>NC_073694.1:146800583-147116083 GCF_029784165.1 Wyeomyia smithii | reverse complement strand
ATACTCTCCCCTATTATTACTATTATTATTATTATTATTATTATTATGATTATTATTATTATTATTATTATTATTATTATTATTATTATTATTATTATTATTATTATTATTTTTATTATAATTATTATTATTATTATCATTATTATTTTTATTATTATTATTATTTTCATTATTATTATTATTATTATTATTATTATTATTATTATTATTATTATTATTATTATTATTATTATTATTATTATTATTATTATTATTATTATTATTATTATTATTATTATTATCATTATTATTATTATTATTATTATTATTTTTATTATTATTATTATTATTATTATTATTATTATTATTATTATTATTATTATTATTATTATTATTATTATTATTATTATTATTATTATTATTATTATTATTATTATTATTATTATTATTATTATTATTATTATCATTATTATTATTATTATTATTATTATTATTATTATTATTATTATTATTATTATTATTATTATTATTATTATTATTATTATTATTATTATTATTATTATTATTATTATTATTATTATTATTATTATTATTATTATTATTATTATTATTATTATTATTATTATTATTATTATTATTATTATTATTATTATTATTATTATTATTATTATTATTATTATTATTATTATTATTATTATTATTATTATTATTATTATTATTATTATTATTATTATTATTATTATTATTATTATTATTATTATTATTATTATTATTATTATTATTATTATTATTATTATTATTATTATTATTATTATTATTATTATTATTATTATTATTATTATTATTATTATTATTATTATTATTATTATTATTATTATTATTATTATTATTATTATTATTATTATTATTATTATTATTATTATTATTATTATTATTATTATTATTATTATTATTATTATTATTATTATTATTATTATTATTATTATTATTATTATTATTATTATTATTATTATTATTATTATTATTATTATTATTATTATTATTATTATTATTATTATTATTATTATTATTATTATTATTATTATTATTATTATTATTATTATTATTATTATTCTTATTGTTATTAGTATTAGTATTACTGCCTTTTTTTATTTTGATCCATTGTAGATTGAAAAATTGTTTTTAAAATTTAATAGCAACTACTTGACCCCCCCGCATTCGAATATTTATCGTTTGTGTGCGGTAGAGCGTAACGCTCCCGCAAAATGGATGACATGCAGGTGCAACTGTTCCTGGATGTGGAAACAAATGGGGAAGAGATTGAGATCTCCCCCATCAATTCCCCTCTACCTTCCCCGCTACCTAGCCCCGTACCAAGGGTACCGGCAACACGGGTGAAAGCTTACCCAGATGCTTCGAAAGGTCCGTTCGTAGTTTACTTCAGGCCCATAAAGAAGCCTCTAAATATTATTCAAATCGGCAAGTACCTGGCAAAACAGTTTTCGGACGTAATCGAAATTACAAAGGTTAGACCGAACAAACTGCGAGTTGTTGTGAGTAGCTTGAAGCAAGCAAACGCAATTGCTAGCTACGAGCTCTTCACGAGAGAGTACCGCGTGTACATCCCTGCCAAGGACGTGGAGATCGACGGTGTGGTTACCGAAGGAAGCCACACGGTCGATGACATTTTGCGTCACGGGGTTGGCTGCTTCAATTACCCCCTGATTCAAGATGTAAAGATACTGGATGTCAAGCAATTGCTTTCAGTATCCATCGAAGAAATTCTTCCCTTCGGTTTCCTTCCGTGTAACATTCGCCGGATCCGCACTGCCGAACTACTTCTCTTTGGACAGGGTTCGTCTGCCTGTACGCCTGTTCGTACCGCGGGTCATGCATTGCCAAAACTGCAAGCAGTTAGGTCATACAGCCACCTACTGCTGCAACAAGGCACGCTGCAGCAAGTTCGGAGGCAATCATGCTGAGACCGCTTGCAGTGAGGATACTGAAAAGTGTCTTTACTGCGAGGGAACTCGACATGACCTTTCGGTGTGTCCCGCGTACAAACAGCGCGAGGAAAAAATTAAGCGTTCCCTCAAGGAACGATCAAAGCACTCTTTTGCAGAAATGCTTAAGAGGGCTGAGCCACTCTCGACAGGAAACAACTTTTCCTTTTTGCCAACCGATGAGGGTACATCTGACGATCCCGTCGAAGGGTGTTCTTATGCCATGCCAGAAGGATCTAGGAAGAGGAGAATGATCAACTCTCCTAATTTTTCTCGCAAAGGTCGTAAGATAACCCCTAGCGGAATGACCAATAAGCCAACACAAAAAGGAAGTGGTGAAGAAAAACCGAAGCAAGTACCTCCCGGTTTTAATTTTAAATCAAACCAGGAGTACCCACCGCTTCCTGGGGCACCAAAAACCCCTCGTGCACCCATTTCTCGATCAGAAGATAAAAAAGAAACAGGGTTCATAAAATTTTCTGATATTGTGGACCAGATCCCCTACAAAATATTCTTCTTGCCCTTCTTCCCACAGTGAAAACCTTTTTGAAGCAACTAGCAGCAACTTGGCCCCTCATTTCAGCTATCATATCTTTCGATGACTAATACGGGGAAAGAGGTTAGGAATTTTATCACTGTATTACAGTGGAATTGCAGAAGTATCATCCCCAAGTTCGATCTATTTTCTCATTTGATAAATACATACAATTGTGACGCATTTGCGCTTTGTAAAACCTTTCTCAATTCAAACGATCAACTCAATATCCACGATTTTAACATTATTCGTCGAGATCGAGACTCACACGGCGGAGGGGTACTTTTAGGGATTAAAAAGTGCTATTCCTTCTTCAGAATCGATCTCCCCTCGATCTCGAATTATAAAGTCGTTGCCATTCAAACGAATATGAATGGAAAAGACCTATGCCTTGTTTCGTTATATATCCCTCCATCCGCGCGGATTGAACAGAGGCATCTCACTGATATAGCAGAGTTGCTTCCCGCGCCTTTTTTGATATTGGGAGATTTTAATTCTCACTGTTCGCTATGGGGGTCGCTGTACGACGACAACCGATCTTCTTTAATCTGTAACTTAATCGACGACTTCAATATGACACTTTTGAATACTGGGGAAGCGACACGTGTACCTAATCCTCCAGCACGCGAAAGCGTGCTTGACCTATCCCTTTGCTCGACATCACTAGCGTTAGATTGCCAGTGGAAAGTAATCAATGATCCCCACGGTAGTGATCACCTACCAATCGTTATCTCAATTGCTAATGGGTCAACTCCAACGGATCCAATCAATATTGCGTATGACCTCACACGTAACATTGATTGGAAGTCCTATGAGACCATAATATCGCAAAGAATCGAGTCCCACGTGGAACTTCCTCCGGAGGAAGAATACGCGTTTCTTTCTGGCTTGATCATCGACGCCGCGACTCAAGCTCAGACGAAACCGATACCCGGGATAACGATTAGACAGCGCCCTCCCTCCAAGTGGTGGGACAAAGAGTGGTCAGACCTGTACGCGCGGAGGTCCTCGGTGTATTTGGCCTTCCGAGAACAAGGCACTATCGATTTGTTCCGAAAGTACGATGTACTGGATAGACAAATGAATAATAAAAGCAAAGAAACGCGGATACTGGCGGCGGTTTGTGAACGCGTTGTCGAGGGAAACAGCGATGAGCACTCTTTGGGATACCGCCAGGCGCATGCGGAATCGTAACGTTTCGAATGAGTCCGAGGCGTATTCAGAACGCTGGATACTCGATTTCGCCAAAAAGGTCTGTCCGGACTCTGTCCCCGAAAAGAAGACTTTTCGCGACGCGTTTTTAGTAGCTACGGAAGAGCCTCCATTTTCGATGTTGGAATTTTCAATGGCTCTCCTCTCGTGCAACAATAAAGCTCCAGGGTTGGATAGAATTAAATTCAACTTGTTGAAGCATCTACCCGACTCTGCAAAAAGACGCTTGTTGAACTTGTTCAACAAGTTCCTTGAGCTAAACATTGTTCCGCACGACTGGAGGGAGGTAAAAGTCATTGCTATTCAAAAACCCGGAAAACCCGCCTCTGATCACAATTCTTATAGGCCGATTGCTATGCTCTCTTGCCTCCGGAAATTAATGGAGAAAATGATCCTCTTACGGTTAGACAAATGGGTCGAAACAAATGGTTTACTTTCAGATACTCAATTTGGCTTTCGCCGGGGCAAAGGAACGAACGATTGCCTAGCGTTGCTTTCTACCGAAATTCAACTCGTCTTTGCTCGAACAGAGCAAATGGCTTCTGCATTCTAGGACCTTTAGGGGGGCTTATGACTCTGTCTCTGTTGAAGTTTTAACCGAGAAACTTCATTCGCAGGGACTTTCACCAAATTTGAATAATTTTTTGCTCAATTTGTTGTCAGAAAAGCATATGTATTTCTCACATGGTGATTCGACAACTTCCCGATTTAGTTACATGGGTCTTCCCCAGGGCTCATGTTTAAGCCCTCTCTTATATAATTTTTACGTCAATGACATCGATAAATGTCTTGCAAATTCATGCACGCTACGGCAACTTGCAGACGATAGCGTTGTATCCATTACTGGAAGCGAGGCTAACGATCTGCCAGGACCATTTCAAGATACCTTAGACAATTTGTCTGAATGGGCTCTTAAGCTGGGTATCGAATTCTCTCCGGAGAAAACTGAGCTGGTCGTTTTTTTCTAGGAAGCATAACCCAGCTCAGCTGCAGCTCCTACTAACGGGTAAAACAATCACTCAGGTTTTAGTCGTTAAATATCTCGGGGTCTGGTTCGACTCTAAATGCACCTGGGCTTGCCATATTAGGTATCTGACACGTAAATGCCAACAGAGGATTAATTTTCTTCGTACGATTACCGGAACCTGGTGGGGAGCCCACCCAGGAGACCTTCTAAGGCTTTACCAAACAACGATATTGTCTGTAATTGAGTACGGGTGTTTCTGCTTCCGCTCCGCAGCAAACACACATTTGATCAAACTGGAACGAACACAATATCGTTGTTTGCGTATTGCCTTAGGTTGCATGCAGTCGACCCATACGATGAGTCTTGAAGTGCTAGCGGGTATTCTTCCGTTGAAACATCGTTTTTGGAATCTCTCTTACCGGTTGCTAATTCGATGCACAGTTATGAACCCATTAGTAATTGAAAATTTCGAGAGGTTGGTCGACCTTCAATCTCAATCCAGATTTATGACTTTATATTTTGACTATGTGGCTCAAGATATTAATCCTTCTTCATACGACTCCTCCAATGTCGCACTTTTATATACTTCAAATAATGCTATATTTTTCGACACCACCATGAAACAAGACATTTCTGGTATCCCGGATCAATTGCGACCCCAAGAGATCCCTAAATTTTTTTCCAATAAGTTTAAACATGTTAGTTATGATAAAAGGTTTTACACTGACGGATCTAATCTAGATGAGTCCACTGGCTTCGGTGTTTTCCACGAAAATTTTACCGCCTCCTACAAACTCGATGCTCCTGCTTCCGTGTACGTCGCAGAACTTGCTGCCATTCAGTACTCTCTTGGGATCATCGAAACCCTGCCCATAGACCACTACTTCATCTTCACAGACAGTCTCAGTGCCATTGAGGCTCTGCGATCGATGAAAACTGTGAAGCACACCCCGTATTTCCTGGGGAAAATACGGCGGTTTTTAAGTGCTTTAACAGATAAAAATTACCGGGTTACCTTAGTGTGGGTCCCTTCTCATTGTTCCATTCCGGGCAATGAAAAGGCTGACGCTTTAGCTAAGGTGGGTGCTATTGATGGCGATATTTATGTAAGACCAATTGCTTATGATGAATTTTATAGCATTCTGCGTCAGAGAACACTCAACAGTTGGCAATCATCATGGAACTCAGGTGAACTGGGACGGTGGCTACATTCCATTTTTCCTAAGGTATCGACGAAAGCATGGTTCAAGGGGTTGGATGTAGGTCGGGACTTCATTCGCGTGATGTCCAGACTTATGTCCAATCACTATACGTTAAACACGCATCTCTTTCGTATAGGGCTTGTAGACAGTAATCACTGCGTCTGTGGCGATGGCTACCATGACATCGAGCATGTTGTTTGGTCGTGTACCGAATACTGTGGTGTTAGGTCTGAGCTTATAGATTCCCTTCGGGCCCGAGGAAAACAACCGAACGTACCCGTTAGAGACATTTTGGGAAGCGGTGATCTCCAGCACATGACACAGCCATACGGGTTTATAAAAAAAGCTGGCATTAAAATTTGATTTCTTTTATCTATTTGCTAGGATACAATTTCTGTCACAAACTGAAAGAGAATGATACACCCGGCTGGAGACACTAAAGCGAAGACTCGGCATCTCTATGTTTACGCAGACACCTCAGACCAAAACTGCTCAAATAGAACATCACTGGTTAGCCACGTACAAATGAATACATTATGTAATATAAAATAGTTAAAAACAAAATTGTAACACCCCTCCTCTCACCTTAAATCCTCACTAGCTCGTAGTCGGCCGCGAGAGTAAAAAAAGGCCTCCCTCTTTTCCCTGCTAATTTAGAATTAAAAAAAAATGTACTTGGCTCAGTTAAACATAAATTGAATCGTGCCGTGTCAAATAAACTTTTTAAAAACTAAAAAAAGTTTATTCTTATATGTCTGACTTAGTATACCAGATATCTGTTGAGATATATTAAATTAAATTTATAGTCGCAATGAGCACAAACCAAAATAACGTAATAATGTGCATCGGAAATTTGGTCCGAAATTTCGCGAAATTTCGTAATCGTCGAAATTGGAAGTTAAATTTCGCAAAATTTAAGGCGGAATTTAGCGAAATTTTTTGACAATTTCGCGAAACCGAAATTTCGCGAAATTTCGAGTTTTGCGAAATTATACGAAATCATTCGAAATCTCGCACAGCCTTAACTACCAGCCAACAATAAAAAAAAATTGCAGCATGAACCAATTTGTGAGGAAACAAAATACAATTTGATGTTAGAAAAAGTCATAAAATAATAAAAATCATTGAGCACAAAGTTTGGTTTCAACTTTATAATTTTCTACAACTGAAACACAACAACGCGTGCACAACAAGCTAATTCAACCCCCCCCCCCCCGCGCTCTCTTTCTTTTAATTTACATATATTTTGTGGTTTTTCTGGTGAAAATCATTGAATTTAATGAGTGTTCCTCCATGATTTATCAAAGTATGTCTTTATATCACACTGCCGTTGAAAACATGACGTTTATATCTTTTTTTGAGATTTTTCGTGATGAATTATGAAAGAGCATAAAAAATAAGCAATTCTGCAACTTTCTCGAATATAAACATTGTGTTTAGCCGTCATTAAGCGCTCTTGAAGGTTTCGTGCTAATAACTTCTGTTTCAGGCAAAGTAATAGTCCGATTCATTCCGCGTCGAAGACTCGACAGAAACGGACGTGCAAAGTGATCGTTCCATTATTATCCGGTCCGTGTGTACGAATAGCCAAACAAAAGAGTATATAATCCGCGCTCAAGGCCATCTAGAAAATTAGTTGTGTCGCTATGATTTTGTACCCGGCTCGCTACAGTGGCTGTATTGGTGCAAAAATACCGGCTGCAGCTTTGATCTGTGCACAGTGAATAGATATTTCGTGTTCAAGGCCATTCGACCGTTGAGTTGTGTCCAGACTTCCTGAAATCTCGCTCGCACAAAGAAGAGACAGTGTGCTTTGCGCTGCAAGTCTCGTTTCTCATTCAGTCGCTTCGTGCTGTGTGCAGCGTGCGAGCGAGAAAACTTACCACTCGTACGAGCCATGTCTCGTCACATGGGAATTTTTTTGCGACGTACACGAAGATACCTCGTCTCTCAACTTAACGAGTGCGGTGCATGGGCGACGCGTACTTGAGACAGCTTGCGTGCAAAATCTCGTGAGCTCGTCTCGCGAGCTTGCCTCGCATGTTGCTTTGCGCTAATGGTGCGAGGAGGAAATTTATTTTGCGCAGAAGGATACAGGCAGGGGATTTCATGTTTTGACGTTGGACTAACGTCTATATCGAAGTTAGGCACCTGAATTTGAAAATCTAGTAATTCAACCGGGGAAAACCAGGGAAAAGTGGTCAGGCTTTGAGCGCTTATATATCAGTCATTTCTTTTCAGAATTTCGAGGTTTTGGCATCAACCGATCAGAAATTCTTTTACGGTTGAATTTATGTAACAAAAATAACCTATTGTTCGAGATACACTATTGGAAAATTGATAAATCACATCGATTGTCTAAATCATACCGAGCAACCAATCACCACCTCTCTTCACAAGCACAGTCGACACTAACGGATACAACCGATCTGACTTTGTAAACAGTCTCACAGCTTTTAACCAATAACGAGCTCGCTTTCGGTAGCTGCAACATGTGTTTCAACACCGTTTTAAAATGCTTCTTTTATCATTACCACTGAACAGATTCTAAACACCAATGGCTTGATTGATAGGGGAAATATTGCGCAAGATTGTCATATAATAATTTAAATATGTTTTCGATACTAAACTAGTTAAAAGTTGTGTTAAAAGTCATGCACATTCAACCAATCATAAGCTCGCTTCTTGTTTGCTCGCGGATGGATTTTTGCTTTGGGCTATATAATAGCCTGTGTCGTCTCATAGCAGTCATCAGTTAACAAGTGAAAGGCCACCAGGCCGGTCTTGTATAATCAGCAGCGGTGGCTGATTCCAGCGGCCAAACTGAGCTGCAGCAGAACCAGAGCGGTGGTATCAGGCAGCAGCGGCGGAGGTAGTGGGAAGCTGCATTTCTTCATTCAGTTCGGTGCTCCTTCGATCTGAGTTGGACCCCACCAGCGGTAATCCAATTCAGATATCGTTGGGTGAAAACGTTGGGTGTGTGTGCAGTGTGCACATATAGCGTATGTGCATCTGTATTGCTATGACATTTGCGATGATAGGGATGGCGCTGTTGCGTGTGTATGGCTAGCTATAGCGTGTGTAAGACACTAGCATGTGTAGCATATTATGGCTATTGCGTGTATATCTTCAGCGTGTGTACGGATAGTTATAGCTTGTGTGTGGATAGCTGCTGCGTGTGTAATAATTAGTTATAGCGTATGTATGGATAGTAATAGCACATGGTTGGATAGCTTATGCGTGTGTATAGATAGTTGTATCGGATGTATGGAAAGGAATAGTGTGTGTATGGATAGCTATAGCTACAGCGTGTGTATGAATAGTTTCAACGCGTGTTTAAATAGTTATAGCATGTGTGTGAATAACTATAGCGGGTGTTTATCGAAGATTATTATTGTCATTGAAAATATTAAAACGTCTTAACGAACACAGTTGTGAATTTGATTTTACAGCAGCGATTTTAACTTTTTCAGCCAGTCTTTATTCATCGAGGAAAAATTACTACTTATGAATGATCAACACTTATTTACTAGAAATTTGATTTAGATCAAAACGGGTTATTTTGAGTATCATAAGTTATTGGTAAAAAGAGTTGCAAGTTTTCTCAATGAGCATTCATTAAATTTTCGTTTTTGTTTCTCGGTGCGTGGTTTTGATTTTGTTTCTCGCACACAGAGAAAGAAACAAACTTGTCGCTATCGTGAAAAATAACAAAACAATTAGAAATGCTCTAAATCACAACTGAAGAAGTTAAGATATTTTCCTATCACTCGCCCAAACCTTGATAACAACTACCGAAAAACGTGTGATTGAGCTCTTGCTATATTGAGTTATTGTACCAGACGTTTTTTTTTTTTCAAATACATGAAGTTATATGCTGGGCTGGAACTAACCTAGCATGAGTTTTATCGATTAAATGTCAAACAATTTTCAAATTTAAAATTTTTGGTTGAATCGCTCTGGGCTCCAATTTCAGATAGTTTCGTAAAGTTTGCTTTTTGCTTAGATAGGAAAATTTTACCAATTCGCTCAATTAAATGATTGTCTTGGTAGTGCAGCAAACAAAGGGTTGATTCGAATATGTATGAAATGACAGCGATTAAATAAAAAATATCCATTCTTTTAGTATATATTATTATTTATAACGTTTTAACGTCTAAGCATCCAGAAATGCACTGTTAGATAAAATTGCAGCAAATACTAGAGTTGCAATTCTCTCTATTATTTGTTTTAATGGAATATAAGAATACGGTAGTCCAACGTCATGCGGTCGTGTCTTGAATACCACCCTCCTACTTTTTTTTTATTTACGATGTTATAGCAGCATGCATCAAAACACCGTTAGAATTATCAATGATAAAACCTAGGTAACTTATTTATCAATTCAAAATTCTATGATTAATTCATCCAACTTTTGTTAACATGAATTAAGAATGTTTTGTTACTATACTTATTATGCTAACGGTACGAAAATGAGTAATATTTTTCTTTTCACCGGATGCAGAGTATTACGTTGGTTAATAGAAGTGTTTCTTTCGTCGGTTTAGATGTCATTGACTATCTTATGATAGAACTCTGTTTTGTAGTTTTTGTTTTTTTTTTATTCTCGCTTATTTTCCGTCGGTCTTGTTCCGCTACTGTTGTGGCCAATCACCGACGCCCAGGGAGGCGACTTCACACCCAGGACCCTAACTCACGACCCGTTTATCAACGGACCGGCGCCAACGGCTTTACTTCCTCATGCGATGGAAGGCGTGATCCCAGAGATTTTTCGCCTCAGAAAATCTCCCGGTGTCGGCTAGGATTGAATCTAGACCAGTTGGGTTGGTTGTGAGTGGATCACGCCACCTCACAACCATCGACACCTATGTCGGCGGTGGGATTCGAACCCAGGCGTCGAGCGTGGTTGGCGGAGATGTTACCAACCACACTAGGCCCCCGCTCTGTTTTGTAGTTCTAAGGATAAAAAATGGGGTTTGAAATTACAACATAAGTTTTTCGGGAGTTAAAAATAGTAAAACCATTGTTTATATTTTCTAGTACATGTTGATGTTGGATAGAATTTTCGAATTGAGTACACTAAAGTCGCTTTTTATGCGGGGGATACATGCCGCGTAAAAAACCGCGTAAATTCCGGAATTCGCGTAAAAAAAAAACCGCGTAAATTCTGCAATCCGAGTGAAGAGGAACCGAAATCCGCACGAAAAAAAATATCGCTTTAATTCCGGAATTCGCTTGAAAAAACCGCGTGAATTCCGGAATCCGCGTAAAAAAACCTAATAAATTCCGGAATCCGCGTAAAAAAAGCCGCGTAAAAAGCGACCTTAGTGTATAGATATTGCAAATCAGGATCTGAAGGTTCGTGATATTCTGATCGTAGTAATATAGTTTTGTGAATTCTTCCGATTAATACACCTTCAGAAGGGTCTGACGGCATATATCGTATGTAGGTACGGTAGGCAGCCTATACACCAGAGAGACGCAGAGACACTACCGTTAAGGCAACTGTCAACATCAAAACGGATAACGGCAATGCAAAATTATACAGCTCGCCCGTTTTGATGTTGACAGTTTCCTTAACGGTGAGTGCTTTGTCATTTCTCTAATATACAGGTTCACTAAGGTACAGTACGGGCGTCTCGCTTAGTTCGTAAAGCGATGAGACATCGTCTGGTGCGCCTAGTCAGCCTATACACCAGAGAGACGCCGAGACACTCACCGTTAAGGCAACTGTCAACATCAAAACGGTTAACGGCAATGCAAAATTATACAGCTCGCCCGTTTTGATGTTGACAGTTGCCTTAACGGTGAGTGTCTCGGCGTCTCTCTGGTGTATAGGCTGACTAGGTGCGCCGCAGTCCCATACCTAAAAAAAAAGAAAAGAAACCTCTCGTCGCTTGAGTAAAAAGCTCGTGTACAGGAAATCTGTGTACACGAGAAAGTCTCACGAGCTGTTGCGCACGAGCTGTATCAAGTATGTACAGTACGGGCGTCTCGCTCAGTTCGTAGTGCGATGAAACATCGCCTTGCGCATCGCAATCCGAACCGAAAGAGAAGCGAAAGAGCAACCTGCAAATTGCATGTGACCTATCTCGTCTCGTCGCACATACATGGAAATTCTACGAGCGAGAGAAAGATTTCTCTCGTCGCTTGAAATAAAAGCACGTGCACAGGAAGTCTGGTTGTGTCGCTGCGTAGAGTGATCTCGCACTCGGCTCGCTGCTCTTGGCTGTATTGGTGCTGCTGGCTGTAACGGCTGCAGCTTCGAACGATCGGACAACCAACCCTGCTGGAAGGAAGAAGAAAAGAAGTACGTATTCTTGTCGGCGCTAGTGCGCTAGATATAGCGCGATGGATGTAGATCCCTCGCCTCCCGCGTCACCATTCCCGAACCCCCCTGACCCTGACCCTTCTGTTACCCCCTCTCCTGGTCATTCTCCAGTCCCCCCTCGCCCTAGGCTTTACCCAGACGGAGCCCAGGGCAGCTATACTGTCTATTTTCGGCAAAAGGTGGGACCGAAATCGAAACAGTTGGACATCTTGAAGATTCCTAAAGACCTGACGATGGAGTACAAGGCCGTGACCGAAATTTCCAAGGTCCGACCTAACAACTTCCGTGTCGTGGTCAGTAACCTGAATGAGGCCAACGCTATAGCTTGCTCTGAGCTCTTCACAGTATCGCGTTTACATACCCGCACGAGACGTGGAGATCGACGGTGTCATAACCGATTCGAGTCTGTCCGTCGAGTGTTTATTGGAAAGTGCTAAAGGGTGCGTTAAGAACAACACATGTCCCGATGTGAAGGTGCTCGACTGCAAGTAACTGCGGTCAGCATCGATCAACGGTGGCAAAAAGTATATACTCCGTCAGAAACGTTTTGAGTTACGTTCGCCGGGTCAGCACTACCAAGCCACGTCTCGATCCACCGGGTTCGTCTCCCTGTGCGATTATATGTGTCTCGCGTCATGAACTGACTGAATTGTAGGCAGTTAGGCCACACAGCCGCCTACTGCTGCAATAAGGCACGTTGTGGCAAGTGTGGCTAGAATCATGCGGATGATTTCTGCAGTAAAAATGCTGAAAAATGCATTCACTGTGGGGAGAGTCAGCTCTCCCATAAAATCAAACCCTTTTGATCTGTTGTCCTCTGATGAAACCGATTCTGACGATTCACCTGCGGGAACATCTTACGCCAATCCTGGGGAGTCTAGAAAGAGGAAAAATATTTCCTCTCCAAACTTCCCTGAAAGGTCCTAAGATTTCTCAAAGTGAAATGAATGGTACAAACAAACCTTAAAATGCAGCGGAAAACCGAAGCAAACTCCTCCTGGGCATGCAAATTTAAAGTCCCAGGAGGAATTCCCAGCACTGTCAGGAACATCTAAAAGCCCAGTTGTTTCTTTTGCACATCCAGTCGATGAAGCAAACTCTGGATTAGTGAAATTCTCTGACATTGTGGACTGGATTTTTTAAACTTCCAATGTACCCGAGCCAATTAAAATTTTTCTTACAGCATTCCTCCCAACAGTTAGATCATTTTTGAAGCAGTTGACTGCCCAATGGCCCCCCCCTTGCAGCGATTGTATCCTTCGATGCCTAATTCATCTGCGTTTATGAAGGACTCTATCTCTGTCTTACAGTGGAATTGTAGAAGTATTTTACCAAAAATTGATTCGTTTAAAGTTTTGATAAATAAAAACAAATGCGATGCATTTTTCCTTTGTGAAACTTGGTTTACTTCGAACACTGATCACAACTTCCATGATTTTAATATTATTCGCCTTGATCGAGACACTCCATACGGAGGAGTACTTCTAGGGATTAAAAAGTGCTATTCTTTCTATCGTATTAACCTCCCCTCGATTCCAGGCATCGAATTTGTCGCATGTCAAATGACAATACACGGTAAAGAGCTTTGTATTGCCTCAATATATATTCCCCTCAGAGCACAGGTTGCGCAACGGCTGCTCTTTGATTTGGTTCGACTCTAAAGGCACCTGGGGTTGTCACATTAGGTATCTGATGAAAAAATGCCAACAAAGAGTGAATTTTCTTCGTACAATAACCGGACAATGGTTTGGAGCACACCCGGGAGACCTTATAAGGCTTTACCAAACAACGATATTGTCTGTAATTGGATACTGGTGTTTTTGCTTCCGCTCCGCAGCAAACACACATTTGATCAAACTGGAGCGAATACAATATCGTTGTCTGTGTATCGCCTTAGGTTGCATGCAGTCGACCCATACGATGAGTTTGGAGGTCTTAACTGGAGTTCTACCATTGAAAAACCGCTTCTGGAGCCTGTCTTCTCGTATTCTTATCAAATGTGAGGTCTTGAACCGTCCTGTGATTGAAAATTTTGAAAGGTTAATCGAACTTAAATCTTAAACCCGCTTTTTGACATTGTATTTTAATCACATGTCACGAAATATTAACCCTTCTTCGAATATTCCAAATCGTGGCAACTTATTGAATACTTCTGATCAGAGCCGGATTTATGATTGTGGGGGCCCGGGGCCCAGTTTACAGTGGGAGCCCCAGAATAAAACAAACCCGTTTTTTTATCGTACGAGTTAAAAACACTTATTTGTCAATCGTGGCAACTTATTGAATACTTCTGATCAGAGCCGGATTTACGATTGTGGGGGCCCGGGGCCCAGTTTACAGTGGGAGCCCCAGAATAAAACAAACCCGTTTTTTTATCGTACGAGTTAAAAACACTTATTTGTCATTGGAAAGTTACCAAAAATTTGCTAGAATTTTTTCTTACGAGTTTTTTTTTTTGCAGAGAACTTATTGATTGAATAATCAACATTCAGCTCCCTCAGAATATTGTACTCTCAACTTAACAATGCTAAGTTTGACAGCCTTTCACTCTTCATAGTCGTACGCAACCTATTTTCAATCAGTTCCATCTTCGATAAAGATCTTTCTCCAGTTGCGTTCGAGATCATTAGGCTCAAATAAATAAATGTATGCAACTGCTCGAAATCCGGAATTTTTTTCTTGATATCTGAAAAATAAAAACCTACCGCAATTCGAAAAAAATGCGATCCGCAAGCAAAAATTTGCACACAATTTGAGAAAGACTACGCAAATATAAGGCTACGCTGGCAATAATCTATAGAAACTAGGAAAAACTACACACTTCTGCAGGTCAATAAAATCTGCACACGGACTCTGAAAATCTGCATTTTGCAACGCAAATCTAGTATCCCTGATTCGGACAGGTAAACTTGTTTTCGGAATCAACAGCAATGAATTAAAAAAACTTGTGGATTATTTTCTTTTCTGCTTGATCTTCCATGCGCGCTGGTTCGATTCAAATGGTGTGTTAATGTGTGTCATTCCAAGAGAATCGAAGGTGAAATCTTATGGATGTAGTTGTGATATTGGCGCTCGCGAAAAAATAACACTGAAGAAAAGTTTCAGATTGAAATGGTCTGTTCAAATTTTCTTACTGTAAATTGAACTTTTGATTGAATCTCATTTTTGATAGAGAAAAGAACTTTTTCTCGTTTTGTGGTGGCCCCAAAAATGTGGGGGCCCGGCCCCCCTGCCCCCCCCCCCCCTTAAATCCGGCTCTGCTTCTGATTCTACTGGGTTTTTCGATACATCCATGATAGACGAAACCCGTGGAATCCCGGATCATTTACGCGTGCAGCAGATCCCCAATTTTTTTTCCAATAAATATCGTAACATCAACTGCGACAATATGTTCTACACTGACGGATATCGATGGGTCCACTGGCTTCGGTATCTTCAATAACAATTTAACCGTCTCCCATAAGCTCGATAATCCTGCTACTGTTTACGACGCAGAATTAGCTGCAATTCAGTACACCATAGGGATCATTATTTCATCTTTACGGATAGTCTCAGTTCCATTGAGGCTCTCCGATCGATGAAATATGTTGAGCACTCTCCGTATTTCTTGAGGAAAATACGGGAACGTCTGAGTGCTTTATCCGAAAAATCTTCTCAGATTACCTTAGTGTGGGTCCCTTCTCACTGCTCGATACCGGGCAATGAGAAAGCGGACTCTCTGGCTAATATGGGCGCATCAAACGGTGAAATTTATGAAAGACCAATTGCTTTTAATGAATTTTTTGCATTTGTACGTCAGAATACAATCATCAGTTGGCAAAATGATTGGACCAGAGGGGAACTGTAAACCCAAGGTACCGACGAGCCCGTGGTTCAAGGGGTTGGATGTAGGTCGGGATTTCATTTGCGTGATGTCCCGGCTTATGTTCAATCACTATAGATTTGACGCGCATTTCCGTTATGTTGGGCTCGGGGAAAGTGGTATCTGTGCCTGTGGTGAAGGTTATCACGACATAGAACACGTTGTTTAGTCATGCCCTGTACACCGTGACGCCAGGTCTAAATTAATAGCCTCCCTGCAGGTTGAAGGTAGACAGCCGGCTATCCCTGTTCGTGATGTCTTGGCGAGCCGTGACCTACCCTACATGTCCCTTATATATGTTTTCCTGAAATCCATCCACGCCCCAGTCTAGTCCAATTTCCTTCCGCCTACATCCAACCAAACGACAAGAACACGTTAAGACCCCGGATCTGTAAACAGCAACCAGACCCGCACGATACTCTCAGGGCCCGAGGGAGACAACCCAATATGCCAGTCCGTATTATCTCGGCCCAGCAGCGGAACATATTGTATATGCTGCTTACCTACGGCATTGGAAAACCATCAAATAACAAATCATTCTAGCTTAAGTTAGATTTAATTTCAGCTCGTAGTCGGCAGCGAGGATAAAAAATTTGCTTTGAGTTATTGAGATACTTTAGAGAGTAAGAAATCAGATATAATTGGCGGCGTTAAACATTAATTTATATTTGTGCCGTGTCAAATAAATATTAGATGAAGAAAAAAAAAGTAATAGTCTGATTGCAAAACAAATCAATAAGGTCATATGGGGCAACTAGACCTTTCATTTGACACTGATTTTATGAAAATCGGTTCAGCCATCTCTAAGAAACATGAGTGAGATTAAACAGTCTTCAGAACACGTTTCTTTTCATATCTTTTGAACCTCAATTTCAATCTTTATAAAATTCAAAAGTTAAGGGTTTTTCAGGTAGCCCGCTCATTTGAAACCAATTTTGTTCAAAACAGTTGTGTAGTTTCTGAGATAGTAATGTTTCATGACCAAAACTATAACTATATATATTCTGTTCAGCCGCCAAAACTATATTCAGCAGAAAACCAGGAAGAGGCCTTTGACTCCGTGGTAGGCCTCGCTCTGGGTGGATGTGCGCGGTGGAAGAAGATGTACGATCTGCTGGTACGAGGTGATTGGAGAACAGCTGCCCGAAATAGAAGACGCTAAACATCTCTAATTCGTTCGGCCTTGGACCGGTAAACAGGGTCGGCGGTTGATGTGGGTAGTATGGGTAGTAGTACCCACTCAGAAAATATAGAAAATAAAACCCGGAAAAAATCCAGAGCGTCTTGAACTGTCCTACAGATCAGACGTTTTTTCGGTTGCTTGTTACTTTTGAATTTAACATTTGTTTTAACTTTTTTCGTATCACCTGAAATGGCTGGACGGAAAAAGAAACCTCGAAACTTTGGGAATTGAAGTTCAAACTGAACTTGGGATTTTATTTATTGCCGCAGCATATTCATCATTTCAATGCACACGCGAGCTCAAAAATTATTTTAAAGGTGATTTACAAAAACTCACCAGAAATCGTTCGAAATTTTTCATAATCGGCGATTTTAACGCTAAACATCGTTCATGGAATAATTCTCAAAGTAATTCCAATGGCAAAATTTTATTCAATAATTGTTCTTCAGGATACTATTCTTTTTTGTCTCCGAATAGTCCTACATGCTTTTCTTCTGTAAGAAACCCTTCAACAATTGATTTGGTGCTAACAGATCAAAGTCATGTATGTAGTGATTTGATCACACATGCTGACTTTGATTCTGACCATCTTCCAATAACTTTTTCTTTATCACTTGAATCAGTTTTAAACCCTATGAGCTCTGTTTTTAATTATAACAAGGCTTATTGGGAAAGATACAAAACTCATATTGAGAGAAATTTCAATAATGAGCTTGATTTGCAGAACGAAGTGAATATTGATTCCGCTTTGGAAGCATTAAAATGTGCAATTGTTGATGCCAGGAATTATTCTGTTCCAAAGGCTCAAGTGAAATTTGATTCATCAATAATTGACGAAAATCTTCAACTTCTAATTCGTTTGAAAAATGTCCGCAGACGTCAATATCAACGTTCTCGTGACCCTGTTTTTAAAACTATTTATAAAGATTTACAGAAAGAGATTAAACGTAGATTTACTCTTCTGAGAAATCAAAATTTTGAGACTAAAGTTGAAAAATTTAAACCATATTCAAAACCATTTTGGAAGCTGTCGAAGATTATTAAGAAACCTTCAAAGCCTATTCCAGTTTTAAAAGATGGTGAACGTTTTCTTGTATCCAATGAACAAAAGGCTCAAAGACTTGCTCAGCAGTTTGAGAGTGTTCATAACTCAAATTTGAATTTTGTGAGTCCAATTGAAAATGAAGTCACACGTCAATTTGATTTTATTTCTTCCCAGAATTTTTTACCTGCAGAAATAATTGAAACTAACTTGAATGAGATTAAATCAATTATTAAAATTTCAAAAATATGAAAGCACCTGGTGACGATGGAATCTTTAATATACTAATCAAACATGTCCCTGAGAGCACAATGGAATTTTTAGTGAAAATTTTCAATTGCTGCTTCAAAATTGCATATTTTCCCAAATTATGGAAAAATGCAAAAATTACTCCCATTTTAAAACCGGATAAGAACCCAGCTGAAGTTTCAAGTTATCGACCAATCAGTTTGCTTTCTTCAATAAGTAAACTGTTTGAGAGAATTATTCTTAACAGAATGATGTCACACATCAACCAAAAATCAATTTTTGCAAATGAACAGTTTGGATTTCGCCATGGGCATTCCACAACTCATCAATTGCTCAGAGTTACTAATATGATACGAGCCAACAAATCTGAAGGTTATTCCACTGGAGCTGCTCTTTTAGACATAGAAAAAGCATTCGACAGTGTTTGGCATAAAGGTTTGATTGCGAAATTGCAAACTTTTAATTTTCCAATTTTCCTAATCAAAATTTTAAAAAATTATCTTACTGATCGAACTCTGCAGGTTGTCTATCAGAATTCAAAATCTGATAGATTTCCTGTCAGAACAGGTGTACCTCAAGGTTCAGTCTTGGGTCCAGTCCTGTACAACATATTCACTTCAGATCTTCCTGATTTGCCTCCAGGATGCACAAAGTCATTGTTCTGCGATGACACAAGCATTTCCGTAAAAGGAAAAAGTCTTCGTGTCATATGCAGTCGATTGCAGAGAAGTTTAGATATTTTTTCTTCCTACTTGCAAAAGTGGAAAATCTCTCCCAATGCTTCTAAAACTCAAATGATTCCAATTTCAAATTTTTCCGCATAAGCCTAGGGCTTTTTTCCTCAAGCCAAACAATAATCACGTTGTCAAGATGAATGGGGTTATTTTAAGTTGGTCCTACAAGGTTAAGTACTTGGGACTAATTTATGATAAAAAACTTATTTTCAAAGAGCACATTGAGAGTATAAAAGCCAAGTGCATCAAATATACGAGATGTTTATATCCTCTCATTAACAGGAATTCTAAACTTTGTTTAAAGAACAAACTTTTGATTTACAAACAAATTTTTAGACCAGCAATGCTTTATGCTGTACCGATCTGGTCAAGTTGCTGTTCAACAAGGAAGAAAACGCTCCAAAGGATTCAGAATAAAATTCTGAAAATGATTTTGAAGCGTCCTCCTTGGTTTGGTACACTCGAATTACATAGACTTACTGGTGTTGAACCATTAGAAGCTATGTCAAATAAAATTATTAACAATTTTCGACAAAAATCGTTGCAATCCTCAATTGCTACGATAAGCTCACTTTATAGCCAATAAGTTAGCAATTAAGTTAGTTGTAAGTTTACTTCCCTTTTTCTGACAAGTAGGTTTAAATCCCTACGAATGATAAGTCCTAATTGCGAAAGCAAACAAATCCTAACAATTAAAATTACAAATTTCTAACAGTGTTGAGAAGTCACCATTTGTGATCGGACACACATACTCATTATTTACTAATATTTATCATAAATACTTAAGCTACTAACAAATCCCCCCTTAAAAAAAAAAACCTGAAAAAATGTAATGTTTTCTATGTTCGAAACTTAAAGGATATCATTGAGCGAGAGTTCATAAAGCTGCAGATTTCATGCATTTCTAAGCGATTTGCTATCAAACAAAATTTTGATTTCGAATACTTCAACTCTTGTGCATTTTTTTCTTTAGTCAAAAAATTGAGACTTTCACTACTGTAAGTGAAACCTTACCAGAAGTCCGATTAAGTTTAAATTTTGTATGAAGGCTTTTTTCGAGAAGACAAACTGTTGAGCCTTAAAGTTTGCTTTAAAAAATGCACAAAAATTGTCGATTTTTCATGAGTTGACCTTTACACGCACTTACGAAACAACCCATGCAGCATCAATCATAGTAACCCATGAGCCAGAAGAAAAAGTTGATTCGACCTCTAACCGTGATGGCGAAAACAGTGAAACTACTTCATTCAGAAGCGTGCGCGTTCAAAGAACGGAACCCCGCCGCGTCAAAAACGGATATCGTGCGACACTTTTTGGACGCCGGATACGCCCGTTTCGGCATCTACAATATCATGGCACTATTGGACAAGAATCAAAGCATCGAAAGAAAACCCGGTTCCAAACAATCGACATCCCTGAGCGATAAGAAGCTCCAAAGGATGCTGAAGAAGAAGACCGAGGGAAAAGTGGCTACATCGCTGCGTGCGCTTGGTTGGTGCTACCGTCCAAACTGTAAAAATTATCTGGCGAACATGAATGGCAACGACTGGCAAGGCACGAAGGAAGTGAGCGCCGAGGTGAAGTTTATTTGACACACCAAGTTCCCCAAGAGGGAACTGCTGTAGTTGACAATCAGCGAGAAGGGGATGTCAAAGCCGCTCTCCTTCCGCTCCGGACTGGCCTTGAACAGGAAAATTTATAGGAAGAAGCCTGCCGGAAGTTGCGTCGTTCATCAAGAAATACCATAGGGGCGAAAATGCGGTGTACTGGCTGGAACTGCCGTCGGCCCACTACTCGAAGCAATCGTTGAAGCAGACGGAGCGTCCCCTACTTACAAAAACTTCTTTTCTGTGACCTTTGTAGAGATACAGAGCTTAACACGGTCTCCAAAAAGCAATGGCCACAGTAACATCCCTTCCCTTTTCCCATCTGATTGCAAGGACATGGCCGGCGACGTTATTGATCCTTCAAAGTAATGAGTCACTAAAACTTGTACGATGAGAATGGTCGGTCACTCCCAACCCCATGAGGTTAATTCACTGTGCAATTTTACTGAGTCGGATCAAACACGGAGTGCAACTATGTGCAGTCAATCAAGCTAAGCTAAGCTAAAACTGAAACGTAAGATGTACTCCAACAATTTAGTCACGAAAATTAATAAATTAAACCGATCCCTATTTCTTATCACCCATTCGGGAAAATAATGTGACGCCGGCCCTGTCGGAAAACGGTCCGTCGCACATAGGAGTATTTGACTCAAAAAGCTGGCCAAAAGTCCGACATACAAAATACATGATTTCCATTATTTTGTATTGATTTCAGTTGAAACATACCCTCATGCTATCCCAGAACCCATCGCATCGGAAAAGATAATTTGACGAATTTAATTCAATTGTGCTTAAACGGTTGATGTTAGCCGAAGACAATGTTCAAAAGAATTGTTCACAAAAATATAACGGAAATGTTGATAAGAAATTTTTTTGATCATGACGTACTATCATAAAAATAAAAAATTAACTTTTGATACAGCGAAGATACATGAATAGTTTCTTTAGCAAAGTTGTAGAACTTTTCAAAACATGAAACTTTGCAGAAGATATTAACTTTCTATGACGTCTATTTATTGAAATACAAAGCATTGTCGCTGTCAACCCCCTCGAATTTATTTTTTTTAGCATAACTTTTTAAATATTGTTTTTTCAAGAACATAATGTTCTAGACAAATATGACCAACATTAAAACACAGGTTTCTTACGAAGACAGCATGTTGCTACAATCGCTCTATACTATGTTAGAGCGTTTTTTTCAATTAATAATTTCCAAGTTTTAAATGCATATAGGGGAGCAAGAGGCAAACCGGTGCACATCATTAAATACTTTTTTTTAAAGCTTAGAACTTGTACTATGAGCTAGTTAAACTTCGTTACTTGACAATTCATAAATGAATGAGTAGAGTGATGTTTTAGGTATATATGTTTCTGGAGTTTTCTATACAAAAATGCACTAATTTTGAATGTATTGCGAGTTATCTGTTTCCCAAATTCACAAATTATCGTTCAATAATCGTTCAATAATCAGGAACATCGCTCTACTCATTTGTTCATGAATTATCAAGTATCAAAGCTTAACTAGCTTATAGTACAAGGTCTAAGCTTTAAAAGAGGTATTTGATGATGTGCACCGGTTTGCCTCTTTCTCCCCTATATGCATTTAAAACTTGGAAATTATTTGATGAAAAAACGCTCTGACTTAGTATAGAGCGGTTGTAGCAACATGCTGTCTTCGTAAGAAACCTGTGTTTTTATGTTGGTCATATTTGTCTAGAACATTATGTTCCTGAAAAAACAATATTTAGAAAGTTATGCTAGAAAAACTAAATTCGAGGGGGTTGACAGCGACAATGCTTTGTATTTCGATAAATAGACGTCATAGGAAGTTAATATCTTCTACAAAGTTTCATATTTTGAAAAGTTCTACAACTTTGCTAAAGAAACTATTCATGTATCTTCACTGTATCAAAAGTTTTTTTTTTATTTTTATGATAGTACGCCATGATCAAAAAATTTTCTTATCAACATTTCTGTTATATTTTTGTGAACAATTCTTTTGAACATTGTCTTCGGCTAACATCAACCGTTTAAGCACAAATGAATTAGGTTCGTCAAATTTCCTTTTCCGACCACTGTGCATCGGTGCCTAATCACATACACCAAACGGTTAGGTATATTCCAGAGTTATTCCACAGGTAATTGATCAGTTTGAAAAATACGTGCTATTGTTCTGGTGGCATGTAAAATTAAAAAATTTTATCAAATAGTTTGTTTTCTCTCACGGGACAAAATGTACAACATAAAGAGAATGTTTTGCAATATTCAAAACGATAAATGATAGTAAAAGCCGACAGCGAAAAATCCATAGTATTGTAAAATTAATTTTATGATTTAGTAACCTTCCGGGTAAGTCCCGTCAAAACTTTATTTATTAACAGACAGGTCAAACTTAATATATACGGAAAGAAAAATCTTCCTCCTGGTTCCTCTTTTTCATTTTATTGGCATTTTGATAGATGAAGTTTTATATGAAAATTGTTGAAACCTTGTCATAGATCATATGTAAAAAGACACTGAAAAATGCAGTAAGCGAACTTTCGCGTGTATCTCTCAATTGTTTAGTAGGTATTTTTCCGACGGAAAATTCAAAAATAAGCATGTGAAAAGTAATGTTTTTAGATCTAGTTTACAAAAATCATTTTACTATTTACACTTCAAATGAACATTAGATTCTGTATATTCGAGCTAGATGTTTTATTTTTAAACTGCTTGCGGTTCAAAAAAAAAACACGAACTAATCCACCTAGTAGTGTAACCTTATTCAAAATGTTAAATTTCCTAAAACAGATTGATTCATGAATTGTAATTCTCAGATAAAAAAATGCAGCCTGATTACGCGTTTTTTGATTAAAATAATAAATTTTAGGCATTGTAGGTAACAACCATTGTGCATTTTTTCATCGTTTAAAAACTTTGACCGCTTTGAGACTTCACAAAAGCCTTTGTGCATTTTCCTAAAGTCCAATTAGGCAAAAATTTTGTATCGAAACATCTACTAATTTTGAACTAATTTTGTTTACATTCCATTGACCTTAATCCAAAAATTATTTCACTTTATACATATTCTATTTTTCTTTCAGATTGAAATGGAATAGTACGCCATTATAACTTAAGGTCTGTAGCAAATGCCGCTCAGAACGACTGAAAAATGGTGATAAAGTAGGTCAAAACGACGGAAAATACATTTTTGCTTTTTTAAGTCTACTTGTCACTGAAAAAAGTCTATTATTTAACATAAATAGATAACTGTTGAAAGAATTTAGAATGTTGTTTTTAGTTTTTTTACAGGGATTTGGAAAATTATTTTCTGATTAGACATCTGTTATTAGGTCGTATATGCATAAATTAGATCGCAAAAATACGTAACATTTCGAATACCAATGGTGATCATACGTGATCATCCTACGAACTCAGAATAATGTTCGCTAGAATTTTAGAAAAAAATCAAGTATTGAATGTATTGCAATGATATTTAAAATTAAATTTATCGAACCTTGAAACGATTTGTCATTTCCCATCGATTAAAAATGTGGGAAAGGCTGAGCCACTTTTTTGAACTGATAACGTAATCCTAAAGTACACCTTCCTCATCACTTTTCATCTCTTCTGCAGTGTTGTCCAGAATCCGATCCCGACACAGTTCACCTTTCATCAGTTTGGAGTGCGGTCTATACTGCCATTTAAATACATATTTACATATGTATTGTCCCCTTTACGCTGTAACTGACCAATCATGATCAGTTCCATATACGATCCGTACACTTGTAGCACTCTGAGTACAACATCGTACAAGAATTGTGCCGAAATAGAATTTTGATTGTACTACCGCGCTCTTCGCCCTGACCTCGGCCAATGAACAGAGTGGTGGAGACTAAATTAGATTCATTCATTTTAATAATAGCGCTGATAGTTCGGACACGGAACTGTGCATATGTGAGCTTTGAGCGTTGTGGTTTCATTTCGAATCATCCAACGCAAATTAGGCGACGAGTTCACGGCTAGTTCCCACGTGATATGCTCTGCAGTACAATGAAACCTAATACGTGTAAATTTGTTTCAACTACCACACTGGAACCGATTATTTCGCCAGTGTTTAGTAGTCGGATACGTACATATTTATGCTCTGCTTAGAAAATATAGGTGAAAAACGATACATAATAATGATAACTCCGGCTGAGAGAGCATGAGGTACATAATTATTGCGCATAAAAATCTGCGCAATATCGCGAAATATCGACTTGACCAATCAACGCGCAGCTTCCGAGAGGCGAGGAAGTGAATGAAAAAAAAACGAAAGCCTTCCAGAAAACGTGCTTCGGAAACTTTCCCATCATTCGTCGTTCTTCCTTGCAGCACATTGTGCTTCCAGTCCTTGGCAAGGCAAGTCAATCCGGACTGCTTTCTTCTGCATATTGCTCCGTGTCCTGTGGCTGCGAGCGAAGTCGTTAGCATTCTCCTCCCTTTGGTTTTCATGCGAGGCAAAAACGGATGCTTTTTGTGTTTTACAGCGAAAGAAAACTGGTTCCATGCGATGAGACTCGACCTTCGTAATTCGTGTCCGCTCATCTGGCCCCGGAAAAAGGGTTGCGATGAGTTTATTGCACTCCGCATGTGGTGCGACGCAACCTGTGTATGCTACCTTATCTCAAGGTGTTTTAGATTGTTATCAGTTTGATGAGGAACTATGTCTTGATTTAGGAATAATATCGCCAGCAAAACAGTTAGCCTCAGAAATTGTACTTATGGAACAGTAAAGAAAGTTTGTTGAGTTTTGGAACCATTTTGGTGATGCGTACAGTATATTTATGTTAACAATCAAGCTTACAACAAAAATTTGCTAGCTAGTAATTATTTGTTCAATAAAAAAATGTTCGATTTTCGAAAACCTAGTTACAAATAATCATTTTTTTCTGTTGTTCTGTTGAATATTTATTATTTCATGCTAGTGCGTAATCTTAAGTTAGTTTGCAAAATTTGCACCTTACAATGTGGTTGATTGGATGCAATTTTAAATAATAGCAGAATTGGAACTTACAGTCTTTACTAGTCAAAATTATGACAAATTGCTTGTAAACATCGCAGAATATAACTCATATCAACAGAAGTTTTATTCAAGTCATTTCACCGTAAGTGGAAATGCTCCCGCTATGCGGCGCTCGCGTCAATGATAAGCCAAGCACTGATATCGATAAAATATCGATACGGCAATATTTAAGGAATGAAAATGGGGTACCACAAGATAGATGTCGTTAGTGTATTAACGTATTTTTAATCATATTTTTACACACGATTTTCAAATTTCTTTACATGAACATGAATGTCTGTTCTCTGTGGTGGTACTACCAATATTTTTATTCTCAATGAATTTTTTTCTAAAGCTTTAGATACCTAAATCAAAATTTGAACTCAGTTGAAAGATTTAATTAAATTTTCGTGACATAAACAAGGTTACTTCGAATATCTTTTTAAGCATACATGGAAAAACAGTGCATGGAGGTTATAAAATCGATGAAACAGTAACATACGACAAATGTGTAGTTACGATGGGTTCGAATCATTTGTTTATTTTATAAAAAATCTTTAATTACAATCTTTATTTTCGACAATTTTATTTCTTCCAGGAAAGTGACTATTTAATGAACGACACTATCCAATGAATTAGGAACTGAATAAATAAGAAATCAGTAAGGTTATAAAAAAGGTACGATTAAACTAGTAAATACAGCTTTGGCTCTAGAGCTCAAACTGGAAAAAAAAACTCATAGCTTTTCAACCATTCCTGAGAATTTTGGTGCGCCTAGAACAGATAACTTTTTCGAAGACTTCAATTAGCTCTGGCGCATTTTGACCACCTTCTGCATACACCAGAGGCTCCAAAATCCACAGAAATGATTAAAAAGCTATAATATTTCTAGGGCAACTCACATCATTTTGCTCATTTGTCAGTGTTATCAAGTGTGCAATTATTTTCAGTCTGCACAATAATTTTGATTACTGAGTATTTTTTTTTGCTCGGCGTCTTTTTTTTAAACTTGTGTTTTTAAATTTCCTGCAAACTGTTTTTAGACAGTTTATCTATTAAAAACTATTCAAAAATTTCATTTGGGATTTTAATACTAACGTGGATTTTATTTTGAGTAAAATCACTTTCCCAACATTCAGAATGTAAAAAGTGCCACACAGAAGTTATGTAGTTTAGAGTTGTCATATTAATTGTGAACACCTTTAATTTTCTTTATTAACTTAAACAAATATATTATAAAATTTCCTTACAACAACGAACATAAACAGCAAGTTCGGTGGAATAAAATCATATTTATTTTTAGGTGCCTATAATAATTATAAATTATGAACAATTTTTTGACAAAATGACGTAGTGATTATTTTACTTAAAATTTCGTCAATTGTGGAAGTACGCTGATACAAAAAATAACAAAAAATGTAATTCTTGGCCATCCTTTGATCGCCACATTATTAGCATTGCTCAATTACCTTTAACCACCCTTCCGGAGCAACAATATATTGCCAGTAGGTTTCGGCTATGTGTTAGCGGTGCGGAACACCTAGCAGTAGCAATTACCAAGGTCGACGAAATGATAATGCGATTTGATGATAGTTTTTACCGAAACGAATGATACCGCATTCCACGGTATATGTGTACAATTTTGCTGGTATGCGAGGGCTCGATTCAAGGAGCCCTAACGAAGCGTGTGTTGATTACACACAGTATATGATTTCGGTCACATGTACCCAGTCGGCCAGCCGGTCAGGAGAAGGCAAAATTTACGAACCGTGTTACTGAGAGCGCTGTGAGCGAAAAAAGGGGGAAGAGCTCTACGCGGTCATGTTTGGGTACGAGTAGTGGGCAAATCAGGGGGGTGCTGGGAGGACAGAACTGGCGCTGATGGCAACAGAGAGCGATTATCAGTCCGATAACACGGGAAAGGAGAAATCATCGCGTGGTCGTGGCAGCCGGCAGAGGAGAGATTTCAAATCATGTATACAAGCTCTGATAGCATTCGGAAGCTTCTACAGCCGCGTGCTCCAACGTCGAAATGCTATGCTTGGCCAACATTACCGCTATGCTATGTCGCTACCAAGTTAAACATTAGGAGAAATTGCAATTAATTTGAAGAGAGCGAGCAAAGAGAGTCATTGGGAGAGTGGTCCCCCAAGAATCGGGGAGAGCAATCTTGCCATGTGTCTACACGGCCCAGCAACACAGCAACAGCTGAACGGGCACGATGGATCGCGACGAGATTTGGACGAGCGTCGAGCGAAATTTGATTCGCATCCACGGTTTAGTAGTATGCCCACATCCGGCTCGTAAGCATCTGCAGTGTTGAGGACTTTGCATATGGTTTCCTTCAATCGCCACGAGGTCGCGCTACATTTTATAGGAAGAATATATACATTTTCAATTTTGTGCGTTTGTTTCGAGGTTAATATCGAGTTCCTCGCTTTATAGTTTAGTCCTTTCGGGTTCGTGAAGGATTCAAATGATAGCAGGTCGCGCACGCTGCTGTGCCTGAGTGTGTGGAGCTTCGCAGCTATTTTATGCTAATTATTTGCTGGCCATTTTTGTGTGATATTTTCCGTCAAATATTAAATGCCAACCTGAAGAAAAAAACGAGGTGATATGATAGTACACATTCTCAGTTTAAGGAAAAGAAAAAAAAGCTCGTGCGATGAGTTGTCTTCGATGTGTTTGTGCTTTGACCACTTGTTTGATTGTGTGCGGTTTTTAAGCCATGTTACTTAAGTGCCGCGAATACGAATGATAGAGTGTTTGCGTAAAACTCATCATAAATCGCGTGGCTGTGTTGGGTGAAAAATTTTCCATATACAAACATCGGTCGTCTTCTTTTTATTTGCGTTGGAATTTCTTTGCTTGAGACTGTCCTGATATAATTACTTTCCGAATGAAGAGTGTTTCCCGCGAACGAATCCAAGGCATCGACGGATGAAACGAAGAGATAATATACGGCAACGATAAGCCGTGTCGTCAGTGTATTTGTTATCCACTAGGGTTTATTATCAGTGTTCCAATCCAACACTTGTATTGCGATGCATACGTTACCGGCAATGGTATTCGGGAGAAATAAAACGCAATTTACTCTTATGAGTTAGAAAACAACAATTCCGTGCCAGAATCAGGAGCTCCAGGAGTGTGCCAAGTTAGCTCTGTCCTCCATACTGTTCCGGGTTATCCCATTGATAGGTGATAACAGAACGTGTGCACATCTGTTAAATATTGACTGGCCAGCGAACGTCAACACACCAGTCAATCTTATTGAGTGGCCATTACCAGTGACGATTCACTAAACTCGTAGCGAGATAGCGCGCGATCACTACCACATGAGCAAGTGAATTAATTCCAACGTTTCCTCGTTTGTCTCCTCCGTGCCTATGATCGGGCACGGGCTATCTCTGCAGCCGTCGGACGCTATCGCCGTAGATTCTCGTAGTCCGTTTCTAGTATGTTCAACTTTGGGTCTCCTATAGTAGAGCGGTTGGTATCCACTAACACGAGAGTGAAGATCAGAATAATTTGAATGTTTGAGACATTTATTTGATATTATAATTTTAACCATTCAAAACTAGCTTTGCTTCTACCAGAGTGGCTGTTTCAATATTCTGATCTGCAAAAGCAATTTAAATGCGACTAGGAAATTACTGATGACTGCGATTTGGCCGTTGGCAGCGTCCCATGCCTGTCTGCTAGGGTTGAAATACTTGCGTGTGAAATCACCTCACCTAACTCTTGGCCAAATCAAGCTCAACCGAATGTTGTGTGCCTGTTGGATTGACCTAGGTGTCTTACCGCTAGAGACCAATTATCAGCTTGCTAAAACTGGGGAGTTGTGTGTTTCTGTAAATTAAAAAGTTTTCAAATTTGGAACCTGTCAGTTCCAAAGAAAAAAAATCACATCAGACATAATACACTTCAGCAATTACGTTGAGATTTTTGACGTAGGACTACGTTTTATCGCACTATATCGGGGTATATTCTACGAAAACTAGAACCAAGATGTAACGTCGGAAAGAAATATTTCAAACGGTAATACCTACTTGTATAATGGACTACAATAATCAATATGTCGGTGGAGTGATGAAATGAAGGACAATTTTGTGATATTACAGTTATTCTTATTGCTTCAATGTTCAGTGGTGAAAATTGATGAAAAGTTTCAAGGTCAGATTTCCACGAACAATGACATTCGAGTACGTCTGGCAAAGACTCAATGAGTAAACGCCTGCCTGCTGTGATATCTTTTTAATCAGTGGCATAAAATTGACAGAATTTCCCCGTCCCAATAGGTGAACTATATTGTTTCCATGATTCTAGACCATTTGATGTCTCGAGAGTAAAGCTTTTTAAAGGCAACGCAGATAATAACCTTCTTTATCAAAACACTTTAATGATCTGCTGATAGGTAACTTACTTGAACGTCAAACCTTTTTTTATGATTGTCAACTACGCCCTCTCTTGTAGCATTTGGTCACAAAATCTTGAAATTTTACGTCGGTTGTAAAGTTTTAGAAAAATGCTTAAAAAATTTCTGTATACCAGAAAACCTTGTTTACTTATAAGAGAAATTGAATAAATATTTATCTCTAAAGATATAAAGACAAATTGGGTCCCAAAGCTGTATGTAGGTGTTTTTATCATTTGAAAAAGCTGCATTTTCTAAATAAAGAATATTTTTAAAAAAGTGTTTATCGTTGTTCTTCGATATTTAATTGAAAATAAACTGCTCGGAATGTGTCTAATGATAGTTCGCCCATGTACGGTATATGAAGTAGTTTTTTATTCTTTATCTGAAAATCGAAGGACAATGATAACACTTTTTGAGCGGATACACAAAAATCAGAAAACCGTGTAAATCTTTATGTCCCAGTTGCCAATGGATGACTTCTAGGGAGTAGCCTGAACTTTTATTTAAAAACAGTGGAAAAATTGAGTTTTAAAACATACACTGGAAAAAACTGGAGAGATTTAATGACAAGAGTTAAATATTCAAGCAGTAAAATAAAATTAACCGCAGGTAATCTATTCCTTTGAAAAGTTTTTGTTTGTAGAAAAGCTTAGAAATGTCTTTCGAAAAATTTTCAGTTATTTAAACTGATAAAAAACATGATTTGGACTGACAAAAATTAGATCAACGTCATTTCATTTGAAAATAATAATCAAAAGTTGAAAAGTTCTCCGTTGAACGAAACAAGAAACGAAATAATAAAAAACAACATCAGGGTTTAACTGAAAAAAAAAATAATCAAAATTAGAATACTAGGGCGCAACTTGAACTGCCGATTACCATCTTAAAATTATCAACTTTATTGGAACGATAGTAGTTGGAATTACAAAATATCAGGACGCTGAAATCTGTTTTACATTTTGGTTGTCAATCAATAACATGCAAACATTTTTAGAATTCATCAGTCAGAAACTCAAAAAATTTATTTTGTACACTGTTGGAGCCCCTCGATTTAACCACTGTGCTCAGCCCTGCCAGTGACGGTCGTCACTCATGACAGCTGTCGCCTGGGGCGGAAATGATCACGCTGCCATTCTACTCTCGGGTGCAGAACAAGTAGAATAAGTGTAGAACAAGTAGAATAAGTGTTAACGTAGTTACTAGTTTTAATAAATGTATAAAAGTAGTCTAATGTAGTTGCTTTTTATCCTCATCCGACTACGTAACATTCTGGCGACGAGGATTATTAAATAACCCCGCGAGAAAGGTGATCAAGCGATATTTTTCTGCCGTTCGCTCTACAACACACCATCGTGCTCACAATGGATGAGAATTTCAAGAAAATGTTCGTCGAAATGATGGGCAATCAGCAAAAAATTTTAAATGAGCTAGTCATGTCTCGGACAATATCAACGGCTACTGCAGGACCATCGTCGACTGATGCTCGTATGGAATCTCTTGCCAATTCCATGACAGAATTCCACTACGATCCCGTGTCTAACCTCACATTCGACAACTGGTACAGTCGTCCTGAGGATACTTTCCGAGTCGATGCAGCTAACCTGGATGATGCTGCTAAAACACGTCTACTGCTCCGCAAGCTTAGCGACGCCACTCATGCGGAGTACATGAACCACATTCTCCCAAAAACAACACGAGATTTTTTGTTCGACGATACTGTGGCGAAGTTGAAGCAGCTCTTCAGTGCACATGCATCTCTTTTTTGTAAGCGATACCGCTGTCTCACGCTTAACAAGAAGACCTCCGATGATTTTCAAACATATGCCGGTTTTGTAAACCGACTCTGTGAAGATTTCGGCGTATCTACGTGCAATGTGGACGAGTTCAAGTGTCTGGTCTTCGTTTGCGGTCTACACGCACCTCAGGACGCTGAAATTCGAACCGCTCTGCTCGCTAAGCTGGAGGGTAATAAATCAATGACGCTCGACAATCTCACTACAGAGTGTCATCGCATCATCAATCTTCGGAAAGACGCTTCAATTGTAGGATGTCACAGCGAGAAGGCGTCGGTCAACGCTATCAATCCGACGAAGTACACGAAGAAGCCAATCGTTTCCAAACCTGCATCGAAAAGTCCACCGACACACAACAACAACAATCACCAAAACAATAGTGAGAGCAACAACAAGCCGAGGACGCCGTGTTGGAAATGCAGCCAGCTACACTACGTTCGCGATTGCCCTTTCCACGACCATCGGTGCCGCGAATGTAATAGTATTGGGCACAAAGAGGGCTATTGCCAGTGTGTGTCGTCGTACCCAGGCAAGAAACGGAGATGGAAACAACAAGCACCACAAACAAAGGGTATTTATTCCGTTCGACAAGTAGCTGCTCGTGATAAGAGAAAATCACAGTCACCGTGTTTATCAACAACAATGAAGTTGAGCTTCAGTTGGATTGCGCTTCAGACATCAGCATCATTACTAAAGCCAACTGGGAACGAATCGGACGTCCATCAACCAAGCCCCCGTCACTACAAGCCCGCACTGCTTCTGGTCAACCACTGCCGCTCATCGCAGAGATCGATTGCGACGTTATGCTGAAAGGCGTTCATCGTTCAGGTGAACTGCTTGTCACTAACGTTTCCAATCTAAATCTTTTAGGCCTCGACTTCATCGAACTTTTCAATCTGTGGAATGTTCCCCTGCGCACGGTCTGCAACAACATTACGCTAACTAACGATGTATCGTGGCTTAAAGCATCATATCCACAGCTGTTCTCTGATACTCTTGGTTGCTGCAATAAAACAGAAGCGAAGCTCTATCTAAAGCCTGATGTTCAACCTGTTTTTCGGGGAAAAAGACCTGTTCCATTTGCCGCATTAGAGCTAATCGAGACCGAGCTAAAGCGATTGGAAGAGTTGAAAATCATATCGCCGGTAGAGTTTTCTGATTGGGCGGCACCCATCGTTGCCGTTCGGAAAAAAGCTGTCGACGGCCAGCCTCAAAAGGTGAGAGTGTGTGCCGACTATTCTACTGGCTTAAACAGTGCCATTCAGCCAAACCAGCATCCTCTCCCGCTTCCCGAGGAAATTTTTGCAAAGCTTTCCGGTGTCAAAATTTTCTCACACATCGACTTGTCGGATGCCTATTTGCAAGTTCCGGTTGAAAAAGATTCCAGGCAGTACCTCACGATCAACACTCATCGCGGGCTGTTCGAGTTTAATCGCCTACCCCCAGGTGTTAAGTCTGCCCCTGGCACTTTTCAAAAGATCGTCGATGCCATGGTAGCTGGTCTGGAAGGAGTCGAAACGTACCTCGACGACGTATTAGTTCATGGTAAGAACGACAAAGAACATCGAGACCGTTTACTGAAGCTTCTGGAGCGCATCCAGGAGTGGGGCTTCACACTGCGCATAGGAAAGTGCTCGTTTTTCATGCCGGAAATCCACTATCTCGGTTTTATCGTTAACCATCAAGGGATTCGGCCCGACCCAAAGAAAACAGCAGCAATATGTAACATGCCGCCCCCACACGACGTCAGTACCCTGCGGTCGTACCTAGGCGCAATAAATTTTTATGGCAAGTTTGTTCGCAACATGCATGACCTCCGATATCCACTCGACGCTCTTCTTCAGAAGGATTCCAAGTGGGATTGGAACGAAAGCTGTCAACGTTCATTCGAGCAGTTCAAAAACCTGCTTCGTTCGGATCTGCTGCTCACTCATTATGACGCGCAACTCGAAACGATTGTCGCAGCAGATGCATCAAATCATGGGGTCGGCGCGTGTCTTATGCATCGATACCCAGACGGTGCGATGAAGGTCGTGTGTCACGCCTCCCGGACGCTAACTCCAGCGGAACAGCGTTATGGCCAGGGGGAAAAGAGGCACTGGCACTCGTTTTCGGTGTGACCAAATTCCATCGGTTCATATATGGAAGAAAATTCAGCCTACACACCGATCACAAACCGTTGGTCGCAGTATTCGGGTCTAAAAAAGGCATTCCCATTCACACAACTAACCGCCTGCAACGGTGGGCCCTTGTTCTGCTGTCGTACGATTTCGACATCATACACGTCGCTACGCAGGACTTTGGTTATGCAGACATCCTTTCGAGGCTCATCGATCCCCGAGCAAAACCTGACGAAGATTTTGTGATTGCTTCGGTCCAGCTTGAGAACGACGTCTCTGTCACCGTTGATGCTGTACTTACTGCCCTGCCGGTAACTTTTAAACACCTTCAAGCTGCTACTGATAAGGACGAGCTGCTTCAAAAAGTTTTTGGGCACGTGCAAACTGGATGGCCGAAATCTATCAAGCAAGTGAGCAACGAACTCCGCCCGTTCTACGCTCGTAAGGAAAGTATTTCTCTCGTGCGTGGGTGCCTCATGTTAGCCGGTCGAATCGTTGTGCCGACAGAATATCAACAACCTGTACTCAAGGCTCTTCATAAAGGACATCCTGGCCAAGTGCGAATGAAGTCAGTGATGAGAAGCCATGTCTACTGGCCAGGCGTGGACCAGGATGTGGAAAACTTTGTTTAAGCATGTCGTGCTTGCGCATCAGTAGCCAAAGCCCCGCCAAAAACATTACTCTCTTCTTGGCCTCAAGCAAGTTACCCCTGGCAACGGCTTCACGTGGATTACGCTGGTCCTTTCGAAGGATTTTATTTTCTGGTTATTGTCGACTCCTACAGTAAGTGGCCAGAGATCATCCGTACATCAACCATCACCAGCAGCATGACAATCGAGCTGCTTTTCGAAACGTTCGCTCGGTACGGACTACCAGAAACCATCGTCAGCGATAATGGTACGCAGTTTTCCTGCAACCAATTCAAGGAATTTTGCGCGTCTTTGGGCATTGCACACATCCGTACAGCTCCGTACCATCCGCAGTCCAATGGACAAGCGGAACGTTTCGTTGATACGCTTAAGCGGAGTCTGAGAAAAATCATGCCAGAAACGCAAAACTCAATTTCCCGCTCACTGCAAATCTTCTTGTCCGCCTATCGATCAACATCAAACAAATCAGCTCCAGATGGACTGTCTCCGGCTGAAATTTTGATGGGGAGGAAACATCGAACTGTTTTAGATTTGCTGAAACATCCTGCGGATTTTGTCCTCCAGAAAAACCAACATATGGAAAACCAGTTCAACAGGCACCATGCGGCAAAGAAACGAAATTTCGAAAAAGGCGATCAAGTGTACGCAAGCACTTTCAAGCATGGAAAACTGGTGTGGCTTCCCGGAACCGTCATCGAACGCGTTGGCAACGTCAACTTTAATGTGTTGCTAGATGGAAGCAGACTCATCAGATCACAACCAATCAACTCCGTGCTCGGGGGAACTCTAAAGTCGAGGTCTATCCGGAAGCTTCATCGGATCATCAGCTGCCGTTGCACGCCTTGCTCCAGGATTTCCAGCTTTCCGAAAGCTCACCAACACCAACGACCCAACCAGCTCCTTCTGTGCCACGTATACCGTCAGAAAGTCGTCCACTTCGTCGATCCACCCGGATCCGCCGTATGCCTGTTAGGTATGACCCGTACCGCTGCAGATAAAAGGGGGAGATGTTGGAGCCCCTCGATTTAACCACTGTGCTCAGCCCTGCCAGTGACGGTCGTCACTCATGACAGCTGTCGCCTGGGGCGGAAATGATCACGCTGCCATTCTACTCTCGGGTGCAGAACAAGTAGAATAAGTGTAGAACAAGTAGAATAAGTGTTAACGTAGTTACTAGTTTTAATAAATGTATAAAAGTAGTCTAATGTAGTTGCTTTTTATCCTCATCCGACTACGTAACATACACTAAAAAAATACTAGAAATATTAAAGGAATATTTATCAAATGTCAAAAATGTAAAACACAGATACTCAGAATACCAGAAAAACGAAACAACAGTCGGGAATTACTAAAATTCGAACATAAACGCCAACAATAAAAATTTATAAAAAATGAGAGAGCCCTAAAATCTGAAATATTTGAAATAAAAATTGAAAGAAATGTTAAAAATATCATCGGAGCACTCACGGTCATACAATTGGGAATCATATCAGAGTGTTAAAAAAATATAAAGTGTAGTTGGACATTTATACAGTAAAATAAGCATAATCATTTAAAATGGAACTATACTAATGCACAGTGGTCCAAGATTGCAATCTAGCGGAACGGAATTATCAACTCCTAATCGTGTTGGTGTTTTGAGATAGTGTTTTCGGCAATGTTCATGAGAATAATCAAGAAATATTTTTGTATAAAAATATTTGTACTAAACGTGTACTAAAAAAGCAATTAGGTATTAGATTATTTTTTGTTCATTTTTCAATTTAGAAGGATGGTTTCTTTTACAAAGTTGTGTATAAGCCACTTCATATTGAAACTCTTACAAAGTCACAACTATTCAAAAAGTCACAGTGTTTGAAATATTGATATTTTTTTTAAACAAAATGGACAATTTATTTTTATTTTTTGTATTTCATTTTTTAAGTGTACTCATGAACTCTATGAGTTTCTAATTATAAATCTTTCAAGCTCTAAACCTTGTCGCCGAAATAGCATGGCTATGGCTTGTAGTTTTTAGATATTTAAAAAAAAATTGATGATTTTTTAATGTCATATCTCAATTAGCGCACAAAGCAACCTGAAACTCTCAAGGCTGGAAGAATACTCAGCTAGGTGTATGTAGGTAGAATTTCAGCCCGGAACTCCTTAGAGCATTTACTATGTGAGTAATTTTGTAAAATTCAACAAAATTAGAAAAAAGTGCTACTTTGTTTCCAATATTATGCCAAATATGTTCGGAGATGCCAAAGAGAATTAAATATGAACTCTTTTGGTTTGAAAATATGCATTTGTAGCACACGTAAAAAATCTTGATGTAATCACAGTAGGCATGGTTAAAAAATTGTACCTTGCATTTATGATGACGTCTTGATTGTGTCGCACGAAGTTCATTTGCTGTTGATTTACATATACTTTTCGGCTCTAAAAAACCAACGGCTACGAGTTTGAAAAAAATTGAAAAAGTTGAGGAGAGACGGAATAAATCCGTCAGATGTCGAGAATTTCACTCAAAAAAATCCAACCGCCTTGTGAACATCGAAGAGGAATTATAACGATATTTGGTCACATCTCATTCGATGATTCCTCTGTATCATAAAACAAAAGAACGTTTATTTGATGAACTTCCAAGTGAAGTTCAAAATCTTATAGTAGATAGAATGCGAAGTTTAAAAATAAAGTTTTAACTAAAAACTAATGCTTGGATTTTGAAGATAGTTTATTAAATGTATGGAGAAATGGAAAGGATCAGAAACAAATCATATTTAAACAATGATCATTAGTATCTCAAAAAGTATCCAATTTGGAAAAAAAACCTTTCATAAGACAAATAGTTCATTTTAAATATTGTACTAAATATTTTTGAACCAAAATAGTCCTCTTAAACATCTCCGATGACATTTGGCATAATATTGGAAACTGAATAACACGTTCTTTTTCAAGTTTTGTGAAGTTTTATAAAATTACGCACAGAGTAAAAGCTCCAAGGAGTTCGGAGCTGAAATTTTGTCTACATACACCAAGTTTAATATTCTTCCAGTCCTGAGAGTTTCAGGTTGCGCCTCTGTACGCTAATTGAGAAATGACATTTACAAAAAATCATCAAAATTTTCGTTTTTAAATATTTTAAAAACTACAAGCCATAGCCATGCTATTTCTGCGGCAAAGTTCACAGTTTAAAAGATTTATAATTAGCAACTCATACAGTGTGTTAGTACACTTAGAAAAACAAATAGAATAAAAATAAAAGCTCTTTTGACAATTTTGTCCAAAAAATTCAATATTTCATACACTATGGCTTCTTGAATTGTTGTGATTTTTGAACAGTTTCATATTATTGGCAAAGAAATAACTTTGTAAAAGAAACCATTCTTCTAAATTGAAAGAAATAAGAAAAAAAGTTTAGTACTAGCTTAGTACACGTTTAGTACTAACATTTTCATACAAAAAAATTCCTTGGTCATTACCAAGGAACATTGCCGAAAACACTATCTCAAAAAACCAACACGATTCGAAGTTGTTAACTTCGTTCCGCTAGATTGCATTCCTGGACCACAGTGTAGTGTTTATAAAACTTTGAAAGTTTAAAAGCATCAAAACTATTCAACCGGGCTGTAATAGCCGCAAAATCATCGGGTGTTAACTGTAAAAAATTAAAAAAATTTAATGATTGAATCAGACTGCGTTAGTCGGTTATAAATTATGAATCTATAAAAATAATATTTTCGAAAACTAGAATTGGCGAATATTTCTGGGAAACCCTAAATGTCCAGTTCCTAGAATGATGGTAATTTAAAGTAATCAGTTCAATTTAAATAAGCTGCACTTTGAGGAAAATTATATTCAAGATAAACTTTTAAATAGCTCTTGCCATGAAAAAAAAACATAAATTGTAAAGTTTCTTAAGACTGGGTATTTGTGTATTTTTTCAATATGTTTTTGCGAGTAATTTAAACAACTTTTGAGGCTTGCATTAACAACTTTTGGTGCATAATCATCTGTTATCCCAAAGAACGTTGAATGTAAGAATGTTAGAATATTTAGGTCTCAAATGATAAATTGTTTAAAGCAGTTCAAAACAAATATTGTGTATTTGATTGGAGCTCGAACCATTACATTAAGAATGTATTGAATTCATGAAATCAATCTTTAGCATTGATATAAAATTAAATTATTATTCACAGCTCAAGTTGAGACGGTAGTAACCTTCTCCAAAACAAAAATCCTGCTTGAACATTTAAGGGAGAACCGTACAGAACGCACCACTAAAGTAAGATAGCCCATGCTATTAATAACCTAAAATACGCACACATGTTGCTTTAAATGATGAATTTCTTCGTTTTTCACATTAAAACCCAACTTTTCCTACAGTTCCACATGTAATTTCTTATGAATTTTCTGAAGTTTTTATGGGTAACTGACCTGCAAATAACACAAACCGAGGTTCCTCTAATTCTCAAACTTTCGAAATTGATAATACTATGAACATTTCAATTTATATCTATAACTTCCATCAACATTCACCTAGAAACGATCAACGTTAAAATTGGAGTAGAATGCACTATGACGCACTTCAGAAGATTGCTTGACAACTTAGGGCATGTGTTCCATTGCCTTTGATTTTACTTCTGAAACTTCAAACACTTCTCATTTCATTGCTAGAGGGGCCTATAATCGCATACCAGTCCCACCTGCATTCTTGTCGTTCCTATAGAGAAGTTATGGTAAATGTCTATCTCATTATATCATGTCGAAAATATGGGAATAAACCACGCTCAACAGCTGAAATAACTTAAGCAAGAAAAATACCTTTACTCGCTGTTTTCTCAACTTGATGAAAATGAAGATGGGACTGATATGCGATTATAGGCAGTATATTAGCCTTCTGCTTCGGAGCATATTGACCTTTGGTAGTAATGGTAAATTGAGTATTTTTGAATAAGTTTCGTCATGAACATACACTATATAGATCCTACAATAATCCTACACGTTCAATGTCGCTTAAAAATTATCAGTAGCGCTGTAAATTGCGTAAGCGCTTAGCTGGTGCGTTTTATACAGTTCTCCCCTACTGCAAACAATCTGAAATATTGGGACGTCCTGACAGCAGCCCACACCGGCGCGCGTCTTTACACCAAATCCGCGTTCAACTCATTATCGCGCTGTTCCGTTGACGGCTGATGTGAACCCAGCTTAACTCGTCAACCTATTTCTAAAGTCACGAAAGTCACGTTACTTAGAACACTAGCAAAACATCGATTGGTTATTCCGTGCCGTCAGCCAGCCAGCAGTGCCAAATGGTTCCTTCACGAGAACGAGCTGTCGACCGAAGTCGACAGGCGGGCATGTGCTGTGGTGACAGGTTGGGCAGGGCATGGCGCTGGACCCACATACAATCGCGATCGCTCGACAGTCAATTGTGCGAGTACTGAGCTCGCGGCATGGTATTGGTATTATCGGGGCCCCTTCCCGTTTCTCGTTTTGGCGAATGTAAATAAAAACAGTTTATTTTGCTCGCTACTTGCGTACGGGAGCAGTTGTGTTCGTGGTTTAGTGGAAAAAATGCCGTTCTACTAAGGTTTATTTACCAAAAATAAATTTAGCTCCGATATACTTCGTGTAACTCGCATCCTCTGTTTCAGAAGGGGATTTTGTCGTCATCGTAACCGAGTGCATCAGTGTCCGCGATAGGCTTCTTCTCGTTTTACACTTTGCCGTACTGGTGCAGATGTTTGTGATGTGACGGAAAAGCGACTCAAAATTCTATCGTTTATACGCCGTACACGCGCTCTCGGAGAGAAAAGGTTCTTACGTTACGCGAGGATCAGATGAAAAAATGCGCAACGCAATAAATTCTGGACTGGTTGCATTGCTGTTTGATATACCGGTATGCAAATTAATTTATCGCTGTGAAATTGATACCTGTTATGACCAAGTGTTGGATTAGAACCTGATCATCAATGGATGGCTGTATAGTAACTGTAATGCTCCTTCATTGCAGGTTGGTTGAAAGTTTCTTGAAGATTTTTTTACGAGGTTGAAGACAATGCTAATAGACTTTCAGAGTGGCAGTGTATAAAAAACAAAAACAGAACGGAAGGCAGCTTCTCATAGTGATTATTGCGTTTTTCAACTTTGCCGACTCAGCTTAGTGAATCTAAACGGACCAGGTTGTGCCACTTTAGAGTATGAAAGTGATTCTTGTACGGCTTCCGTGGTTGCTGTGGAAAAAACAGTGATTAGAAGTGTGAATCGGAATATATTACAATTTGTATAAAAATAATAAACGGTCGTGAGAAAAAGCGACGGTGCAAGACGAAGAGAGTTTACAAAAATATTTCGCGACAAGTGGATGTGCTAACATACCTTACGATACACTCACACCCGAATACGTGCAAATATTCGTATTTCGTGCCTTGTTGGACGGCAGCTCGAATCGTGCGGTAATATTGTAAACACAGGCTAAGCTCTCGGTAGGGGCACGCAGGGTTAAAAGATGGATTCGTTTGGATCGCCCTGGCCGGCATCGTCGCGCGATGGACTTGACGGTCTGTCGAACGACGGTGTTCCGATGGATGCCCTCACCGAGCTGCAGGATGGGGCCTTCGAACCTCAGACACGTGCACGATCCAACACATGGCCATTGCCAAGGCCGGAGAACTTTGTCGAACCGGAAGTGGAATCCGAAAGCAATAAGTGTAGTAATCAGCAGTTGGCAAGTACTGGTAAGTGGTCTGCAATGCTTTGCCTATTCGCCTTTCTTCCTCCTCTTTCCTGTTTTTGCTCTTCGAGCTACCCTTTAATTTTATTATATTTGCACCTTTCCTGTGCTAGTACGTGTGTAGTTTAGTAGTGTGAAACCGGAATGCGGGAAACGACCAACACTCATTTGTACGCAGTCCACGCAAAAATTAGGTTTACCCGAATTTCATGAATGAATAATTTTTTAAATTATAATCTTTCAAGTTTTTGAGTTTTGAATTCTCAAATCCAACGCAACGAACTTTTGCGGATGTTTGGGTATATGGACTTGTGTTCCTTCCGGTTTATTTGTTATACCAAATCGACCAGCAGCTGAATGTTAACGAAGCACGTGTAAGACATTATCATTAATTAAGTCAATATATTATGCGGAAAGCTAAGCGTTCCATTCTTCTCTTGAAAGTTTAACTTGTTTGAAAGTTTTAAAACAAAAAGCTTATTACAATTAAATGGTTTGTTCGGCAAATCGCTTCTCTCCATAGAACAATAATGATCTATTGGCTGTTTCTCAATCAAATGATTCAATTCATAAACAGCTGTGTTGTTGTTTCCTTGCCGATGACTAATGGAAAGTTCCGAGGCCAAATATTCGCATACATTATCCATTGTTTACTATCTCGCTAAAAACAAATTCAGCATAATATGGTAGCTATTACTCGAAATTCCATTTTTGTATTTCATTGCTGTCTTCGTCTCAATTAACACTTTTTTTCTCTGAAACCCTTAACCAGTAATAATAGAGTATTTTTTCACCAAATGCACAACACATTAAAATGTTGTTTTCGTTTGCTGACAATGCATTATTAAAAATAAACTGAAAAATATAATATAATGGATTTCACCAAATCGTTGAAAATTTCAATGTTTTACGTGGCAATTGTTATGAATAATGATTTTTTTCTTTTCTCCTATTTATACTTTTCTTTTTTTTTTTTGACTCTAAGCAAAGTCATGCTATTTTTATTTATTTTTTGTTCAAGGAGTAAATGTAGTAATGAAGATAGAAAATTAAATTAACTGAAAATATGATATAGAAACTACGAAAAATATAATTAGGCAGGTGGGACTCGAACCCACAACTTCCAATAATTGGAAAAGCGATACAAAACTTGATTCCAGAACTACGTCTTTAACATTCTGCGGTGGTGTAACGTAAACCCTTCTGACCGGAGATTGTAAGTTGTGGGTTCGAGTCCCACCTGCTGAACTATATTTTTCGTAGTTTCTACTATCATATTTTTACTATCATATTTTAATTTAATTTTCTATCTTCATTACTACATTTACTTCTATTTATATCACAAAATTGGAAAAAACTATAAAACTCAACAAAAAGTATATTGCATCCAGAATTTCTGAATATATGATCATATTTCTTCTACTTAATACGCCTCGCCCTCGAAAAGTCTTTCTTTTTTTTCATATAAAAAAAAATCTAGAAACTAAGGAAGCAATATGCAATGTTTACAGTTCGGTGAAATCTATAAAATTATTCTTCATAATTTGAATATCCTGCCTTTATTCTTTCCGAAACGGTCAGAACATCTAGAATCACTTGAAAGATGGCGCGAGTAACACTCAACTACACTCAATACTAAAATCTACTCTAGGTAAAAAGTATATGGTTTTTTGTTCGTAAAAAAATTTTACTCAGTCAATTATCCATCGATTTCCATAAAACAACTACTATTTCATACATAGATGAATATAGTTTCAAAGTAATAGTGTACATATATGTAAAACTTTTCTTACAAAAATGAAACAAAAATGGAAAATTTCAAGTTAATTTGTAAAATTCCGTGAGAAAGTGTAAATTTTTTCTTTAGACGGGCTTCAGTCAAACCTCTTAGAAGTTTTAAAAAATACTTTAAAAATGTTACAAAGATTCATGGTGATTTTACCGCAGTCCATCTGAAAACTAACTTGGGCACTAGAGGATTAAGCTCAAATTACTGAACATGTACTGATGAAGTTAGTCTTCCTTTTTCAAAAACGGCTAAAACATTCAAAATCGGTAGCTTGAGCGAAAGTTACACTCGACTAAACCTGCAAAGGTTACTTCAAAAGCTCTTACTTTTTTATTTGTAGAAATGTCTTTTTTTTTGCATAAGTTTATGCACATTGAGCATTTTTTCAGTTTTCGACAGTCTTCCCTACTGCTAATGTCAATAATCTCATTGAAAAATATTTATTAAGAAGTTAGTAGTTATAAAGAATTAAACCGAGATTTATTAGTGAACACTTGCTCTATTAGGTCCATTTCTATTTTTTTGTGTGGTTTTGGAGAAACGGCAGAGTATGTTGAAAGCTTTCTTGATAAAAAGGTAGTTAAAATATCTTTGGGGAATAAAGGGTGTCCACGATGAAATTGCCACACACAAAATTGATTCGCAAAATTCGAGTTTTCATCCAATTGCCATCAAATTTTCAGGGATTGAAAAATAACTATTAAACTTCATTTTACCATTTTACTCGTATTTTATTTACAGTCCATACGCAAATGCCCGCACCTTGGCCTTATCCCCGGCCATAAGATTGTGCACAACCTGTGAATCAACCGTTTTTCGCATGTAAACCCATACTTTCTTCAGTACCTCATCTGTCTTCACTACCTTAGGTTGTTTAAGAAGGTGCTGCTTCATAATCGCCCAGTACTTTTCGATGGGGCGGAGCTCCGGAGTGTTGGGAGGGTTGAACATTTTCGGCACGAAATTGACCTTATTGTCCGCATACCACTTCAGCACGTCCTTGGAGTAGTGGCATGAGGCCAAATCCGGCCAGAATATTGTTGGGACGTTGTGGGCCTTCAGGAGAGAAAGCAGCCGCTTCTGGAGGCACTCTTTCATGTACACCTGTTCATTCATCGTGTCCTGGGTCTCGAAAGGTGCACTCCGCTTCCCGCACGTGCAGATGGCTTGCCAAACCAGGAATTTCTTCGCAAATTTGGACATCTTCTGAGTGCGGACATGCTCCGGAACGCTAAACTTATCCTTGGTCGTGAAAAACCCGAACGGAAGCGTTCGGGTTTCGGTTGAAGGCCCCAACTACGCGGTTGTGATTTTTGGCGTTGTACGTAATACTTTTTCCTTCACTTCTGGGCTTCCGATCGGTGTTAAATTGTTCCTCGAACCGCTTAATCACTCGCGACACCGTGGAATTCGCGATTCCCAACGTTTTAGCGATGGAACGATGCGAGAGATCCTTGTTCTCGTGATAAATGCGCAAGATTTTATCACGCACGAGCTGTTCTTGCGACTCCATTTCCGCGAGTTTTGATCACAGGACTTTAAAACTTGCAGGATGTAAATAATGCACTATAAACTAAATCCACCCAAATTTTCATTTAATTCTACCCAATGGTTAAAGTTAGAGCAATTTCATGGTGTGGCAATTTCATCGTGGACACCCTTTAAAACCTAAAAATTTGTGAAATCAAAATTTTGTTTTGGTATTTTTTTTCCGTGCTCTTGCTAATAGTGGCACATTGTTTGAGTAATGGCTCGCTGAGGTTTTTGTTCGCAGCATCAAAAAACATTAGAGTTAGGATGAATTATTATTTTTGAAGAAAATCAGTCAAGAAATTAAAAAAAAAAAAACAAAACAATTTTAAGCGGATATGTTCTTTATGATTTTTCGAAATTTAACCACATCCAGTTTTGTCAGCAATCAACTTCAAATTGCTCAGTTTCGGTAAAATTTCCTAGTTTTACTTTGATTATGTTTCCGAATATTATATTAATTTTCTTCAGAGACAGTGTTTTTAATTGTTGATTCATGCTTGCTGAAAAATAATGTTCTATTTGTCTTCAATACAATATTTTTGCACAAGCTGTAGTTAAAGAAAATAAAAAGAAATGTATATATTTCATAAACGACGATCTATTTTTGGAGAAAATTTGTACAGTTAAAATTTCCTTGTTTAGGTTGGATTTTGAAATTTTAAATTGTTTCTATAGGTATTCAAACATAGATCTAAATTTATATATTCCAGAGATATTTGCAAAATCGGAATACAAACTGTAAGCAGATCAGAGTAAATTTGACTTTATTTCCTAAAAATGTTATAACTCGAGTTGTTTAATACCTTTGAGTCATAGGTTTTCATCATAAGAAACTTCACAGAAATTGCGATGAATTTTGCCAATTTGAAATCAAGATATATTTGTTTGCCGACAACACGATTTAATTTTTCAGAAGTAAAAATATCATATCTGGCAACGTTGCCGCTCACAGTTTATGTATTGTTATTTTTTGACTAATTTCCTCAAAATGAAATTTCTAGAATGTGCATTTATGTAAAATATCCACAACTAAGAAAAGAAGACTGTTTAAAACCAGATAAATGACTTTGTTTCTTGAAAATGCTGTAACTCGAGTTTGCTTATAATTTCTCGGTGTGAAAAGGAGCCGTCCACATTCCACGTGGACAACCTCTGGGTGATAAGAGGTACGTAAATGTCCAGGTTTGTCCACTGAAGGGGAGAGAGGGTAATGATGATGTTCCCGTGGAAATTGAATTCTACCAAAAAATGCATTTGTTTATTAAAAAAATTCTACAAATATTCTGGTTTTTAAAGTTGTTGTCAGCTATATTTGAGATTAATTTGAAATCATTTTATTTGAGGCCTCCTCATTTTTTTCGGAAAGATTCTTCATACATTTTGAGGACATGTTAAGAACATTCCAAGAATTTCGGGTAAATTAGTATTTTTTTATCATGTATAAAACCACTTTTAGCTAAATTGGGAATCAATTTCTGCTTTGGGCTTTTCTTTGATTTAGAAGCGTTCTTCAACCATTAGGCTGAATTCGAATCATTTTTTTTAGACTTTTCCTCTCGTTAGAATTACCTGCTTTATTAATTAGAAACAAATTTAAGATAATTTTGATTTTTGGTTACAACTGGTTCTTGAAAGTAATTTCCTCTTTTTGGACTAAACATAGAACTTTTTATTTGTGTAGAAAAGGTTTTAATCGGATCGAGAAAAATTTATGATTCCTTTAATTTTCAATTTTTCTTACCTTCAACGCGTTTTTTCTTTTTTGTTTTGTTTCCCTAACTTGAAAATATATTTTTTTCCGAATTTTAGGGAAGTTTTTCTGCATAAAGTTTGTATGATTTATTTCTACCTTTTAGAAACGTTTTAATATTTTTGGAGGTTAATTTGGGATAGTTTTTTCAAGAGTAGTTTTTGGCCTTTTCCTGATGCTAAAAATTTCTTGTCTTTTCCAGTTTTCCTGAGAACATGTGTAACTGAAACTGAAAATATTTTTTTTACTTTCTGTTTATAATGGTTTCAGTCAGTTCGCTTGTCGACACGTTTTTATGTATTCTAAGTTCAATTTTAGATATTTTTTTTTTTTAAATCTTTTCGAGTTAGAAATTATTTTTTGTTTCAAGCCTCTATAGAAGCTTTCTGCCATATTTAACTAACTGTTAAATCCTTTCTGTTTTTAATTTCTTCGAGCGGTTTACAACTTTATTAGAAATTATTTTTGTTTTGGCCATTCCAAGGTTTCATGAATTTTTTAAATTATGTTTTGACTATTTTCTGTTTGGCTTCTAATTTTGTTTTCCTAGAAATCATTTAGGAGTTGATTTTGAAGTCTACCTTGTTATTTTTCTCGCGTGTTATCGATCATTCAAAGCATAAATTATGATTATATTTGTTTTAGTTTCTTCAGACTATAAAGTCGTTTGCAAGTATTTGGATTTCTTCGTTGGTTTAAAGAGAAGTTATTAAATCTTTTGTATCAATCAATATTAGATCAACATTTCAGTTCTTTTTTATTTTGAAACAAAAATTTCCTGTTGCATTGAAAATTATTTTTGATTTTAATCTCTTCCAACTTCGGAACCATTTACAGCAAAATTTATAATGTATTCATTCTGGTGCGATTCTTGGCCCTTTTAGGCTGAATTTTGACTAAATTCATTTCATTCGTGGCTTTTCTGGTTTAGGGTGTTCAAAGCTGAACCTGAAATTATTTCAAAAACAAAATGTTTTTAATTTTTTTGTTTAAAAACAAACCCTAAAATGTTTTTAGGGTGTTCAAAGCTGAACCTGAAATTATTTCAAAAACAAATGTTTTTAATTTTTTTTTGAAAAAATGTTTACGTGGACAAAGAAGAGGGGGGGGGGTTGTTTCATTAATGTCCACCGTTGTTCACGCGGGGTGATGGGGGGGTCTTAAATGACGATTTTTCTGTCCACGTGGAATGTGGAAAAATCAAAACTAAATTTGCCGAAAAACGCCAAAACAATTCCTGAAATGCAAAAAAAACATCCCTGGCAACACTGTAACTTGGAATTATTTTTTTTTTTCGAAAAAAAATGGAGTAGATGCTCCCACAGAGCGAGGGGTGATCCAATCGGCACCAAAGTTTGAATTTTTGCGTAGTTACCCTATATGAATAATTCCCCAAAGTTTGAGTCAAATCTGAGAAGTTGCAATAACCAATATTGAGTTTATCCTAAGTTTTTCATCCAAATGAAATTGGCCGATTATACGACCTGACATAGTCATCAATTACTCTATCTAATTTTCCTATTTACTGAAGACGAAAAAATATTGTATATTTTGAATGCCTTACCCAAACTTTGGGCTCTTCTAAATTTATTGAAAATTTCGCACAAAATATATTGAAAAATACAAGAGCGATAAATTTTTAAGCCAAAAAGTCAAAACGGTTTGTTTGATTTGAGTTCTGTCTTCAACAGAATTGTAGATCGTATTTTTATTATTCCGGAAAAAATATACATCGCAAGAAAAAAAATTGTTCTTGAGAAAAAGTTAAAAGAATAATATATCGATCAAACAAACCGTTTAGAAGCTAAAAATATTTTTCATCAATAAAAAAAATATTATTAATAATTTAAAAAGTGGACTTTAATTATTATTTCTTAAACTTTTTCTAAAGGCATCATCTACAATTTTGCTATAGATATAACATGAATCAAATAAAGTATTCTGGCTCGAATTACAAGAATATTTTTTTTAATATTTTAACTTTTTCGTTTCTTATTTTACCGTTACCAAATTTTGATAGTTTGTAGTAAACAGTGTTATTTTCATTGTGTAAAAAAAATATTTTTTTTTGAAAGGTACTTATTGAGATATTTAATATTTGTGACAATTTGCGAAATTTGGCGCAGAAAAGAAGTTTTTTTTCTTACTCTTTTTTCTAGAACCACAACATTGTTAATAACAACTTTGCCGAAGACTCTATTTCAATCAGACAAGTCGTTTTTCTGATATAGTAAAAAATTTCCAGCCTCATTTTTGGATAGGTTCTTATGAAACAGCAGTCGTGAGTCAACATGAACAATTGATATCATAAAATAACTTCTTAATCAAAAAGGAACAACTGTAAAAAATGTCAGCTAAAGCGGAAATGTAATGTTTTAAAAAAATTTTTTTATTTTTTATTTTCTATAGAGTGCCTATGGTACCTAAACTATGCTTTGCTTTGATTTAAGTAAATTATTTTATAATAACTATTCACAAGTTTGATTCTTAAAAAAGTTAAAGTAAAATTGCATGATTTCGAAAAACTTGAAAATTTTTACAGCTTCATTGGGATTAGAGCAAATTCAAGTAACATAGTACAGTGATATTACTCGAACATTTTTGGTTCGGCTGAAGCTTGGCATGAACGTTCCTATAGGTTAAATATTGATTGGTGGTATGATAATCTGTTTTTTTTACTAGTAATTTTTTACATGAGCTTGTATTTCCCCGGAAGGACAAAACTACTATCGACATCTTCGCCGAAGACATCATGTTATTCAAAAAAACTGGTCTAGCTATAACAATATGTTTTGATATCAATACCATTGGTACATAAACCCTTTCCAGAAAAAATTAAGATTAAAAAAAAATACTAATAGCACAAAATGACTTCCTTAGCCTATCAAATGTGTCGGGATTAAGAGAAGTGAGGAGTGAAGAAGTTTTAATTAAATATTGAGACTCATTGTTTAAATCAAGTGGTGCCGAAAGTAGTATTCGAAAGATAGATAAATGTTGTGTCATACTTTACTAACACTTTTCATATCTCTGCATGAATGAAAATAGACACAAATTCAATAAGCCACAACGCAACCTCGACTTTTATTTGCAACGTTTCAACTTATTCATGATCTCCCACATCGAAACTGACGGCATATTTATTTGTTCACCACTGTAGTTTTTATAGTGTACACCCTTCTCGCGCCATTCCGATAAGAAGAGAAAACGATTGGTAGATGTGCGAGAACATCAAACTACAAAACCAGCCGTAAATACCGGTCTCGCAAGTTTTAGACTTATGACCTTCACGATTGGATTTTTGCTCCATGGGATAGTTCATTAGAGGTTCGAGGTTTATTTTTTTCGGGTTTCCGCCAAGTGGAAGTCGTTCTACATCATTCCGTCTGGTGAATGGTACAGGTGCTCAAAAAAGAGAAGGGGAAGGGATTAGAACCAGACACACACACCCGCAAAAAAATGCTGACAGATCTAACTGAATTACTGATCTCCGGAATCAGCTGGAAACGACAGCGTGAAGGTCGAATTGGCGCGCAGACTTCGTTAATACGATGGAATGGATCCATGCGTCTCTAGTTTCCTAGACTTGGAACAATAGCTTGAATGTAGGTAACTGGCGTATGGGTGCTGAACCGGTTGTGTAGCGACGCAGATTGGACTGGAGCTGGAGGCGACTGTTTTGCTACCTTTTTTACGACGTTGTATGTATGTGCGGCGTGGATTTTCCTAACGGGCTAAGTTTCAAAAAGTGTCAATCGTTTATTTTTTATCGTATAAAAGCATTTCAAATTTTGTTGTTCAATTGTTACGGCGAAGCAACTAATTGAGTTTTTATTTTGAACTCTATAACTATAATTGGTTCAGTTAAAAAAAATCAACGTCATCAATTTCAAATGTGATTGTTCTATGATTAACACTTTTGCTGTGTGGTGCGGTTCCATTTACAAACATTGAAAATACTACCTCATAAAGGGTGCTCTGATTTTAAGCAATCTTGAAAGCGGACCTCATTGTTATATCGCTGATAATTGGTTGAATCTACCTGCGAGCTTTAGCATATTCGGTTGCTGATCTTAAATATTAACATATATTCAGTAATTGATGACATGGTTTAGAAAACCAAATCGAGTTTAGGCTTATCACTCTCAAAGTTTCGATCAAGCAGTTAAGGTGGGTTGAAAATTTACTGTTTTCTTGCTCAAAGTAGGAATAGCGGAGTGGCCGGCGATTTGTTATTCTAACAACTTCAATTGACTGACGTGACGAGTTAATCTCATGATTACCAAGCGCTTGGATTAGGAATTTTAATTCTTTGTAAGGTAGAAAGATCGATAACTGATATCAATTGAACAATTATGTAGCAGACAAGCAAATTACCCGTACACCTGTTGCTGATTCGAATTCGAATTCATATCTTGGCTTAATTAAAAAAAACTGACACACTTTTTTAACAGGATTAACCCACCCGTTGGGTCACTTAAAGCGTACTCGCTTCTTTCGGTAACTGCAGTGTCATCACATCATCAGTTGCAGGTGACTGTAGCAATAGCAGGAGCAGCAATAGCGGGCAACTGATTGGTCACCGTATATCAGAAATTGAATTGGCTCCGGTTCGATTATGGACACGGTGCTGCATAAATATAAATGACATTAGCCGAGCAGAAATTTAATAAAGTTCAACCCGGTTGCTGGAGGATTTTATAGAACAGCGGTTCCCCATTCGTTTTCGGTCAATAGAAGTGCTTTGAAATCACTTTTTTTTGTCTTTTTTTGTAGTAAATCTCTGATTACAAATATTTTAATAACCATAACGGTTTGATTGAGCGGCGTGATGTTTTCGGTAGAGTTGTAGATAATAATTTTGTCTTTCCGAAAAAAATACAATATACAATGATGGAACATTATTCAAGCAGAAATGACAGAAAAGAGAAATTTTCAAAAAATAAAAAATAAAATAGTTGAAGAGGTTGTTTATGTGACACGACCGCAAAGTTATCGTAGAATACCATCTATATGTTCCTATGTTGACTCTGTTGAAAGAAAATTGTGAAAAAATTGTATTCACGTCATGCAAATGGCAATTTGCAAGGAATAGAAATTAGTTTCCTAGCACCCAAAAATCATGTTTGTGCGTGCAATAGGTAAAATTATCCTGCCATTCTCCAAAACATTGCGGATAGTGTTAAAATTCTATTTTATCCACTGCTTGCTGCTGGTCGTTCCAGTTTCCCGTAAATCATCCTCTTGCAACAATGATTGGATATACCGCTGCCATAACCGATATTGCTACCCACTGTTGCTATCGGCTGCTAAGTTGGGACCGTTTATCCTATCCATTAGTAAACTGATTGGTTTGAGCAGAATCAGGTTCTTATATATCCCAAATAGTGCATTACCGGTAAACTAGGTATATAATTATTTATAATCTGCGTTTCTACAAGGCTTGACCTCTTTCTGCTGCTGCTACTCGCTGCTACTTGGTTAGGGCCTAGTTAGAGGCCATCCACTAGTAAACTGATTGGTTTGAGCGGAAGTGAGCTTTTAAAGACCAAATAGTGCATCCTCTGTTAGCTAGGTATAATATTCTGTCGACCGATTTAGAGAAAGCAAGCATTAAGCGACTAATCTGAGGTCGAAATCGGCGTTTCGACAAGGCTTGACAATTTTCAATAGTGCAATAGATTTTCAGAAAATTTTACTCTACGCTAGATTAAACATTAGCATAATCGCCAAAGTGGGTGTGCGTAGAATTCTCCTTTGTTATTTATTTTTTTGTTCGAGAGCTCTATAGCTAACATATGCAAACGAAAGCTCTCAAATTACTAATTAATTACACAGCTTTATACTCTGTATTGGTACATAGTTCTGTCAAAAGCATATGAGGATATCGAAAATTCAAAATTTTGTAAAGGAAAATGAAATTTTCTTGTAATGTAACCTCTTATGTAACTTTTTTTTTTATTCTCGCTTATTTTCCGTCGGTCTAGTTCCGCCACTGTTGTGGCCAATCACCGACGCCCAGGGAGGCGACTCCACACCCAGGACCCTAACTCACGACCCGTTTATTAACGGACCGGCGCCAACGGCTTTACTTCCTCATGCGATGGAAGGCGTGATCCCAGAGATTTTTCGCCTCAGAAAATCTCCCGGTGTCGGCTAGGATTGAATCTAGACCAGTTGGGTTGGTTGTGAGTGGATCACGCCACCTCACAACCATCGACACCTATGTCGGCGGTGGGATTCGAACCCAGGCGTCGAGCGTGGTTGGCGGAAACTTTACCAACCACACTAGGCCCCCGCTCTTTTATATAACTTTTGTAACCGTGCAGTTTTAAGTTCTGGTAAGATAGAGTGATTGCCCAAACTGTCAGCGAAATCTTTCAAGCCTATTTGGAGTGATTGTGATTTTACCGGTTTTGACATAAACAATCTTCAAGCGACGTTTTACCCAGCTTAGGCTAATGTTTTGCTCTGCAAAATGCTATTTATTGATTTTTTCTTAGTTCTGATGGTAAGACCCTGAAATTTTCCAGAGCTGGAGTTATTGCAATTATAGTGAATTTGACGGATTTTTTTAAAGAGTCTATAAGGGCTGTTATGATTTTTTTTAGTTCTGTTATGAAGAGTATGAAGGCCCTGAAAATTGACAGTTTCTCGTCGTTTTCTGTATATTGAATGGTTACTTAAACAAAATTTCATTTCGAAGGCTGTACAAGTACTATTTCAACTAATTCCCAGATGCCAACAAAAATTCTCTAGTGAAACCTATAATGTATAGTATGACCAAACTTCACTGTTTCTAATAATATATAAGTGTAACTTGTTAAAATTGAATGAAATTTAATTATAATTGAAACGTTGTCCATAGAAAACAGTGATTTTGAAGTACGTACAATTATTGCTTATTTCTCGGGGATGCATAATGAAAATTATTATTCCAGATTATTTCAACTAGAAAATAAGTGGAATAAAAATGGGTCATTCCATATGAAGTGACCACGAATGAGCACAAACTTGGCATCGACCACTGCGGAGTCGCCTCAAAGCTTGGGGAATTATTTATTTAGGTTCACTTTAAAAAGAAACCCAATTTTGGTGTTGATTGGAATACCCCTCTCCCTATTGCGAAATAAACTAAGGAATCCAGAAAATATTATTTTTGACCGGAAGTGTTGCCAGATAGATTATTTTGTATTTGAAATGTAATTTTCATTTTTCGGCAAATGTAGCCACTTTTATTTTAAATAATTTCATCGTATTTCTCGGAAAATTTTACGTAAGGAACACTCATCACCCCGGGCAAACTTATGAAAACAGACTGCATATCCATGACAGCATGTTTTCAACTTATTCGGCTGTCATTGCATTGCACAGCTCTCCCTGCTTCCCGTACATTCGATGCATAATCCGACAGTAACTGATGACAGCACAGACATGCAATGCCAAACGGGCTGTTATTTTTCATCTTTTTATGTCTGTTGGTTTTTCCAAGCTGTCGCAAATGACATCCTATAATCTTCGACATCCTTCGGCACGAATCCGAGCGGGATGTCAAATGATTATGATTCACGACAGTAAGGCCGATGAAAGAACGAAAGAGAGATGGTGCGAAGCACGTTCTTTCTTACGTGGGGAATAATATCAACAATGCACAATGGTCCAGAAACCAAATTTAGGGGGAAATTTGGGTCTAGAGCTCTATAGTAACATTTTAGAGAGAAACTCTCTTCTACAAAGTTGTTACATATGATAAAGCGCTTATTGAAAAATTATCAAAAATTAGGGTGACCAACATTTTCGATGCAATCAAGTATCTAACTTTTTTATCTTTGTAGATAGAAGAAAAATTTGTTCTGCAATGTTATAGCTCCATTAATTTTGAGTAATTTAAAAAAAAATACTCTATCTTTGAAAACAACCGTTTTTTATTGAAAAAACACATTTTACTCTTTAACTTTTTTATTTCAAGTTTCATCTCAAAACTGTCTTTGAACGACTTTTAGAGCTTTTTAAGAGAAACAATTTGCAATGCTGACAACGTAAATATCTCAATTTTATGTTATGAGAAAAAATACCAAAAAATAAATCTGGGTGCATTTATATGCATAATATATAAAATTATTGAAATTTTCGTCTTGTTTTTAAATTGAATTTACTCAAATTCAAAAAATAACATATTTTTGAAAATTCCTCCATTTATAGAGTCAAGTATGCCCTTCAAAATGAGACCAAGAGTTATTTTTTATGTTTGTCCCAAAAAGAATGACATACAAATGAAAAACGCATATTTTTGATGAAAAATATTAATAACTTTGAGTAAAAATGAGATATTAACGATGTCAGCATTGCAAATTGTTTCTCTTAAAAAGCTCAAAAATTCGTTCAAAGACAGTTTTGAGTTGAAACTTGAAATAAAAAAGTTAGAGGGAAAAATGTGTTTTTTCAATATAAATCGGTTGTTTTGAAAGATAGAGAAAAACTTTTTCTACAAAGTTACTTAAAATTAATGGAGCTATAACATTTTAGAACAAATTTTTTTCTGCTAAGTACAAAGACAAAAAAGTTAGATACTCGATTGCATCGAAAATGTTGGTCACCCTAATTTTTGATAACTTTTCAATAAGCGCTTTATCATATGTAACAACTTTGTAGAAGGAAGTTTTTCTCTAAAATGTTGCTATAGAGCTCTAGACCCAAATTTCCCCCTAAATTTGATTTCTGGACAATTGTCATGTGCATGTGCAATTGAAACCCAAATGAAACGAAGAAACGAAAAAGCGCGAGTCGATGACAGCCTCAGCCGATCAGCAGACTGTCAACAGCAGGGATGCCAGGTCTTTTTTCCAAATGTCTTCACATGTCTTCTAACCCGAGATGAGCGTTAGAACCGACTAGGCAACCTGTATATGTATTAGATCAATGACAAGACACTCACCGTTAAGGCACCTGTCAACATCAAAACGGATAACGGCAATGCAAAATATACAGCTCGCCCGTTTTGATGTTGACAGTTGCCTTAACGGTGAGTGTCTCGGCGTCTCTCTGGTGTATAGGCTGACTAAGAACCGACCAAAGACTGAAAAAACTACCGGCAACATGCGGGTCATATTCACATTTTCACAGATTTTCGAATGTATTCCATTTGTCTTCACAAACAAGGACGTCTTCACCGCAGGGTAAATGTCTTCCATTTGAAGACATGTCTTCCAATCTGGCATCGCTGGTCAACAGCGCAATCCAAGCCAACAGGACATCCTCAAAATGAGCAAACTAGGCTGTCATGTCCGAACGAACAAAATACATGCGCAAGAATGAGCTGTCGTGTGCAACACAAAACAGTTTCGTTGCCTTGTGTAAGTTGTAGCTGTATGTGAGCTCTCATGAATAGCTTATTCATGAGGCTGTTAGAGTAAAAAGGGAGAGAAGTCGTCAGTATTGTGTCGCTTTCCAGTCTTTTTCCTAAGCCTGCCCCGGGGTAAAATTGCCAATCTCAAGTTACATCATTTTTACGAAAATAGTTAAAAATTTCTTAGTTGATTTTTCTTACAATTTTTAGACGTTAGATGTTCGAAAAATATTGGTAGTTTACTTTTGAAGAAAATGAACCAAGGAATCCAGAAAAAATATTGTTTTCGACTGGAAGTGCTGCCAGATGAATTATTTTTTCACTTATTTTTCGAAAAATGCAAATGTTTTCATCTAAAATTTGATAGTTTCATCGCGTTTTTCAGAAATTTTTTAATAAGAAACACTTACACCCGTGATAGCATGAGCCAATCTCGAGTTATAATATTTTTACGAAAATCATTCTCGATTACTTAATTAATTTTTCTTAAAATTAATAGACGCAAAACGTTCGAAAAATACTGGTGGGTGATTTTTGAAGAAAATAAACAAAGGAATCCAAAAAAATAATATTTTTAATCTTAAGTGTTGCCAGATATATTATTTTTGTATTTAAAACCTAAATTTGTATTTTCCGGAAAATTCATATAATTTTATTTAAAATTTGATAGATACATCGTGTTTCTCGAAAAATTTTACGCGAGAAACACATGACCACGAAAAAATATGACATAACATTTTTATGAAATAGTTTTAATTTTTTTAAATTTTATTAATACCTCGGGGTGATAAGTGTTTCTCACGTAAAATTTTTCGAAAAAAACGGTGAAACTTCGAAATTTGAATTAAAATTTAAAATGGAAGTCTTGTTTTTAAACATAAAAATAATTTATGTGGCAACACTTTCGGTAAAAATTAATATTTTTCTGGATTCTTTGGTTCATTTGCTTCAAAAATCACCCACCAGTATTTTCAGGACGTCTTGCGTCTATAAATTGTAAGAAAAACTAATTAGGAAATGCACAACTATTTTCGTAAAAATGTTATAACTCGAGATTGGCTCATATTACTTCAGGGTAATAATTGTTTCTTACGTGAAATTTTCTAAGTACCACGATGAAATAATCAAAATTAAAATGAAAATGGCTACATTTGCCGAAAAATGTAGATTTAAATTTCAAATACAAAAATAATATATCGGCAACGCTTTCGATTAAAACCCATTTTTTTTTTCTAGATTCCCTGGTTTTGTTTTCTTTGAAAATTATCTATCAGTATTTTTTGGACATCTTACGTGTATGAATTGTAAGAAAAAGGGAAAAGAGATTTTGAAGTAAAAAATGCTTTGCAATTAAGAGGGGGGTCTCACAGAGCGGAGGTATTCCGATCGACACCATAATTCAATTGGGATTTTTTTCAAAGTGAACCTAGATGAATATTTCCCCCAACTTTGAGCTAAATTCATGATGGTCGTGTCCAAGTGGTATGGACACTTCGTATGGAACGACCCAAATATTATTTTTACAAATTTATTTCATACTTCATGAACTATTCTTGAAACATCATTTTAGTCTAGGTGTAATATAATTATATATTAGAGTCTGTGTATAGTGGGTTTGCACGTAATCGGTTGGCAATGATCGATGAAATTTTTTATATCACTAGCTGACCCGGCAAACTTCGTACCGCCGCCTTGAAACTGAAATATCTAACTGCTGCTAAAAACATACCTACGATATGTTTCGGTTCTGATTTGTTTTTAGTTTTTTTTTTTTCAATCCTGAGCTCGTAAAATTCTACGTTTTTATTTCATTGAACATTATAAAGCACCTTTCAACCATAATCAAATCATTTCAATACATTTCTGAAAATAAACAGTCATTCTTTTAAATATTCTGAAGGAAATTATTACATTATTTTTTCAATTATTCAAAAGCTTGGCTTAATGCAAATATAGTGATACCCTTCTACCTGGCCAATCTCACTGGAACAGATTTTATAAAAATCCCGAATTCTAAATAATTCAAGCTTAAAATTCGGAATATACGAAACATGTGAAGGTGGTCAAGGCGGTCCTAGCCACTAAATTCTATATATTCCACAATGTCGGGGTCAGGGTCACGTGAATATGCGACATAGAGCTGTCCATGTGAGAAGCATGAATACTCGGAGTTTATGCCACAAATTTTCAGTGACTGTCCTTGGGTTTACGCAGGATTATTACGACTTCTTTGTAGTTTCCTGTCAGAATTGTCGCTTCAAGGTCATTTGCCATCGGGTAGTGGCAGCAATGCATCTGTTCGTCGGTAAATTTGACCTTGAATCTATAACTAGTAGTATTTGAAAATATTTGATTGGCATTTTTCTCTCAATTGAGTGTTTAAGTTATTATATTTTATTTTTCTTTTGTTCAAGACTCGTTTAAAGACTATGGAAGCTAAGTGTGTAACAGACGATTTTGAGATATATGGGGTGTCGAACGTCGTGCATTTCGAGCTCGTCTTGTTCTTAACCGATCAACTTTCCTTCGGGACTCGTATATTTCCTGACTTTTTAATATTCTATCTTCAGTGTTGCGGAGCCTGACACTTTTATTGACCTGCTACTACTCGTGTCTTAACTCGCAAAACTGGAACAAAAACAACGAATTTAATTTTAATTCAACGGCATGTTAAGTATTTGAATATTCCATTTACAACAACTTCATCTGAACAAAAAACACTTCGACCACAGCAGAAATTTGTCAAAGTCAACTGGAAGATATGCAAGAATCAGTTTGATCATGTAGATTAGGGAACATTCCTTTTATAAAATACCCTTAGCGGCATCTTCGTTAGAAAGCATTACCACTACATGTGGAAGAAAATTAATCGAAACCAACTGAAATCAGTATGAATACTCCTCAGAATTCTTGCGAAAACACATTATTATTTTTAATCTATTATGTTTATTACGTACCGACAGTGTTTTCTTCTTTCTTGACAATTAGTCACAGCACAAATTGACAGAAACCGACGTTGAATTTAAGTGGCATCAACAGAAACCAATACGAAAATCGCATAGAACTATTCCATAAAATATTTAAAAAAATGAAGGCTATCGTTTAAGTACGCCCCGGTGATGAAAACTTGTTTCGAATTTTTCCGATCAAAGGCAACAAAAAATCGTTATTCACTAAAACTCACAAAAAACCTCTCAGAATCTCAGAAGGGCGGGAAATATCAAGGGTTGGTTTTTAACGTTTTATAACTTTTCCAGTTGATTTTCGTTATTGCCATGGCATATTAACAATATGGTTTTGTCCTGAAAAAAAATTCTCGCAAAACCTAATGGCCAACCATTTTTCGGGTATCTTTTTTTTTTCAAACATACATGATACCAATTGTTTTTCACGTGACCATGTGACATAAAGCTGTTTATGCGAGAATATGCATGTTTTAGGTTTAATGCCACCAGTTATCAGGGCTTTGGGCATTAGCGAATATCACCCAACTGCGGAGCGCGAAGGTACATACAGACGTTTTAAATTAAATGGTAAATTGGTAGGTACACGGAGCTTCGAAATTTTCGCTTCAATGACATTAATATTTCATCTGCTTTTTGAGGCAGATCTGCTGCCTAAGCACAGTGCAATTGACTTTTCGCAACATTATAGTTTTCAGTTCAACAATTAATTGTAAATCCAGAGATTTGTAGGAATGCAACAGTGCCTATTTAACGAAACATGAACAGAAATCAATGTTTTTTGAGAAGCAAAAACTACACGTTTCTTTTAACCAGCTAACAGAATCATTGCAGCATGAGCAAATGTTTAGATCATTGACAGTCAGTGTGCATTTTAGAGAAAATTGAACAGATTGATTGGATCCGAGCAATGGTAAATTAAATCATCGCACATGTAGTGTTATTCTGGTCTTTCTTTTCATTTATCAGATAAATAAAACGATTATATGCAACTTTGCTCAAATAAGCCAGAAATTTATTTTACATTATCAACTATATGCCCTTGAATAAATTCAAAGCCACGTTTAGAGTATTCACATGCATGTTGAGTTTGCTGGTACCACGCTATAGCGCTTTTGCATAGAAATGGTGTAGTAGGCAGCGAAAACGAATATCACCTAATACGTGAATCAATAACAGGTGCTTGTTTACTTAACTACGACGCCTCAATAACGACGCTACAACAACTTGTCTACCGGTCATAGCCTACAATCATAGTAATCTAATGACGTTGTTCTTGGAGTAAAAGGCGGGAAAACCCGAAAATATATTTTAATTTTTTTCTAACTTTATCAGTTGATTATTGTTATTTTTATGGCCTATTAACTCGTCGAAGATGAAGACAAAACACACACAAAAAGAATCATTCAAATCCGTTGATTCTACTTCGAGTGAAACGCCGTTATACAGACACCAACTTATTTTTTAATTAATAGATAAACAGCTGAATTCTTCCCAATGATAACAATCCATCTCTCTACTAGGTGAATTGAGCGTTGTACGAGTTTTTTTCCTACCCATCGCATCGTCATCCTCGTTTACCGGTATTGCATATTCCAATGCCTTTCGCTCACGACCAGCGAGTGCCGTAGCGGCTCAACTTGCTCCCGCGTAACTGACGATGAATTTTCCGTTCCTTTTTTTTCGCAGGTACCAATGCAAATCAACCGCAATCAGTGCCGTCCACCACGAAGAAAAACTCTTCGCGCCGTAACGCTTGGGGTAACCTGTCGTACGCTGATTTAATTACACAAGCAATTAGTTCAGCAGGTGATAACCGACTAACGCTCAGCCAGATCTATGAATGGATGGTGCAAAATGTGCCATATTTTAAAGATAAGGGAGACTCCAACAGCAGCGCAGGGTGGAAGGTTAGTATACTACCTCGAGTTTTCGTTTTTATTTTTGTATTTGTGGGCAAGTTTACACGTTGCACTTGACTATTGTAAAAGGAGCAAAAAAGAAAGCTGAGCAGGTTACCGTGTACCTACCGTCAGTGGAAGGGAAGTGATCGGAAAGAAATGCTATATATGTTGATGATGGAGTCAATCTTGCAGACCATGGCGTCGCGTAAGTGAACGAGAAATTCTTCCGCTCGACGGACACATGCTACGTAGCCCTGCCCGACTGGTGGGATATAACCAGTTAGTGGTAATGTAATCAATAAATTTGAACGTGGAACCAGTTTCTCCGAAGGCAATTTGCTATAATCACACCTTGCGATATGCCAATGGTTCTTGGGCATTTGTGGTAATCGATCGTGGTCTTCGTTTTTTTTTTCATTGAACTTTGCGTTCTGACTCCTAAACATGACATGAATGATAAATCGAAATATGAAGAAAAAATAAATCGAAATAATTAGAAAAGATATAAAGAATATTACGTTTACGGGTTACTGTAAATTACAAGTCTTAGTATGAAGTGAATTAGCGAAATGGGTTGTTCAGATAAACTAGTTTCTATATACATACAGTCATATCTCGATATAAGGTTATATTTTTGTTTCGTTACGTTATATCGAGTTACTTTATAGCGAAGCACAAAGAAATTTTCATTGATGCAAAATTGTTGGTGGTTACTGTGCGAAAACTTATTTTCTATTAATGCCTCTATAAAAAAAATTCCGTTGACAAACATAATCTATCACAAAACATTGAAAAAAACTATTGATACGCCGTTTTACGATACTCTTTGGCTTCGAAATTTACTAAAAACATTTATTCTGAACATATTATATCCTAAGAAACACTTGTTGTATGTACTTTAATTTTATGACATTTAAAAAATTGCGTTATATTTAGGTTGCTTTACATCGAGGTTACCTTATACCGAGGTGTGACTGTATCATCTTAAGAAGCTGGGTTTTCTGAGCAGTCCTTTGGTTTTTAAATTGTGCATCATAAGTACTCGAAATCAATGAATGGATCGTGAAATTCATCCAGTCGATTTTGGGATTCAAAACCAACTATGATAACTTTGAAAATTTGACGCAGGAGGCACTCGGAAAGCCTCGTAGCCGCAAAGGCGACTTAGGGGCCGTTCAATAATTACGTAAGCATATTTTTCCACTTTTTGCCGAACAGTGTACTGCAAGCCCAGATCGCTGAAGTCGCCTTCCTGATAACGTAATCTTGTTGAGCAGTTAAATTCAGCTTTTTATCCAGAATTTGGTCTCATTCAACTCAGTCTTACTCCATTCAATAGTGGAGGAGTGATTGAATGCACCCTTCGCTTGGTAAAGGGTATAATGACTGTTTTAGTGGAGTTAGTGTTCAGCGTTTCTTCTAAGCACCACTGGGAGGTGGTTTTTTTTTCTTCATCTATAGTTTATTTGACACGGCACAAATACAATTCAATGTTTAACGGCGCCAATTATATCTGGTAGCTTACTTTCTAAAGTATCTTAATAACTAAAAGCAAATTTTTTATCCTCGCTGCCGACTACGAGCTGAAACTAAATCTAACTTAAAGCTAGAATATTTTGCATTAAAAGCACAGGTTTGCTGTTTGATGGTTTTCATTGCCATAGGTAAGCAGCATATTAAATTTGTTCCGCTGCTGGGCCAAGATATTACGGACTGGCATATTGGGTTGTTTCCATCGGGCCTTGAGAATATTGTGCGGGTCTGATTGCTGTTTCCGGATCCGGGGTCTTAACGTGTTCTTGTCGTTTGGTTGGATGTAGGCGGAAGGGGATAGGACCAAACTGGGGCGTGGATGGATTTCAGGAAAACGTATATAAGGGACGATATTTATTGGAAAAAATTTTAGGGATCTGCTGCACGCGTAAATGTTCCGGATTCCACGAGTTTCTTCTATCATGGATGTATCGAAAAACACAGTAGAATCAGAAGTATTTGATAAGTCGACACGATTTGGAATATTTGAAGAAGGGTTAATATTTTGGGACATGTGATTGAAATACAATGTCATAAAACGGGTTTGAGAATTAAGTTCGATAACCCTTTCAAAATTTTCAATCACGGGACGGTTCAAGACCTCACATTTGATTAGAATACGAGAAGACAGGCTCCAGAAGCGGGTTTTCAATGGTAGTACTCCAGCTAAGATCTCCAAACTCATCGTATGGGTCGACTGCATGCAACCCAAGGCGATACGCAAACAACGATATTGTATTCGCTCCAGTTTGATCAAATGTGTGTTTGCTGCGGAGCGGAAGCAGAAACACCCGTACTCAATAACAGACAGTATCGTTGTTTGGTAAAGCCTTATAAGGTCTCCTGGGTGGGCTACCCACCATTGTCTGGTTATTGTACGAAGAAAATTCACTCTTTGTTGACATTTTTTCATCAGATACCTCACGTGACAACCCCAGGTGCCTTTAGAGTCGAACCAGACACCAAGATATTTGTGTACCAAAACCTGAGAAATCGTTTTACCCATTAATTGTGTTTGAAGCTGAGTAGGTTCATGCTTCCTAGAAAAAACTACTATCTCAGTCTTCTTCGGAGAGAATTCGATACCTAGCTGTAAAGCCCAAGCAGACAAATTGTCCAAGGTATCTTGCAATGGTCCTTGCAAATCGGCAGCTTTGGCTCCTGTAACAGAGATTACACTGTCGACTGCAAGTTGTCTTATCGTGCATGAATTTGCCAGACATTCGTCGATGTCATTTACATAAAAGTTGTAAAGAAGGGGGCTTAAACATGAGCCCTGGGGAAGACCCATGTAGCTAATGCGAAAAGTTGCCAAATCGCCGTGCGTAAAATGCATGTGCTTTTCGGACAACAAATTGTGCAAAAAATTGTTCAAAATTGGAGAAAATCCTTGTCGGTGAAGTTTACCCGAAAGAATGTCAATAGAAACGGAATCAAAAGCCCCCTTAATGTCCAAGAACGCAGACGCAATTTGTTCTTTGCGAGCATACGCCAGCTGAATATCTGTTGAAAGCAACGCAAGACAATCATTCGTCCCTTTGGCACGGCGGAAGCCAAATTGAGTATCTGATAGTAGACCATTTGATTCGACCCAATGGTCTAAACGACGGAGTATCATTTTTTGCATCAATTTCCGGATACAGGATAGCACTGCAATCGGCCTATAAGAGTTGTGATCAGAAGCTGGTTTCCCTGGTTTTTGGAAGGCGATCACCTCCACTTGCCTCCAATCCTGCGGTACAATGTTTTGCTCCAGGAACTTATTGAACAAATTCAACAAGCGCCTCTTGGCATTGCCGGGTAGATTCTTCAACAAGTTGAATTTGATTCTATCTAACCCAGGCGCGTTATTGTTACAGGACAGGAGGGCAACTGAAAATTCTGCCATCGTAAAAGGTGATTCTATCGCGTCGTGGCCCGGAGACGCATCCAAACAATGTTTTGCTCATGAACAGAGTCCGGACATACTTTCCTGGCAAAATCAAATATCCACCGACTTGAAGACACCTCGCTTTCGTTGACCGTTACGCGATTCCGCATTCTTCGGGCTGTGTTCCAAAGAGTGCTCATCGATGTCTCCCTCGACGTCTCGTTCACGAACCGACGCCAATATCCGCGTTTCTTTGCTTTAGCCAAACTTTTAAGCTTGGTATCAAGCTCCGAATACCGTAAATAGTCGCCAGGTATACCTCCCTTCTGGAAGGCCAAAAACGCGTCGGATCTTTGCGTGTAGACATCGGAGCACTCTTGGTCCCACCACGGAGTGGGAGGCCGTTTTTTAATCGTTACGCCGGGATATTTCTTCGTTTGGGCTTGCAACGCGGCGTCGAGAATCAAGCCCGCGAGGAGGTTTTATTCTTCAAGTGGTGGATGATGTTGAATCGACTCGACCGCTTTTGAAATCATTTCCTCGTATAACTTCCAATCGACATTCCGTGTGAGGTCATACGGAATGTCAATTGGTCGCATGCGAGTTGACCCGTTTGTAATTGAAATAAGAATAGGCAGATGGTCGCTATCGTGAGGATCGAGGATTACCTTCCATGTGCAATCCAACCGTAGCGACGTCGAACATAAGGATAGATCCAAAGCGCTTGGGCGCGCTGGAGGTTTCGGGATACGTGTCATTTCACCATTGTTTAAAATAGTCATGTCGAAGTCATCGCAAAGGTTATAGATTAAAGAGGAGCGGTTATCATTGTAAAGAGAACCCCAAGCCACACCATGAGAGTTGAAGTCTCCCAAAATCAAACGTGGCGAGGGAAGAAGTTCTATTTAATCAAAGAGCAGCCGTTGCCCAACCTGTGCTCTGGGAGGAATATATATTGAGGCAATACAAAGCTTTTTACCTTGTATTGTCATTTGACATGCGAGAACTTCGATGCCTGGAACCGAGGGGAGGTTAATACGATAGAAAGAATAGCACTTTTTAATCCCTAAAAGTACTCCTCCATATGGGGTGTCTCGATCAAGGCGAATAATATTAAAATCATGGAAGTTGAGATCAATATTTGAAGTAAGCCAAGTTTCACAAAGGGAAAATGCATCGCATTTGTTTTTATTTATCAAAACTTTAAACGAATCAATTTTTGGTAAAATACTTCTACAATTCCACTGTAAGACAGAGATAGAATCCTTCATATACGCAGTTGAATTAGGCATCGAAGGATACAATCGCTGCAAGGAGGGGCCATTGGGCAGTCAACTGCTTCAAAGGTGATCTAACTGTTGGGAGAAATGCTGTAAGAAAAATTTTAATTGGATCGGGTACATTGAAAGTTTCAAAAATCCAGTCCACAATGTCAGAAAATTTCACTAATCTAGAGTTTGTTTCATCAACTGGATGTGCAAAAGGAACAACTGGGGTTTTAGATGTTCCTGGCCGTGCTGGAAACTCCTTCTGGGACTTTAAATTTGCAAGCCCAGGAGGAGTTTGCTTCGGTTTTTCCGCAGCACTGTTTGGTTTGTTCGTACTTTTCATTACACTTTGGGAAATCTTAAGACCTTTACGGGGAGTTTTTTTTTCTGTATGCCTGAAGGGCACTGGGTACTGAAATGCCACTGCGACATTCTTGCTGATTGTCTTTTGTGGCGGGCCCCGATTGCTGTGCACAGGTTACGGATTGTTCGTACTCATTGATGGAGTAGAACTGTTTTGTTGTAAACCTGTACCCCAATTAGGTACAACATAGTTGATGAAACTAATGACCTGCTTGGGATTGGAGCTCCATGCTTGGTATGGAGTTAAAAGGTAACTTCCTAAGAAGTTGTACCTAGAGGAAGCAAGAGCTTCGCAAGAGCAAAGCAAATGCTCTGAACTCTCTGGTTCAGATTTGCAGAATCGGCAGGTGTCGTTCAACACTACGCCGATTTTCTTTAAATGATAAAAAACGGGACAGTGTCCGGTGAGGAGTCCCGTGACTATCCGTAGGTCACTACGATTTAGACTAAGTAGCTTTCTGGCGGTTCCAGGGTTCGGATAGATAAACTGTTTGCCTTGTCTACAACCCTGTGCCTGTTGCCATTGGGATACTATTTCTAGCCTTTCCCAAGTTAATAGTTCGCTTTTGATAGCGGAAATGGACGTACCCAGAAACGGCTCGGGACCAATAAACCGCTGAGCTGATCCCTGTCTTGCTAGGTAGTCAGCGTGTTCATTACCCTCGACTCCGCAGTGTCCGGGCACCCAAAACAGAAAAACTGAATTCTGTCGGGAAAGTTCCCGTAGAGTTTCAATGCATTCCCAAACAAGTTTGGAAGCGCATTTGACGGACTTAAGTGCTAGTAGTGCTGCTTGACTGTCCGAGAATATACCGATTTTCGCATGTCTGTAGTTGCGTTGCAGACATATTTTTGCGCAGATATATATGGCATATACCTCTGCTTGAAAAACGGTGGGCCATTTTCCCAGGGAAAACGTTTCCCTGATACCGGGTCCGTATATACCAGATCCCGTTAGGGATCCCATTTTCGAGCCGTCCGTATAAAAATTGACGATGCCAGGTGGAAGATTAGGCCCTCCATTGTTCCACATAGAGCGGTTTGTTTCAATCACTCTATATGGAATATCCATGTTGGACCTAACGTCCATCCAGTCGGAGACTGTGGTTAATAGCGGAGTTAGTTTGAACTCCCTAAGTATGCGAAGGTGGCCGATTTGGTCCCCTTCAAGTATGGTTTTCCTCCTTTGCAACCTTAGAGCGCCAAGCTCTGCTTCCTTTTTCACATGAAGATGTAGAGGTAGTAGGCAAAGCATAGCTTCCATGGCTGCAGTTGGAGTTGTTCGCATAGCGCTGGTAACCGAAAGACATGCAAGTCTTTGAACTTTTTTGAGTTTGGCTTGCGCAGTCACTTCGTTCACCTTAGGCCACCACACTAGGGCAGCATAGGTGATTCTTGGTCGGGCAATGGTCTTGTTAGACCAGAGTGCCAAGTCTGGTTTCAGTCCCCAGGTCTTACCGAAGAGAGTTCTGCAGGCCCAGATCGCTGAGATCGCTTTCTTAGCGGCATGATCCAGTTGTGCAGACCAGTTCAGTTTCTTGTCCTGAATAATTCCGAGATATTTGACTTCATTGCTGAAGCCCAGTCTAACTCCACTCAGTATTGGAGGAGTGATGGAGATCGTCCTTCGTCTGCCGAATGGAATTAGGACTGTTTTTAAGGGGTTTATGTTTAGACCCTCCTGTAAACACCATGACATGGTGGTGTTCAGAGCCGTTTGCATTCGGCTCGACAGAGTTGCGTCATCTTTACCTCTGACGATGAGGACGATGTCATCGGCGTATCCAATGACCTCGTAACCAAGCTGTGAAAGCTTGTTGAGAAGTGCGTCGACAACTAGTGACCATAACAAGGGCGAGAGAACTCCTCCTTGCGGACACCCCTTGATCACTGACATTGTTACAGACGAATCTCCCAAGGTTGCTGTGATCACTCTGCTAGAGAGCATTGCGCGTATCCAGTTCCTTGAAGTTTGGTCGATTCCCTTATGAGAAAGAGCCGTATCGATTGATGCAAAGGGCGTGTTATCGAAGGTCCCTTCAATATCAAGAAAGGCACATAGCGCCGTCTCCTGATAACTTAGGGACTTTTCAATCAACGTCACTAAGCTGTGAAGAGCAGTTTCTGTTGACTTGCCGCTTTGATAGGCATGTTGGTTCCTGTTCAGCGGGGAGTCTTTAAGAAACTCATCACGGATATATTTATCCATTATTTTCTCCATCAACTTGAGAAGCGATGAAGTCAGACTTATGGGTCTGAAAGTTTTAGGTAGGGTTTTGTCCTTTCTTCCAACTTTGGGGATAAACACTACCTTCACCTTCAGCCAGTTATCCGGAATATGGCCCAGGATAAAGCTGGCTCTGAAGAGGTTGATGAGTTCGGACATGATAACTGCGGCCGATTTTTTAGAAAGATGGGTAGTATGCCGTCTGAACCAGGAGACTTCATAGGGTCGAATGAGCTTAGAGCCCAGCTTATTGAAGCTTCCGTGAACAGTCGACGGGCCAGCAGGATGGACTCCCGAGACGCCATATGTCTCGAATTGTCCTGCCGCGACCCATCACTATTCAGTTCTTCGGTCTCTGTCGATCCAGGAAAGTGGGTGTTTATAAGAACCTCCAGCGTTTCCTTGGTAGTGACAGTGAGGCATCCATCCTCTTTCCTCACCTGTCCTAAACCGTTAGTATGGTCTTTGGACATCGCCTTTTGGAGCCGCGTAGCTTCCGGCAGAGTTTGGATTCTTTCACAGAAACTAACTCTGGATTTCCGTTTAGCCTTGCGTAGCTCGGCGTTGTATTTAGTGAGGGACGCCCTGTAGTCGTCCCAGTTAGACGTGACTTTTGCCCTGTTGAACAACCGCCTAGTTTCCCGACGAAGGCTACTAAGTTGATCATTCCACCAGGGTACGTTACGGGGAGTTTAGGAGAAGAAGTTTAGGAGAAGAAACATTTTTCCTCTTCCTAGACTCCCCAGGATTGGCATAAGATGTTCCCGCTGATGAATCGTCAGAATCGGTTTCATCAGAGGACAACAGATCAAAGGGGTTCGATGTTATGGTAGAAGTGGTCACGGTCTTCTTCAGCATCTCAGCGTAAGAACGCTTTGAACGCTCCTTTAGTGACCGCTTGATTTTATCTCTGCGCTGCATGTACACCGGTCATGTGGAGAGCTCATGCTGGTTTTCCCCACAGTGAATACATTTTCCAGCATTAACACTACAAGAATCTTCCGCATGAGTCTCCCCACACTTGCTACATCGTGCCTTATTGCAGCAGTAGGCGGCTGTGTGGCCTAACTGCTTGCAATTGGTGCAATTCATAACACGGGGTACATACAATCGCACAGGCAGACGAACCCGGTCGATCGAGACGTGGCTTGGGAGTGCAGATCCGGCAAACGTAACGCGAAACGAGTCTGACGGAGTGTAAACTTTTTTACCGCCGACGAGAGACATGGACCGCAATTGCTTACAATCCAAAATCTTCGCCTGTGTTTCAGTATTTTTGAAGCAACCGGTTGCGCTTTTTAGGATACACTCGACAGACAGACTCGAATCGGTTATGACACCGTCGATCTCTACGTCTCGTGCGGGTATTTAAACGCGATACTCGCGTGTGAAGAGCTCAGAGCAAGCGATAGCATTGGCCTGTGCCAGATCACTGACCACGACACGGAGCTTGTTAGGTCGGACCTTGGAAATTTCGGTCACGGCCTTGTACCCCTTCGTCAGGTCTTTAGAAATCTGCAGTATGTTTAATCGCTTTGAATTCACTCCTGCCTTTGGACGAAAATAAACAGTATAGCTGCCCTGTTGAGATCCGTCCGGGTAAAGCCTGGGGCGAGGGGGGACTGGAGAAGGAACAGGGGAGGGGGTAACAGAAGGGTCAGGGTCAGGGGGGTTCGGGGATGGTGGCACGGGAGGCGAGGGATCTATATCCATCGCGCTAAATGTAGCGCACTAGCGCACTAGCGCCGACAAGAACACGTACCTATTTACTTCTTCCTTCCAGCAGTGCTTGTTCGATCGTTCGAAGCTGCACCCAAAGCAGCCAGCAGCACCAGTACAGCAGCACCAGTACAGCAGCACCAATACAGCCACCAGCAGTGAGCCGGGTGTGAGATCACTCAGCACAGCGACACGACTCGACTGTCAACTGATGGCCTTGAACTCGAAAGATCTATTCACTGTGCACAGATCAAAACTGCAACTGGTATTTTGCACCAATACAGCCAAAGTTGCGAGCCGGGTACAGAACGTAGCGACACAACTCACAATCTAGTTGGCCTTTAGCGCGAATAATACACTCTTTTGTTTGGCTATTCGTACACACGGACCGGATTGTAATAGAACGACCACTTTGCACGTCCGTTTCTGTCGAGTGTTCGACGCGGAATGACTGGGAGGTGGTGTTAAGAGCCTTTTGTATTCGACTAGAAAGAGTTGCATCACATTTCTCCCTAACAATAAGGACTATGTCATCGGCATAACCAATGACTTCGTAGCCTAGCTGCGATAACTTAGTGAGAAGAGCTTCTACCACCAGTAAACATAGCGGTTCAGCGAGAACTCCTTCCTGAGGACACTCTCTCACTGCCTCAACTGTGACAGACGTGTCTCCCAATGCAGCTGTGATCTTTTTGCTCGAATCCAGCTCATTGTAATATTATCGTCTCCTTCATATTGTAGGGCCCTGTGAATTGATGCAAAGGACGTGTTATCGAAGGTTCCCTCAATGTCAAGAAAATCGCAGACCGGTGTTTTTTTTTATTTCAGTGTCTTCTCGATCTTTGCAACTTGGCAATGCAAAGCGGTTTCTGTAGATTTGCCCTGATGACAGGTATACTGATGCTTATGCAAGGGCAAATTCCTCAGAGACTTGCTGCGGCTGTAGTTATCCACAATTTTCTCCATCAACTTGAGAAGCGTTGACGTCAGAGTCATAGGTCTGAAAGCCTTTGGCATTGCTATATCTTTTTGCTCGGCTTTGGTATAAACACCATCATAACGTTCCGCCAGCTGACCGAGAGTAAACCTTACTCGAAAAAGGTTGATGAGTTCGGACATGGAAAGTCCGTGCGATTTTTTCAGAATGATTGGTAGAATGCCACCCGGTCCTGGGTACTTCATAGGCACAAGAGCTTAGTGCCCAGTGGAGAGAAGTTTCCGTGAACAGTCGACGAGCGAGCACTGCGGAGTCACACGACGTCATGCGTCTGGATCCGAGGCTTTGTCGATTTTCAGTGTTCGACTCGGAGGTCACTGTCGAGCCAGGCAAGTGAATGTGCATAAGAACATCCAATGTTTCTTTGGCTAATACAGTCATACTTCCATCTTCCTTGTTTAATTGTCCAAAACCATTGGTATGATCTTTGGAAATCGCTTTTTTTTCGCTTGTGACAGGATTTTCTTGAGCTAACCAAATGTTCTTTAAAACAGTTCCAGTTGGTTTTCTTTGGATTCCTGGCGTGTTCCTTTCTCAAAGGGGTAGCTTCGACGTCAAATCTGATGTGTCTATGGTCTGATAAACTGGGTTCATCAGAGACATGCCTGTTTTTGACTTTTCCGTTATCGAGCCGCTACATAGAGTTAGATCTTAAACCTCTTGTCTAAAAGCATTGCTAAAACTTGGCTCGTTCCCTACATTACATACATTAGCATTGTTAGAAGTAAGGTATTCAAGCAAGTACTCACCTCATATGTTGGCATCCGAGCTGCCTCAGACTGTGTGAAGCACGTTGGTGTCGCAGCCGATGATGAGTGGCTTGTTGATGCTTCGGCGCCAACCTTCAGATGGCGTTTGCGTTGGTTAGGCCAAGGATCCTGGTTTTCTGGACCCATGGTTCCTGGATCATCGCTATGGATAGCTGATCCTTGGTGAATCTCCTGCAAAGAACACTATAGGCGCTTTTTGCGTGATGGAGATTCACCTGAACGCATCGTATGCTGCTCACGATGTTGACGACGGGTCCTTCATCGGATCTAGTTGAGTTCCGATTGGCGGACGGTTGCCACCAGCAGTTCTCGTTACAGCAGACGGTAGGCGACAGAAGTGCGACTCTTACTTTTAAGCGGCGGCATGCGCCTCTGAAGGTCGCGACTGGTTAGATGCTCACGCTTACTCCTCTTTCGATTTTTCGGCGGAACCTTCTTCGCTATCGTGGGAGTGCATCGTGCAGGTGTTTGCGATGCACTCCCTGAGGAAGATTCCTGCTTTTGCACTAAAGCCTTTCGCGCTTATGTTAGAGGACCAACTTGCCGCGTGCGTGCTCTGCCATACTTGTAGTTCAGTAGGTAGCTCTCTGCCGCTATTAGTTGTTTTTTCCTGTGTGGACTCATCACTGCGACCAGAGATTAGATCTATTTTGATATTGCCCAGGTATATTCTGTACTCCGCATTTCATTTTATTGGCAGTATCACTATTGAAGTAGGTAATACGTTTATCATTCATATCCGTGCTTGTGTGTTAAGTTTTACGTTTCCGTTCCAAGCTTGCTGCTCTACTATACCGAACCTCTGTCCATCCTTCCAATATCGTCTACTTACAATTCCCTGGAGAGAATTTTTATACGTTACTCATATCAGTTTTATTATAATAGAGACTTGTTTTTGTTAGAAGGAGAGTCACCAGGGGTACTGTAGAATTCAGATTGAATGAAGGGTACGTGGTGGGGAGCCTGAGAACAAACCCATGCTTAAGTCCTTCTGCAGCCAAATGGCCTGATTCTACTAAGATTCGACTTCACGACCAGCCGCTTACCAAAGCGTAACCTTCTGTAACCTTCCGGCTGCGCAGCATCATTCGCTATAAGGTTAGCAAACTGTTGGTCCAGCTCCACCATCAGTTCGACTGTCGTTTCAGAAACGTTACTATGACATACTCGCCATTCACGTGTGCATTTGTGGTGTCCACACTGTCCTGGAAGCACTCTATGGATCTTAGGGCCTTTTGCAGGTCCTTTGTATGCAAGGCACAAAGGTGTGCTCCCGCCCACCTACTAGGCCTATGTATGTACAAAGAACTCTTTTGCTGAGCTCTATGAACTTTTTGGAGGGGGATTAGCTGGGTGAGTTTTTTGACGGGTTACTTGCAACCGAGTGAAATTTGGTCTGCTTATTCTGAAAAAGTTACTGGCTTTATGAACGCATTTTCAACCGGCAACCGAGGGTGACGGGTTATCCTATATGGAACGTGTAGCAATGCGAATATACTACAAAAATATATAAGTCCATAATACACACGCGATTGATTGTAGCTCACACAGATTTTGAGAAAACCGAGTTCAAATTCACCAAAGTACGTGTTTTCATAGAAACCTGATTTTCTCAGTCTCCCACGGTAGATTTTAACTTAGCTCTCCGATATTCAAGCTCAACATTTTAAGAGTAATTTCTTCTTATGGTGAAAGATATATTCTAGCATGTACAGATCTTGAGAGTTACGAATTTGAATTCACTAAAGTATGAATTTTCATGAAAACTTGAACATATTTTTGTTTTTCCTCAAAACTGCCCACCAAAATTTCTCTAACTCTTGAAATTCTTTATGGAACATCTCAAACCAACATACCATCATTGGAGAGAGAACATCAAAGTTGGTGATCGCCATTGAATTTTGCCGCTATTTTGGATTTTTTGGTGTCCACACCTACCTAAAGTTTATTTGCTCCATTCGAAAGTTTATTTTACATAAAATATGTTATAATTAGAGATGTTCTTCGTTGAACCGGTACAAATCGATTGTTGAAAACTTAACTAAAGGCAAATTTATCGAATATCAATCAAATCTTCAATCGGTCTCTTTAGGCTTGATCACGGATACGTTGTTTATTTTCCTAATGCCCACGAAGTATTTTCAGTATTGTTATGTCAATCATGAACCCCCGAAGAGGCGACTTCACCGTGGACTCGTCGATTTAACGCAAAGTCTGAACCAAGGATGTAACACCTTACGAAATCTAGCTTTGTTATATGTGACTCAGATCAGTTGGAATTGATGGGGTCACGCTATTCCCAGAACCATTGCCGCAGGATATCTGTTTTTTATTCATTCAAATTCATTAACATGGAACAAGTAAAGTTCAATTCAGATTGTTTCAAAACTGAGTTCAACATATTATTATTAGTTTTATCTCTCCTAGTTTCTCCTTTTTGAACTGTCTGAAACAATAAGTTGAAAAAAAATTATTTGAAAATATGAATCTAAAGTCGTATTAGCCAATGTCAACTCTTTCCACATCACCCCGAACCTGGAAGTGGAACGAATCCATCTCACCGTGAGTATCAACAAACAATTCAACATACACTTTACGGTGCAATACCATATCGGGTCAGATATATCAAAACAAACAAGTTCTGCAATCACCGGTGCGCTTATTGTTTTCCAGAACATTTGAAAAAGATTAAATCGAATTCCATCCCGAGGCGGTTCCGAGAACTGGTTCTGTCAACTTTCATTTTTTGTCGAAAAAAAAAACCTTCAAATTTTTAAGGTGATTAAATCGCCTGAAGGCTGTCTGGAGCCGCCTTAGACTGAGGTTATAAAATGGCAATAAGAATAAATTATCTATCCACGAAGTGAGACATATCTGGTTCATTCCAAACGTGGCGCGCTTGATTGGAGTTGTTTGCTGACTTTTCTATTCGTTGCTGAGCAATGAATCGCATAATACCCATAAACATCTAGGAATAAAATCGTCTTAAGCGAAATACTTCCACTCGTGCTGAATTTTTCATATCACTTGGAAAATTATTTTTACTGGCTGGTGTGGTGATAGCATAAATGGGAAAATCCTTCATGATCCTTACGAGCAAGAAAGCTTTCCTGACAGGCAACAGGTGGAAAAGTTGGAAATCATACACCACCAGCCGAGTTTCCTGTTTCCCCATCGCCGATTATTATTACGTCATCCGACAGAAGTACGCAGAAACGTTCCCTAGAATCATCATCAATTAGGATGTTAGTACAACTTTTCCGCGTTACGTTGCGCTTTTTTTTCTTTCGCTCGCATTTTCTTTTAAGATACTTCAGTCTGTTAATGGCACCTTAAGTGAAAATCTTTTGAAGTGCACTTGAAACTTGCTCTACACTCGCGTTGTACGCCTGCAGTTGTTACAAGAAATTCTAAGCAGCGCTGTTTCTGGTTTACACAGTCTTTAGCTGTATGAAGGAGCCGAAGTTCATGTCCTGTGGTTATTTTGCAAAAGTAAACTCGTGATAGAAACGGGTAGGAGAGTTCGTAATGTTATTATTTTCGCTTTAAAGATTTTAGAGCGGTTTTGGGTGGGTAGCTTTCTGTTATTTTTTTTTTGTTTGTTCATATTCATTAGAGTAGCAATAAAGGGGACTTGCTTTTAACACTAAAAATACTTAAGTGTCCATCTAAAGCCTTACAAATGGTCTTGAGCCACGATATTAGTTTAAGAAACCAATGATCGTATGTCTGAGTCCCGACAGGCAGGGACTGTTAGTGTTAATAAGTATGTGTTTATTGAAATGGCACCTTTGTTTTGATTTGGATTTTTTTTTGTCCATCGTACGTTACAAAACAAAACATAGGCTAGACAGAAGAGAAAAACAAGTGGCTCAATGACATCATCATTCTTCTTTCATATTTTTTTCTAAAGTTTTTCGAACCATGCGATTTTTACTACTTAAAAGAGGTGAACTACTTGCTTCGCGAAAGCTTCCTTGTAAATGTAGAATGAGTAAACACTCGATGCACGGAAACGCAAACAGGGGGATTTTCAAAACCCTTTCGCTAGTAATGTCAAATAGCCTGACAGACAGGGCAAGCAGCACTATCAGCAGTGTGCAGCTCCTTGCGCGTACCTAGAATTCGTACAATCATAGAGCGTATAAATCGTCATCAGCCGATTCGGACCCAGCAAAGCGCGCTGCGCCATGTTCTGGTGTTCGCTATCACGAACCGCCGACTGATAATGGGCACACGTTCCACTTCACGTGATGGGAAGCTGTTGATGAAATGTATTTTAAATACGTATTTTGCCGCGATGCAATTTACACTCAATTGTGTGTGCATTTTTTCTGCATTTAATTAAACGTGCGTACCTGTCAGTGAACGGGCGAATAGGTCTCTCTAGTTTATCGGCGGATTACATGAATTCTTTTTTAACTTACTTATTCTGCTGCCATATTATATTTTTTATAGTAATGTGATTATTGGAAAGTCAACTATTTTATTAAATGCATTGATTTCGCACGTTTACTGCCCAGCTTCGCGGTGCGGAATGCGGTGTATGCGAGGAAGCATTCGAACGCGATGCATATTTCGTGCCCCGGTGCTGTCTTCTGCGATAGGCTAAAATCGTGTGAGTATATATCTACTAGGCTGTGTTAATACGGTCCGTGCGTACGTGTGTCATGATACGGCCCTCGGGGAGATCAGAAATATATGCAGCACATTTTCCCTCTATATGCTCCACTATGACTGGTCCGAGCACAGTTCGAGGTGATCAAATTTATGAAAATATCAAATGGCATATTGTGCATACAAATTTACTTATTTGAATAAAATTCATCTCTCGGCCGGAGGTGCAAAAATTATTTTATTAAAATTTAAATTATGGCAATAGAATTTAAAACGGATGCTAGTTCGAATCCAAGCCCTGATGCTTTCATATTCGCACACGTAACTCAGAGCAAGAATCCAACGGATGGTTTGAAACCGAACTCGGAAGAGCAAACGAGAATTGTATGTCATCTGAGCTTCTATTCTAACCTAATACAGGCATCATTTGTCGATGGTGCACTCGGGCTGCTAGAATTCTCGCGTGTTCAAATCAATTCTTATCGTCAGTGCTCGATGCACCGAGATAATGGCATAAAGCATCTTTTCAGCAAGGATTGATGCAACGTGTCACGATGAATGACGTAATGAATAGACGCAAATCAAATCAGGCGCCATAAATTACCACAAACACGCTGCCGGCTGAGGGGTCGAGAACGCGCGACTCTAATACGAACCAGAAGCAAAAATGTCGGTAGCGGAATGATGTGTATTGTGTGTTTTTTATGAGAGGACATCGTCCGATAAGGCTGAATCTTTTAACTCAAGTATAAAATATCATTAAGTTTTTCATGATTGCAAGCTGATTGTTTTTATCATGATTGCAATCCTCATTATAAGCGACACAACTGCATTTGAAATTCAAAATCTTGCCGATTGTAATATGCATTGAAGTACACTAAAGTCGCTTTTTACGCGGGGGGAACGTGTCGCGTAAAAAACCGCGTTAATTCCGGAATTCGCGTATAAAAAGCTGTATCAAAACCCGCGTAAAAAGCGACCTTAGTGTATTACAGACGCAGGACTTTCTTCACTATTCTGAAGACATTGTGTGAAAACTGAAATAAGTATGTAACGGCTAAAACGGCAGATTTTAAATGCTAACAGTTTTCATCCAACTGTATGGTCGTTCAAAAGCTAAAAATTCGTATGATATGATATTTATCACCACTGTTTTCCAATTACATAGTGAAAATTGCGAAAAAAATTCTATGTTGAATATTTTCATACATTTTTCATACGATCATCGATACGATTTTCCTAACGCAGATATCAAACATCTAGTAATGCCAAACAACAGATAGAAACGAGCCACAATTGGATTTGCAGCAGTTTCGCAGTCGATAATTTTCGGGTTGGAAACGTTTAGGATGAGCTTAAGATCAATGGTGTTATTGGAAAATTGTTTTTTTTTAAATTCATTTTCAAATTATTAGAAGGGGTACTGGGGGTAAGCCCGGCACTGAGGGTAAGACCGTCACCCCTAGGATTTTACTAGAAAACGCTAATTAACTGTGTTTTGGAATATGTGAAGTGTTGGTAGGGGAACTGCTCCATTATTCATCTCATTAAGCCGATATTCACGAAGAATGCACGGATTAAACAACAAATAAACAAAATACGCTTACGTGCTCTTATAGAATCGTTCAGTAATGTATATTTAGTAAACTTAGCTGGGTTTATCCTGAATTTTGTAAAACAAACCATTTTGCACAACGCTCCCATATCCATCTCAAAACTTAAATCACTGTTCAATTATTCATCTCACGACGCCCCCATATTCATCACACTGCAATGCATTGTTAATCATGAATGAATCACATTATCATGAACGAACGTAGCCGCAGCCCTTCGTAGTAGGTTACCTAGATATCCACTGTAGTTGTTTACGTGCAAATATAGTAACCTAGGTAACCACTGCAGTGTTGTCCATTATTGTTAATTATGTCGGAATAATTCAACATTTTCAGTATGATTTGTTCGTATTAACAGAAACCAACTTGGCAACTTTTTATTTTCTTCAAGGCAGTGAAAACAGATGAAAATACATACAGTTGAAATTTAGGAATTTTTGAAATTCATCTCATAAATTTCTGCTAATTCAAGCTGGTTTTTGGAAATTTGAGGTGAACGTTTCAAAGATTAGAGTATTCTTAGTGTAGTGAGTGATTTTGTTTAGTGATTAAAATAAAAAAAGGTCCGCTAGTGATGAGAAAAACTTTGATTGGTTGCTAAACGAGTCCCGTTGTGGCCGTACAGAACAATGCGCGATTTTTTTTTCCTGAGGTAGGTGATTTAAATAAATGAGTTTTCGAGTGCAGATGCTTGACTATTCTATCAAATTTAGAGCTTTTAAGTGAGTTTTTGAAGATTCTACTTAATGAGAAATCTAAAGTGAACTAGTACTCTGTATGCCTGAAGGGCACTGGGTACTGAAATGCCACTGCGACATTCTTGCTGATTGTCTTTTGTGGCGGGCCCCGATTGCTGTGCACAGGTTACGGATTGCTCGTACTCATTGATGGAGTAGAACTGTTTTGTTGTAAACCTGTACCCCAATTAGGTACAACATAGTTGATGAAACTAATGACCTGCTTGGGATTGGAGCTCCATACTTGGTATGGAGTTAAAAGGTAACTTCCTAAGAAGTTGTACCTAGAGGAAGCAAGAGCTTCGCAAGAGCAAAGCAAATGCTCTGAACTCTCTGGTTCAGATTTGCAGAATCGGCAGGTGTCGTTCAACACTACGCCGATTTTCTTCAAATGATAAAAAGCGGGACAGTGTCCGGTGAGGAGTCCCGTGATTATCCGTAGGTCACTACGATTTAGACTAAGTAGCTTTCTGGCGGTTCCAGGGTTCGGATAGATAAACTGTTTAGCTTGTCTACAGACCTGCGCCTGTTGCCATTGGGATACTATTTCTAGCCCTTCCCAAGTTAGTAGTTCGCTTTTGATAGCGGAAATGGACGTACCCAGAAACGGCTCGGGGCCAATAAACCGCTGAGCTGATCCCTGTCTTGCTAGGTAGTCAGCGTGTTCATTACCCTCGACTCCGCAGTGTCCGGGCACCCAAAACAGAAAAACTGAATTCTGTCGGGAAAGTTCCCGTAGAGTTTCAATGCATTCCCAAACAAGTTTGGAAGCGCATTTGACGGACTTAAGTGCTAGTAGTGCTGCTTGACTGTCCGAGAATATACCGATTTTCGCATGTCTGTAGTTGCGTTGCAGACATATTTTTGCGCAGATATATATGGCATATACCTCTGCTTGAAAAACGGTGGGCCATTTTCCCAGGGAAAACGTTTCCCTGATACCGGGTCCGTATATACCAGATCCCGTAAGGGATCCCATTTTCGAGCCGTCCATATAAAAAATGACGATGCCAGGTGGAAGATTAGGCCCTCCATTGTTCCACATAGAGCGGTTTGTTTCAATCACTCTATATGAAATATCCATGTTGGTCCTAACGTCCATCCAGTCGGAGACTGTGGTTAACAGCGGAGTTAGTTTGAACTCCCTAAGTATGCGAAGGTGGCCGATTTGGTCCCCTTCAAGTATAGTTTTCCTCCTTTGCAACCTTAGAGCGCCAAGCTCTGCTTCCTTTTTCACATGAAGATGTAGAGGTAGTAGGCAAAGCATAGCTTCCATGGCTGCAGTTGGAGTTGTTCGCATAGCGCTGGTAACCGGAAGACATGCAAGTCTTTGAACTTTTTTGAGTTTGGCTTGCGCTGTCACTTCGTTCACCTTAGGCCACCACACTAGGGCAGCACAGGTGATTCTTGGTCGGGCAATGGTCTTGTAAGACCAGAGTGCCAAGTCTGGTTTCAGTCCCCAGGTCTTACCGAACAGAGTTCTGCAGGCCCAGATCGCTTTCTTAGCGGCATGATCCAGTTGTGCAGACCAGTTCAGTTTCTTGTCCAGAATAATTCCGAGATATTTGACTTCATTGCTGAAGCCCAGTCTAACTCCATTTAGTATTAGAGGAGTGATGGAGATCGTCCTTCGTCTGCCGAATTGAATTAGGACTGTTTTTAAGGGGTTTATGTTTAGACCCTCCTGTAAACACCATGACATGGTGGTATTAAGAGCCGTTCGAATTCGGCTCGACAGAGTTGCGTCATCTTCACCTCTGACGATGAGGACGATGTCATCGGCGTATCCAATGACCTCGTAACCAAGCTGTGAAAGCTTGTTGAGAAGTGCGTCGACAACTAGTGACCATAACAAGGGCGAGAGAACTCCTCCTTGCGGGCATCCCTTGATCACTGACATTGTTACAGACGAATCTCCCAAGGTTGCTGTGATCACTCTGCTAGAGAGCATTGCGTGTATCCAGCTCCTTGAAGTGTGGTCGATTCCCTTATGAGAAAGAGCCGTATCAATTGATGCAAAGGACGTGTTATCGAAGGTCCCTTCAATATCAAGAAAGGCACATAGCGCCGTCTCCTGATAACTCAGGGACTTTTCAATCAACGTCACTAGGCTGTGAAGAGCAGTTTCTGTTGACTTGCCGCATTGATAGGCATGTTGGTTCCTGTTCAGCGGGGAGTCTTTAAGAAACTCATCACGGATATATTTATCCATTATTTTCTCCATCAGCTTGAGAGTGATGAAGTCAGACTTATGGGCCTGAAAGTTTTAGGTAGGGTTTTGTCCTTTCTTCCAACTTTGGGGATAAACACTACCTTCACCTTCAGCCAGTTATCCGGAATATGGCCCAGGATAAAGCTGGCTCTGAAGAGGTTGATGAGCTCGGACATGATAACTGCGGCCGATTTTTGTAGAAAGACGGGTAGTATACCGTCTGGACCTGGAGACTTCATAGGGTCGAATGAGCTTAGAGCCCAGCCTATTGAAGCTTCCGTGAACAGTCGACGGGCCAGCAGGATGGACTCCCGAGACGCCATATGTCTCGAATTGTCCTGTCGCGACCCATCACTATTCAGTTCTTCGGTCTCTGTCGATCCAGGAAAGTGGGTTTTCATAAGAACCTCCAGCGTTTTCTTGGTAGTGACAGTGAGGCATCCATCCTCTTTCCTCACTTGTCCTAAACCGTTAGTATGGTCTTTGGACATCGCCTTTTGGAGCCGCGTAGCTTCCGGCAGAGTTTGGATTCTTTCACAGAAACTAACTCTGGATTTCCGTTTAGCCTTGCGTAGCTCGGCGTTGTACTTAGTGAGGGACGCCCTGTAGTCGTCCCAGTTAGACGTGACTTTTGCCCTGTTGAACAACCGCCTAGTTTCCCGACGAAGGTCACTAAGTTGATCATTCCACCAGGGTACGTCACGGCATACTGACCGCTGTGTTAGTGGACAGTTAGCGTCGAAAGCATCCATGATTCTGTTTTGTAGATCATTTGCTGCCGAATTCAGGTCAACTGAGTTTCGAATGTTGCTGTAGCTGAAAGTTCGTGAATCGATCAGGTGTTCCTTAAAGGATTCCCAATCTGTATTCTTAGGATTTCTGAACAGCTCTCTTTTCAGAGGGTTAGCCTCTATATTAAAAACGATGTGTCTGTGGTCCGACAAACTAGTTTCATCGGAGACATGCCAATTTTTAATTCTTTCAGAAGTAGAGGCGCTACACAGAGTGAGATCAAGGACCTCCTGTCTGATAGCGTTGATAAAAGTGGGGTTATTCCCTACATTACATACATTGACATCGTTAGAAGTAAGGTATTCAAGTAGGTACTCACCCCTGGTGTTGGTGTCCGAGCTGCCCCAGATCGTGTGGTGAGCGTTGGCATCGCAGCCGATCAGAAACGGCTTGTTGATGGCCTTGCAGTACCGCACGAGCGCAGCAACTTCGGGTGGCGGTATATCACCTTGGTCGCCCGGGAAGTAGGCCGACGCGAAAACCATTTCCTGCTTTCCTCTGGTTGTCGGTACTTCAACCGTGACGGCAACGACGTCGCGTTGGATAAATTCTGTAATAGGTAAAAGTTTTTAGTTCTCTATTTAGCAGATTTGCAGTCCTTGGTTTGGACTGCGTGTCACAGTAGATTAACCTACCGTTAGGAGCGTTAAGTCCGAGAACTTTGGATTCGTTGATCCACGGCTCCTGGATGAATGCAGCCGCTAGCTGCTCTTTGGCGAATCTCCTGCAAAGAACACCCTAGGCGCCTTTTGCGTGATGGAGATTCGCTTGCACGCAGCGAAGGCTGCTCACTTTGCAGTGAAGTTGCCGTCTTTGTCCGGATCGGAAGATGATCCTGGTATTGGCTGACGGCTGCCAACAGCGGTTTGGCTGGTTGATGGAAGTTGCTCTTCCTCACTGTACGGCTTCGGTTGCAGCAGTCGATTGGCAACAGAAGGTCGTCGCGCACACTGTGGCGGTTTTTGACTCCGGGGGTGCGACTGTTCGGTGGTTGATGCTTCACACTCTTGCGAGTCTTCGGCGAAACCGTCCGAGCAGCCGCGGGGTTGCGTTGTTTGGGTGGTGACAGGGCACTCACGGGGGAGCATCCTGCGCGTACCTTCCCAACCGCAGGGTTGCGTTTGGGTGGTTGAGGGGCACTCCCGGAGGAGTTTCCCACGCGAACCTTTAGCCCATTCGCAGGATAGCTTTGCATTTGAGGGTAGTGCAGTGTCATTTAATTTCAAAAATTTAACAATTAAGTCAGTCATTTTACCACAGACAAACAGACGTACCACTTCATACAAAATTCTAAAAAAATGTGGTTCCGATTAATTTGTGCGACACTTACTGGACATATTCCACAAATGATAAACTTTCAGCCTTTTTGCTGTTTCTGGCAGCACGGCACGCGACTGTCTACTGAGTTCAAAGGTAAGAGGGCTGATGTGCACCTCCGCTGCGGCGGGAATATTCCGCGTAATTGAAGCTCATTTGAATTGACCGTTATTTTGATCCTTGAATATAAATTTCAAGGTACCTCTGTTTGTCTGTGATTTAACCATAGGAAATCACAGCAACCAATGCATTTGAGAATAGTGCAATGTCACTTCATTTCAAAAATTTTACAAATAAACCATGAAGCTTGACCACGAGAAGTGTAGAATTTGGTTTGCGCCTTGTGCTTCAAAAAAACCAAATCTACGAAGAAAATAGGCGAGCAGTGGAAGAAAATGCTCTTTTCTCACTTTCTGCCTATGAATAACAAAAATGATAAAAAATATCCTAGAGTTTTGTGCGGAAGTTGTTATCTGGGGGTGTACTGAAAGTCCAAAGTTAAGTGGAATGTGATCTAATTATTGTCAAATTACTTATTGCTGAATTGCTGAATTACTTATTGCTATTGCACTTTTTCGAACAATGTCTGAAGCATCGAGATGTGCACGTCCACGACTACAATAAATATACTTAAATGTAAAAAACTTTTAATTTTTCAAAGAAAAAATGTTTTTAATGAATTTATTTACCTCATCCGACCAAGATTGAATATTAAGGAAATTTTCTCTACGAAAACATAAAGACTAACTTGTTCTCTGGATTCCCGTACGTTTTTCCTGCATTCCCACAAAAATGGTTACATCTTGATTTTTTTTGCCGTTCTTTTAAATAAATAAATTCAATTTTCAAAAAATCGCCGATGAAATATTTTTTAACTTTCTGATCCTTGATCCTTATCCAGTTGGCAACATTTCTGCGAAAAAAAATTAGAGTTACATGAAAATTCGATAATAATCGAAATTTAGACACCGTGCGAGCATATGTATAAGTTTATTCTAACCGAGACGTCAGTCAGGTCAAATAGTCTGTCCGTGTTAGTGTCAGTTGTAAATATTTGTAATTCTTTTCGCGTATTCAGAGAAGTTCCATCCGCATTCTAAGAAGTTGAAGCAGCTTCCGCTTGATGCTAGATGGACGCAAGGTCCATGGTCAGTCACAGTGTTCAGTTTAATCCTTGATATATAATAGGGTGGGGAAATGTGATCGATTTTCCAGACCCAAGTTTTTTCGGTTCCTTTTGGGGTTCCAAACAGCCCTAAACTTACCTGAAGTCGATTGGTTTTGTCTCCGCTTGGCGCATTGCATTTCAAATTTGTATGAAAATTTATATGGGAAAACCTATATTTTTGCATTTACCTTTCTAGAGAGCTCAATACTGCTCTAATAATGCACTACATTATGTTAAAGTATAGTATTTTAGATGCCTAACAACTTTGCAGAAGGCACTGAAGAGCTAGAATGTCCCTAAGAAAGGCTATAGCTGTTCAAAGTTGAGCATGTCGATTTAAATGCAGGAAATATTGTTTTTTGCCAACATTACCATTGTACCGGCGTCAGTAGGGTTCCCATCAGAAGTAACCTGTCGTAACGAGTTTATACACTCAGCTGGACCAAGCAAACAAAATTCAGGGTCAATATTCTAGGCGTAGGTAGAACCTGCAACGTGTTTTAGAGGTTACTTCTGATGGAAATCTGACTGACGCCGGTACACTGCACAGTGGTTCGAATTGTATGGCAAGGGCGGTCATAAATCATATTTTCACAGTATTGCTCTGAATTGCTGAAAATTACTGAAATCGACAGAACTCGGTGTTTTTCGACTATAACAAACTTTTCTGGGACTGCCATCATCCAACTTGTTTAAATTTACTGGCATTGCCATTATTATGCATGCATAATAGGGTGCCAATCGAATATAGGGAAAAGTTTGACCATTGAATTTCAAAATACGGCAGCTTTCAAAAGTTTTGCCTTCTCGAAAAAAATCCCTATGCGAGATTTGAGCACAATCTGGTTTCGTTAAGTGAACCCTCAAAGCGATCAAAGATTTGATTTTTCTTTTTTACGTTATTCTTCTGGAATAACTTAAAAAAATTGATATTTTCTCAAAAAACTCCCGTTTATCAACACCAAATATAAAAACTCGAATATAGACAAATGTTCAAGAACAAATTCGTAAATTTGAGCTGAATGTACCACAACCCTTCTAAGAAACTATGTAAAAAGTATGAAATTCAAACGAAAAAGTAACCATTTTTAGCCGCTTGTAATCGATCAAGGTGCAAATATATGCAGCTGGAACCTTTAACAAATCTTTTTTATGTCCTAAATCTTTCGTTTGGTGGTAATTTGGTGATAGTATCTCGCGCGGAACACATTTAAAAGTTTACATGAATTTAAGTATGAGTGGTGCTCTCTGACTTTATTACTACGTTCCCTCTTACGACTAATTCTTATTATAGTTTAACACATACCTATCCAATCAACACCGTAATAGCAAAACAAACTTGTTTTCTGAAGGCTCATGATGAAAATAAACAGATGAAGCAATTGAATTTGTTCTACAGCGGATATGTACACAATGTAAAAAAACACATCTGTTCAAGTTGATTTTGCAAGTGTCACACACCTTCTCTTATCTCGTGCTCAAAAGTATTAAATTGGCCAACAAAAACAGCTATTCTGCATTCTCAGGTCTATAACAGATCCATTTAATCAATAATAGCCAGCAAACAAAAAATTTTTTTTTAATTTTTGGCCTATGGGCGAACCACTGTGCACTGGCTGTGTTGGCAGAAAAGATGATTTGCAACATAAATTTCGACATACTCAACTTTGAACAGCTCTAGTATTTTTTGGCACACCCTAGCTATTTAGTGTCTTCGGCCAAGTTGTTAGGCATCAAAAAACCTACCATTTGAAGTCATGAAACCTATGGTTTGACCCATTTTGAGCTCTTTAGAATGGGAAATGCAAAAAAGTTGGTTTTTCCATACAAATCTCCATATAAATTTAAAATGCAATGCGCCAAGCGGAGACAAAACCAATCGACTACCAATAAATTCAGGATTGTTTGGGGCCCTAAATAGAACAAAAAAAACTAATACAAATATGTATTGGTGAATCTATCTGTCTGACGATACTTTGAAACTTGGGTTGCCGACTTCCGGTTTCTGGAAATCTGCGAAAATAAATAATTGAATTATATACTTGGCAATATGGGTATTTTATAACGTCGTCATACGAAAATCGATCATATATTTCCAAATATTGGCCTTTTTTGAAACGTAGTGACGTCTGTTTGCAGGCGAAAATTGGCTTTCGTGCAAATGTTTCTAGAGCAGTGTTTCAAAACTTTCAACCTGCTTTAATCCGTTTTTGGAACGAATTCTTGACATATATCTTGCATAATTTGATAACGGAGAATCCAATTTAGCGTTTTGGATAAAAAATATGTTTGAAAAAGTTGCTGAAGCTCAACTATTACCGAATAAAAATTATGTTAAGAGCATCGATCAAATAAGATAAGAGCTCTTAAAATCAAGCTATTTATTTAAAAAAAAGTTTTGTATGTATGTATGTAGCATAACTCTCGAATGACTGTACCGATTTTAACCAAACTTGGCATACGTGTTCTTTGTACAGAGGAAGTGGTCATAGAAATATTGGGAAGAGGAAGGAGCAACCCCCAAAGGAGGAGGGGGTCTTAATTGGGCAGAAAATCATGTTTTTTCATGCATTATGGGAACTTTCTGAATGAATACGATAGTTTTTAGGCCTTTGGTCTTGTCTGGAGACAGGAAATTGATTTCCAAAGACCGGAACATGATGTCGAAAAGAGAAAGGGACAGCTATCAAAGAGGAAGGGGGATTTTTCGGAAAGTCATGTCTTTTAGTGCCCCATGGGAACTTTTTGAAAAGGTACGATAACCGGAATATGATGTCCAATGTTTTTCTAAACCAAAGATGGCGACTTTTGGTTTCTGGGAAGCTGTATGCAACTGTAGAAAACGTTTACAAACCTTCAAACATTGGTATTTCCGGAACCAGGATGACCTTTAGAAACCTGAAATAAAAGCCCAACGACATTTTTTTAATTCAATATGGCGACTTACGGTTTCAGAATTTTGTGAAAAACGAATATATGCTCTGCAATATGTATATTTTCGATATCAAGATGACGTCCAGAATCCAAATATTCATGTCCGGCGCAAATTTATAAATGGTACATGGCGTATTACATTTTCTGGAAAGTTTACTAGAATACAGAAGAAGGCTTGGACGTAATATTGAACCGTTGTTTTGAAATCAATTCCGCGATTCCCGCTTTCTGTCAAGCTGTGTAAAGCTGAGTAAAATGGTTAAATAATGTCAATATTTCTAAAAAGAGAACTAAGTGCAGAAAATGACAATGGGCGTCCAACGCTATTTTCAAGTTCGAGAAGAAAAATATTCAAATACTCCCTGATATTAGGTTCATAGCTCAGAGCTGACTCCCTAAAACCGAAAATTGGTGTCCGAACGTTTGGTATAGTGAGGGTTGTTTTTCTGCATTGGAAGTTATTCAAAACTTGAGGAAAATGTGGAGATAGTCCCCGTATCTCCAAATTGTTAATTAATTCATGAAGACTGATGTTCAACTATAAGGATAATATTGATATTGTTTACAAAAAAAAGTAAAACGAGAAAACATGGCAAGCGATAATTTTAACTATCAGAGGTGAGCTTAGGCTATTGATTATGTAATTTCAGTGTAATTTGAATTTATTGTAAGTTAATCGATCCGTCGAAGATGCTGATGAGGCAATCCATTTTCCAACGGAATTTTTGAACTCACTCGACCCAGCTAGAACGCCTCCGCAATCGATTGTTGGAAAAAAAATATATGGAAATATAGAAAATTATAGAAAAAGAAGAAATTTTTACACGAATAAGGCCGGGTACATTCAGCTAGTAGTCATAAAAATTCCGCGTAAACAAATTCGTTAATATCGAAATTCCGCGTAAAGAAACGCCGTAATTCAAAAAGTGTTATGCTATGCAGTCAATTTTTTTACGCGAGGATAACGTACATCCTAAACACGTGTAAAAAACGCCGTAATAAAAAAATTCGCGTGAAATAAAACTACATAATTCGAAAATCCGCGTAATTCAAAATTCTGCGTGAGCAACATGATTGATTCGAAAATCTGCGTAAGAAAATACGCGTTCATTAAAAACACCGCGTAAAAACCCCTCGCAAGAAAACCACGTAAAAATGTTTCGTCCGTATCGCAGAAACGATTCATCTCACGATTCTGTCGCCGAGTCAGAGAGATTCTTTTTGTGATAGTTAAAGATGCTTGTATGCGAATCCAATAGATTTCTCAGAAAGAAACTTAAAGATTCCTACATTTAGATTCTTAAAGATTCCTGCATTTAGATTCCATATGATTCCATATTGGTACAGATTTTGTCCGTATCGCAGAAACGATTCCTCTCACGATTCCGTCACCGAGTTATAGGTATCCTGGGAATTTTTACTTAGGATTCTCTGCGTGTTAGCTAGGGTCAACAAGAATTGAACATTTTTTCAACGCTCATAACCGTTTTTATTTCATTTCAGCTTCGATATTCACTGAATATTCGTGACTAGATAATGAATATTGAGAAATATTGCATGTAGTCTACGTTTGCTTGATGAAATATATAAATAAATAAATAAATATCTAAAGAGTAAATTCCTAAATATACAAATTTTTAGAGGAGCAAGAGCCGGCGAATGCTTGTGAATTTTGAGTCCATTTATTAAGATTTATTTAGAATCTATCATTTTTTAAATTTCAACATTTTCAGATGATATTTTATTATCTTAAACTCCACAATGGTATACGTATATGAGCTATCTTCGTAATACAGCGAATGTAATTGTTGGCAAATAAAAAAAATTGCCATGCGAAAAACGAAAATGAATCTTTTCAAACTTTGATTTCTTTGGAATTGTTGATTGCTGAGATTTTTTTGCTGTAACTTGTTGATAATTTTGTATAACATATCTTCTTACGGTTGCCTTTTAGTGAACCTATGTAAGCGCTTCCAAATTATTTTAAATATGATAAGTTTGCTTTAATCAGAGTTGAACAAGATAAAATTATTAATTATGATAACACTTACGTTATTGGATTTGGTTTTTTGAGAAATCGATGTATTCTTTTTTGGACACATTACGAGAAATTCGTGGTGCTTCTTCAGCAAGAACGATATGCTTGTGCCTTGTCAAAAAATGTTTGCACAAAAAAAATACTACAGGCACAATATCGCCAAATGTAAACGAAATTTTTTCGAGTGTCGTCAAATATATTTCTAAAAATGGATTTTAAGGGAAGGCTGAGAATAAAAATGCGTAAGTCACTGAGCAAACGAATTGATTCTCTCTGTGGACTTTGTAACTTTTGCAACAAAAATTCCCTCTAAACATAGTGTTAAGTCCACGTCACCATTTCATACAACTCTAGGGCTGTATACCTTGTAGTATTTCAATCCCGTTTGTCTCGGAACTATGAATTTCGAGTTGTGCCAGTGCCGCACGAAACCCACAATACGGAAGGAATGTTAGAATGTAGTATTGCTTTGTTAGAGACCGATTATACCTTTGCATCCCTATAAAGACCACGGAAGGGAGTTTTTGTTAGTGGGGTGGGTTTTTGGTCAGGATTCACTTTGATAAGTGATATTACCATGATCTATTTGGATTAATGTAACAATAAAAATATGATCAATTACATAAAATGTGTGATTAATAAAAATGAATTATAAAAAACAATAATAAGTACTAGGGCATGTAGAGAAGATCTCGGTTGGCTGCCTTCCATAACTGAAATATCCAAAATTTTGACGCAGAAAACGCAAAAAAAAATAATAAAAATTTATTCGAAAAACCTATGGAAAGTGTCCGTTATGTTGTCCTCAAATCAAAAAGATGAACTTATATTAGACTAATTCACGGCATAGTTATCAAGAGTTGTTATTGTGTTGCTTTCGGCGGCTGAAAATATTAATTGAAATAAGTTATTACAACAACATTGCAGTGCAACCATTCACCGTATAAAATCATCCAAACAATATAGATATGATCATGCACATATGATGTGAGATTAATAAAAATTAATTATGAAAAACACCAAGAAGTACCACATGTAAATAAGATCTATTACAGAAGATCACATCAATGGACAACGGAATTCTAATTCTCTAACAAAAAAAAATTATCACACCACCATTGCAGCGCTTGTACAGACGTGTCGCTCTTTTCTACAACCATTCACCGCATAAAGTCATCCAAACATATCAATCAAACGTTCACGCCAAAACTGAAAAAATCGGAGCACCATGATGCGACGATTCACAGGTTGAGCGACCCTACACGGCTATGGACCATTTTACGAGACGTTTCAAAACTTATAAAAAAAACTTAACCAGAAAACATGGAATAGAAAATACTGTGTTACCAATCCTACCAGTTCGTAAAATGGTCTATACACGTTGCCAGTGTGTGTACGGAAAATGTCACTTATCTTCATTGGTAAACGGAGATGAAGATAAAAATAAACGGCAGAAAACAAACCCGATATTGCAATCCACACGCGAAATTTTCCTGCAATTTCACTGCGATGTAAGATAGGGCGGCGAATATTTTTACTGGGTATGAGCTTGAATATCCACACATAACAAAATCGAAACAACCTCATTCCGAGTCGAACAACCAAGCGCATCGATTGTGTTTATCGGTCGTCTCGATATATTTGCAAAAAATAATCGAACAAAAGGCATCGCTTGCCCGGTCCGGTCTAACGAGTGCTGTGCAGTGCAAAATAAATCCGCTTGAAGGTCAACCGCTATTGTTTGCTTTGTTGCTGCGTAGCTGCGCCGCCGCTGCTGAACCGAACGTTTCGGTGTTTAGCTGTGTTGAAGACAACCAGAGCTACATAGAGGAAAGTGTAAATCTGCACAGCTGCCGGCTGCCGGCTGCCGGCGGCTGCACCCAACGATTGCGTGACCACATTGTCGAAGACAAAGCATCGCTTGAAATCAAAGAAATGGTATGTGTTTCTTGTCGGTGTTAGGGCGCTAGCCTTAGCACAATGGAAGTGGATACCTCAATCCCCGATCCCCCGACACCGAACCCTCCTGACTCTGCCCCTCCTGCTCCTTCCCCCGCTGTCCACTCTTCAGTTCCCCCTCGTGCCAGGCTCTACCTTGACGAAACAGCAGGTTCACGTTTCGTTGTATATTTCCGGCCAAAAGCAGGACCTAAGTCGAAATCCCTGAACATTATACAAATTTCGAAAGACCTGACGTCACGCTTCAAGGCCGTGACTGAAATAATCAAGGTTAGACCAAACAAGCTCCGTGTTGTGGTCAATGACCTGAAACAGGCCAACGATATAGCTTGTTCCGAGCTCTTTACTCGGGAGTATCGCGTATACATACCGGCCCGAGACGCGGAGATCGACGGCGTCGTGACCGATCCGAGTTTGTCCGTCGAGTGCCTCTTGAAGGATGCTGTAGGCTGTTTTAAAAACAGCAGCCTTCCTGAGGTTAAAGTATTAGAAGTAAAACAATTGTGATCTGTGTCGCTCGTCGGCGACAAAAAAAGTTTACACTCCGCAAGACTCGTTTCGTGTCACGTTCGCCGGGTCTGCATTGCCGAGCCACGTCTTGATCCACCGGGTTCGTCTTCCTGTGCGCTTATTTGTGCCCCGTTTAATGAACTGCACCAATTGCAAGCAGTTAGGTCACACAGCCGCCTACTGTTGCAATAAGGCACGGTGCGGTAAGTTTGGAGAGAACCATGCCGACGATTCCTGTAGTGCGAATGCTGAAAAATGTATCCACTGCGGGGAGAATCAGCATGAGCTCTCCACATGCGCGATGTACACGCAGCGCAAGGATAAATTAAAACGGTCTCTCAAAGAGCGTTCAAAGCGTTCTTACGCTGATATGCTCAAGAAGACCACGACCACTTCTACCATAACAGCGAACCCCTTTGATCTGTTGTCTTCAGATGAAACCGACTCTGACGAACCACTAGAGGGAACTTCTTTTGCCATTCTTGGGGAGTCTAGAAAAAGGAAAAATCTTTCCTCCCCTAAGCTTCCCAGAAAAGGTCCTAAGATTTCCCAAAGTGAAAAGAACAGTACAACCAAAACTAAAGGTGCTACGGAAAAACCGAAGCGAACCCCTCCTGGGCTTGGCAATTCAAAGTCTCAGAAGGAGTTCCCAGCACTTCCAGGAACATCTAAAACCCCAGTTGCCCCTTTTGCACATCCAGTTGACAAAACAAATGCTGGATTGGTGAATTTTTCTAATATTGTGGACTGGATTTTCGAAAATCTCAATATACTTGATCCAATCAAAAACTTTCTTACAGCGCTCTTCCCAACAGTAAGATCATTTTTGAAGCAGTTGACTGCCCAATGGCCCCTCCTTGCAGCGATCGTATCCTTCGATGGCTAATTCAACTGCTAATTTGAAGGATTCTATCTCTGTTTTACAGAGGAATTGCAGAAGTATTTTACCAAAAATTGATTCATTCAAAGTTTTGATAAATAAAAACAAATGCGATGCATTTTCCCTTTGCGAAACTTGGCTTACTTCGAATACTGATCCTTACTTCCATGATTTTAATATTATTCGCCTTGATCGAGACACCCCATATGGAGGAGTACTTTTAGGGATTAAAAAGTGCTATTCTTTCTATCGTATTAACCTCCCCTCGATTCCAGGCATCGAAGTTGTCGCATGTCAAATGACAATACAAGGTAAAAAGCTTTGTATTGCCTCAATATATATTCCTCCCAGAGGACAGGTTGGGCAACGGCTGCTCTTTGATTTAATAGAACTTCTTCCCTCGCCACGTTTGATTTTGGGAGACTTCAACTCTCACGGTGTGGCTTGGGGTTCCCCTTACAATGATAACCGCTCCTTATTAATCTATAACCTTTGCGATGACTTCGACATGACTATTTTGAACAACGGTGAAATGACACGTATCCCGAAACCTCCAGCGCGCCCAAGCGCTTTGGATCTATCCTTATGTTCGACGTCGCTACGGTTGGATTACACATGGAAGGTAATCCTCGATCCTCACGGTAGCGACCATTTGCCTATTCTTATTTCAATTACTAACGGGTCAACTCGCATGCGACCAATTGACATTCCGTATGACCTCACACGGAATGTTGATTGGAAGTTATACGAGGAAATGATTTCAAAAGCGGTCGAGTCGATTCAACGTCATCCACCACTTGAAGAATACAACCTCCTCGCGGGCTTGATTCTCGACGCCGCGTTGCAAGCCCAAACGAAGAAATATCCCGGCGTAACGATTAAAGAACGGCCTCCCACTCCGTGGTGGGACCAAGAGTGCTCCGATGTCTACACGCAAAGATCCGACGCGTTTTTGGCCTATCAGAAGAAAGGTATACCTGGCGACTATATACGGTATTCGGAGCTTGATACCAAGCTTAAAAGCTTGGCTAAAGCAAAGAAACGCGGCTACTGGCGTCGGTTCGTGAACGAGACGTCGAGGGAGACATCGATGAGCACTCTTTGGAACACAGCCCGAAGAATGCGGAATCGCGTAACGGTCAACGAAAGCGAGGAGTCTTCAAGTCGGTGGATATTTGATTTTGCCAGGAAAGTATGTCCGGACTCTGTTCCTGAGCAAAACATTGTTCGCGATGCGTCTCCGGGCCACGATGCGATAGAATCACCTTTTACGATGACAGAATTGTCAGTTGCCCTCCTTTCCTGTAACAATAACGCGCCTGGGTTAGATAGAATCAAATTCAACTTGTTGAAGAATCTACCCGGCAATGCCAAGAGGCGCTTGTTGAACTTGTTCAATAAGTTCCTGGAGCAAAACATTGTACCGCAGGATTGGAGGCAAGTGAAGGTGATCGCCATCCAAAAACCGGGAAAACCAGCTTCTGATCACAACTCTTATAGGCCGATTGCAATGCTATCCTGTATCCGGAAATTGATGGAAATAATGATACTCCGTCGTTTAGACCACTGGGTCGAATCAAATGGTCTACTATCAGATACTCAGTTTGGCTTCCGCCGTGCCAAAGGGACGAATGATTGTCTTGCGTTGCTTTCAACCGATATTCAGTTGGCGTATGCTCGCAAAGAACAAATTGCGTCTGCGTTCTTGGACATTAAGGGGGCTTTTGATTCCGTTTCTATTGACATTCTTTCGGGTAAACTTCACCGACAAGGATTTTCTCCAATTTTGAACAATTTCTTGCACAATTTGTTGTCCGAAAAGCACATGCATTCTACGCATGACATCGGCGAATGTCTGGCAAATTCATGCACGATAAGACAACTTGCAGACGACAGTGTAATCTCTGTTACAGGAGCCAAAGCTGCCGATTTGCAAGGACCATTGCAAAATACCTTGGACAATTTGTCTGCTTGGGCTTTACAGCTAGGTATCGAATTCTCTCCGGAGAAGACTGAGATAGTAGTTTTTTCTAGGAAGCATGAACCTGCTCAGCTCCAGCCACAATTAATGGGTAAAACGATTTCGCAGGTTTTGGTACACAAGTATCTTGGTGTCTGGTTCGACTCTAAAGGCACCTGGGGTTGTCACATTAGGTATCTGATGAAAAAAAGCCAACAAAGAGTGAATTTTCTTCGTACAATAACCGGATCATGGTGGGGAGCACACCCGAGAGACCTTATAAGGCTTTACCAAACAACGATATTGTCTGTAATTGAGTACGGGTGTTTCTGCTTCCGCTCCGCAGCAAACACACATTTGATCAAACTGGAGCGAATACAATATCGTTGTTTGCGTATCGCCTTAGGTTGCATGCAATCGACCCATACGATGAGTCTGGAGGTCTTAGCTGGAGTTCTACCATTGTAAAACCGCTTCTGGAGCCTGTCTTCTCGTATTATTATCAAATGTGAGGTCTTGAACCGTCTTGTGATTGAAAATTTTGAAAGGTTAATCGAACTCAATTCTCAAACCCGTTTCATGACATTGTATTTCAATCACATGTCTCAGAATATTAACCCTTCTCCGAATATTCCAAATCGTGTCAACTTATTAAATACTTCTGATTCTACTGTGTTCTTCGATACATCCATGATAGAAGAAATTCGTGGAATCCCGGATCATTTACGCGTGCAGCAGATCCCTAAATTTTTTCTCCAATAAATATCGAAACATCAACTGCGACAATATGTTCTACACTGACGGATCACTTCTTGATGGGTCCACTGGCTTCGGTATCTTCAGTAATCATTTAGCCGTCTCCTATAAGCTCGATAATCCTGCTTCTGTTTACGTCGCAGAATTAGCTGCAATTCAGTACACCCTAGGGATTATTGAAAAAATGCCCACGGACCACTATTTCATCTTTACGGACAGTCTCAGTTCTATTGAGGCTCTCCGATCGATAAAAGATGTTAAGCACTCTCCGTATTTCCTGGGGAAAATACGGGAACATTTGAGTGCTTTCTCCGAAAAATCGTTTCAGATTACCTTAGCGTGGGTCCCTTCTCACTGCTCGATACCGGGCAATGAGAAAGCGGACTCTTTGGCTAAGGTGGGTGCAATTAACGGCGATATTTATGAACGACCAATTGCCTTCAATGAATTTTTCGCATTTGTACGTCAGAATACGATCATCAGTTGGCAAAATTCTTGGACCAAGGGGGAACTGGGAAGGTGGTTACATTCCATAATTCCCAAGGTATCGACGAACCCGTGGTTCAAGGGGTTGGATGTAGGTCGAGATTTCATTTGCGTGATGTCTCGGCTTATGTCCAACCACTATAGATTTGACGCGCATCTCCGTCGTATTGGGCTCTAAGAAAGCGGTATCTGTGCCTTAGTGAAGGTTATCACGACATAGAGCACGTTGTTTGGTCATGCCCTGTTCACCGTGACGCCAGGTCTAAACTTGTAGCTTCCCTTCAGGCCGGAGGTAGACGGCCAGCTGTTCCTGTTCGTGATGTCTTGGCGAGCCGTGACCTACCCTACATGACCCTTATATACGTTTTCCTAAAATCCATCCACGCCCCAGTCTAGTCCCGTTCCCCTCCGTCTACACCCAACAAAACGACAAGAACACGTTTGAACCTTAAGCACAAAACCAGCAACCAGACCCCGCACAATAGAACCAGGACCCAAAGACTACGAGCCTCTGTCCCAACTCACGACATCGTGGCTCAGCAGAACGAATCCATACATGCCATTCGACGATTATCAGACGACCATTGAACAACAAAACACTGATTGGAAAATCCATGCTAGTTTTTAGTTAGACTTAATTTGAGCTCGTAGTCGGCAGCGAGGATAAAAAATTTGCTTTAGTTTTTAAGTCATCAGATATAATTGGCGCCGTTAAACATTAAATTGTATTTGTGCCGTGTCAAATAAATGTTATGTGAAGAAAAAAAAATCGAAACAACAATTTGAACTTATCTTACAGAAACGATTGTAATTATTGCATCTTCGAGCGCTTCTACAGTCTGCATCAACCACCCACATCAGTAAAAAAATGATGAAAAAACTCTTAAAATGTAAATTTTTACTAAGCAGAGAATTCACACGTGCTGACGACAGCCATGCTGCCAGAGCCCCTCCGGCTATTGTCCATAAGCGGTAAGTCCCAGAAAGTCGATTTTCGGGCAAAAATATCGACGTTTTATACATATTAAGTCAGTTGGCATCGATATGGTAGATTTGCGAGGGTTAGAAAGTCACAGCTTTGAACGCTTTTCAGGTCCGATTGAGCTGGAATTTGGAACAAGTAATTAACGAAATCTTCATGTTCAAATTTTTAAATTCGACATGACTCTTTTCATGACCATAGTTATATTCTCGAAAAACGGAAAAGCAATGAAATTATCATGGATCACAGATTTTTCCAAGAGCATCTGATGAGCAAAAAATTATATTGATCTTTATAGTACTGTTTGTTAGCTAAAAATGCTGTATATTGTTTTGCTAGCTGTTTTCTTAAGCTAGCAGAACAGAGCATTTTTTCAATGAAATAACGGAGTATTAAATTCGGCATAATGGCATTCAATTTAGTGCGTTGAATGAGCACTAAATTTCCATGTTCCGCTGACTTTGTACTTTTTGTTTGTTTGTAGCTTTAGGGAGCTCAATTGCTTCTTTGTAGCATTACGGACATGAATTTTTCTGTGTCACTAGGATTGCTCATTTTCCATGAAAATTTTTTTACTTGATCTTTGGTCATTGTAGAAACCAAGAAATTTTTCTCAATACCGACTGTTCGAAGCCAGTGAAAATACTTGCATACAACGTACTCGACACTTGTTTAGTGCTATATCGAAAGCTAATTCTCAGTCAAATCTAATTGATAATTTTTTGTGCTTCGTATGAGTTTTTTATTATTTCAAAATTCTAAGCATCCAAAGAAAAGCGAACTTCTTAAGAAGTATGTTAAGCAAAAATAACAGAAACAGTAAAAAAATCACCGCAAAGAAAAAAATCCGAAATAATTCAACGAGTCTATTTTTATCGTTGAAAGACAAGTTTACCTTAAACTCAATTGTATGATAATTAAACGTTGTTTTACGAAACCGATTTTTTACACCATATAATATAAAGTGTATCTATAAACAGCACAAAACTTGTTTGTAGAATTACTCCTCCGTAAAACCGACGTCTTTCATTAAGTGACTGCGTTTCGTGGGGCCGCCCAACCCCAAACATCTCGGAGACAGCTTTTGTATGGCAATTGTGTTTACCGTACAAACAGACCTCCTTTCCAATTTTTTTGAGTGGTTCCTTGAAAGCGTTTAAATAAAGAAACATAATATAGACTTCTTCGGCTGGAAAGGCGTGCGAGGTAACCGCTTTCTTTTTTTGACGAAAAATTAATACACAAAGAATGTGAGGATATCGAATAACCATCACTGCAGCGCCAAGCCTCCGATTATAATCCTTCTTCTACTCTTGGCGCAATCGACTGATTTAGCCATTCAAGCTTGGCATAAAATGACAGCAAATTTGTATAAATTGGTTACATGCACAGTACCAAAAAATGAAATTTACAACTAATACAAATGAAAGCACATAACGGTTTCTAACACATAATGTGAAAAACATATAGAATTTCACACCGTTAATAATGCACAATACAGAATCGTTTTTAACCATGTAAATTTGTACGTTAATTGATATAAACTTATAGCTTTGAATATAAATATGAATGCAAATTCACAATATATTCATTCACATTGCATGTGAATATAATGCCACACGAAATATTACATGGTTTCCAATGCTCCATTTATGTGCATTTAAAGTAATGTAAATTTTTTTTACTGTGTGTGTTGTGGAGTAAAAAAATCATTGCCCTGTAGTATCGTGCGCTTTCACAATAAAGCTTTTGATGGAAGGATACCCTACGGGATATGTGCGTGATACGATTTGTATGTGATTTGATAACAGCATGACTTCTCCTCGCCCACCGTGCATCAACGGTGTATCTTCCACCACGCATGCTGTGAAATGTCAGAGCCCCGCCGAAATAGATCAGCAGAGTGGCACGTGTGCTACTGCGTGTATAAATACTTCTACCCTCCTCGGGACCAAGAGTAAACATAATTCGACTACCACATCCAACGTTCAATCACATAAAAAGGTGCATCAGGGTGTCACTTGTAGAGTTTGCATTATTTGAACAATATTTCTGCGATTTCCTTTTGATGATTGCGTTGCGTACGGAAGTGGGGTGCATCCGTCGAATCCGCGACAAGTTTCTTTCGGTTTGGAGTTTTCCATTTAGGCACACAGAAAAGTTTGCATACTCAAATTCGATTGTATTTTTTGAAACTTAACAAGTAGCAATCATGATGTTTGAAAATTTTATGCAATGTATTAATTTTTAAAATTTCTGTAGCGTGGCTTTTTAGGTGGTTGAGATTAACAGTTTTCAGAGTGTAAATATCTGCTTCAACTGTGTGAGACAAGTCTGCAGTAACCTGACATGGATCAGATTCAATATATCGCGAAGAGGATGACGATGTGGACTATCCCGCAAGCTGCTCTCACTTGAATTAAATGTGCTCCGAGTGAAGCGCTCCATCACAAATTGATTGAAGGTGTATGCGATACCATATTCCGTATTATTGGATCCTCACGGCAACAAGCCGTGGTTTCCCTACTACCTGGACCAAATATGTCACCAAGGGTTCTCCGTTGCGCCACCGTGTTTCAGCGTCACATCAAGCAGACACTACCACCCACCTGTACTACCGGTTCGGTGTGAGCAAGTATGTAGCAGTAGCAGTAGGCCATGCGAAGCAAATTGGAAAGATTTATCTGGCTCTCGTTATAACAAGATATATCAACGATCCGAATAAAGAAAGCCGAATCAATCTTGTTTTTCTTCACGGATATGCCACAATCAACCGCCAGCCGACGCTCGTTGGAGTTGGGCCAGCGTACAACAGTAGACCTTACCATTTTGGAAATGATACCATCCGTGAGCCTCATCGTTGACGAGTTTCTACTTCTTGTGCCACTTTATTTGGCCAATAGTGATTGAATATATATTTGTAGTTTATAGACACATCCACATGCATGGTTATTTTTATCGTCGGGTGGGTTTGAATGGATGCTATCGCAATATGGCTTCCGAACGCCAAGGCAGATAATTTTTTTCTACCACTGAAAAAGATTTTAGATTAAAACGTTCAATTACAAATTTTGAGTATGCTCAATAGCATTTGTGAGGCTTTTGTTCATAGTTTTGCCTCTGGCCCACATATTGAGATTAAAGTTAACGCACAGGTATCTGAACTGTGGCTCCATATCATTATGATATCTATTGAAAACTTTTTATAAAACACAGCATAGTAAAATGGTGAATTGATACTAAGTAACTCGACCCTTCTGTGAAATATGTAGAAGAACTGCTCCATTATTATCTCATTAAGCCGATATTCACGAAAAATGCACGGATTAAACACCAAATTTTCACGAGCTCATTGAACAAAAAAACTAAATATGCTTACGTGCTCTTATGGAATCGTTCAGCATTGTATATTTAGTAAAATTAGCTAGAAACAATATCGCACGCTAGCCTGAGGGGGCTAATGCGGTCTCGATCAACTAGGTTAGTTGAGAGAATTCGTTATCGATATTGTTTTCGGCACATTTTGCATGTTGTAGGATAAGTACAACGATACACCTTGCCCCAGTGCTGAGTCGAGAAAATTTCCAGTTCGAAAAGATCCTCGACCTGATCGGGAATCGAACCCGATATCACAACCGTGTGGGAGAGCTAGCCGACCGACATCGCTAACCACAGAACCACGGGGACCAAAAAAATTTGCTAGATTTATCCTGAATTTTGTGTAACAAGCCATTTTTTACAACGCTTCCATATCCATCTCAAAACTTGAATCACTGCTCAATTATTCATCTCGCAACGCCCCCATATTCATCACACTGTTAATCATGAATGAATCACATTATCATGAATGAACATAGCCGCAGCCCGTTGTAGTAGGTTACCTAGATAACCGCTGTAGTTGTTTAAGTGCAAAATTGGTAACCTAAGTAACCACTGCAGTGCTGTCGATTTATGTCAAATATGTTGGAATAATTCAACATTTTCAGTATGATTTTTTCGTATTAACAGAAACTGATTTGACCAATTTTGATTTTCTTCGAGGCAGTAAAAACAGGTAAAAATACGTACAGTTGAAGTTTGAGAACTGTGGAAATTCATCTCATATATTTATGCTAATTCAAGCTTGTTTTAGGAAATTTGAGGTGAACATTTCAAAGAATAAAGTATTCTCAGTGTAGTGAGTGATTTTGTTTAGTGATTAAAATAAAAAGTGGTCCGCTAGTGACGAAAAAAACTATGGTTGGCTGCTGAACGAGTCCCGAGCCGTATAGAACAATGCGCGGATTTTGTTTTCTGAGGTAGGTGATTGAATTAAATCAGTTTTCGAGTGCAGATGCCCGGCTATAATATAAAATTTAGAGCTTTCGAGTGAGTTTTTGAGAATTAGTTTTTGAGGAATCTAAAGTTAACTATTAAGAATCCATTCCATGGACTAGCAGATTGGTTAAAGAAGAAAATATGTGTTTTTCCTGTTTCAATTGTGTTTTCATGTTGTATGAGGTGAATATATGGGCTGAGATGAATAATGGAGCAGTTTCCCTATCATTTAAATGTAAAATATATTTATTGTTTGGTCTGTGTGACAAGTCAGATGTTATTCTGGAGCCCTGCACGGTTGTCACAGAATTACTAAATACCTTTGTGATTTTCTGCAATTTCGATTTTTTAGACAACCTAGGAAAATAAAAAAAATCGCAAATATATAATAGAGAAAACAGACCATCGAGAAAAATATAAAAATATGGAAAATTCAACAGAATTCAAGACCAAGAATCTGAAAAATTATTAAAAATGAAAACCGAGCATGTAGAAAATTTACAAAACAAAATATCTAGGAAATATAAAAACCGTAACCTGAAAAGCGAGAAAAAAAACAGAAAAATACGTCAATACAAGATCAAGTAAATAACAAATCGAACAAACAAAACATTCAAAACAGATAACAAAGGAAAAAGCGAGAAAACAAAAACTGCAGAAAAAGAGAAACCTGCAATCGGACGAAACATGCAATTAAGAAAATTAAAATTGGAACAAATAAAATATCTAGAAAAAGAAGAGAAATTAGAGAGAAGAGAGAAAGAAGAGAAGGAAAATTGAAGGATAAAAACCTGTATTAACTTTAAGTTGTAGAAAAAAATAAAAGAGAAAATTATTATTAAGTCTGAGAGGTTGTCTGTAAGACTCGACCGCAGGGTTAACGTAGAATTACGGCAGCCTGTCTTATGTCAATGCATTTCAGGCAAAAAGCAGGGGAATAAACTCGAGTTTTGTTTGGTTGGCAGAGATGGCAGCAGGCTAGTGCATTTCGATTTCTTACTGATGCAGTAAACTCCACTGCGACGTGAGAGTGATGAAAACAATTGCCAGCCATCAGACAATACTCTTTGCTGAATAAATGCATTACGTGCGAAAAGTGTGCAAGCGATACAAAATGGCTACATAGCTAGGCCGAGTAAAACGTCTGGCTTATATTTTCGGAAATTTTTAAACAACTATTTTCCCAGCGAGTACATTTTTCAATCGTCAAAACCCACATTTACTGCTTGAAATAAAATTATTTATTTATGTCGAAAAAAATTTTTTTTTTCAAAAAATATACTTTTGATAACACAGTGCAACAATTTTTTGGTCTTGGCTCGTTTGTATGATTTTTTTCATGTATTTTATCGCAAAAAAAAATCCTCCGAGTTTGAACACGTTAAGAAGTAAGAACAAAAACGATCATTAAATATAGAAATAGTAATTATTAAAAATATAGAAAATAGTAATTGAAGAAAAAAAAGTTGGTGACAACAAATAGTGGAGAAAATATAAAATGAAGAAAATAGAAACTAGATGAAAAGTGAATTGGGAAAAAAACAATGTTCAGAAATTTGGAAATATGAATTGGAAAGAATAAAAATAAGAAATTAAGAAACGAAAATTAGGGAACTGCCAGAAGAAACAGGACATAATGTTTAGGTATTCGACAAGGATATTATAAGAAACATAAAAGAATAACAATCGTTGTGAATAAGAATGGAATAAAATAAAAATGGCAGAAAATAGAAAATTTTAAGCAGTAAACTTCAACATAAAAAAATAGAAAAACAGTAAATAGCACTGCGACGGTTGGTTTAAGTTTTCACAAAACTAGGGACATGCTTGTATGTCGACGGTGCTTCCCATACAGAAGGGAGGTCGAATATCTAGTGCTGTGGTGGGTGCTGTTTACTCTGTTGGTCCGTCCGTATGGAAGGCAGCGGGATGTTCGAAACCGCCATCTGCTGCAGCTCTGCTTGCTGCTGGTCGATCGAACTTGCAGTAAATCAACCTTTTGAAACAGTGATCGGATATAGGACCGTCCTAGTGGCCATCCACTAGTAAACTGGTTGGTTGGAGCAGAAGTAGGCTCTTATATAAAGCAAATAGTGCAATCTCTGTTGACTAGGTATAATATTCTGTCGACCGTGTTCGGGAAAGCAAGCGTTAGGGGACCAATCAAAGGTTGAAATCGGGGCTTCAAATATAACGTAATATAACGTAACTCGATATAATGGAACTTTTACCTCGATATACCGTAACTTTTTTGGAAGTATCATAATTAAAGTAAAGCAATTGTTTCTAGGGTGTAATATGTTCCGAAAAAATGTTTTTAGAAAGTTTTGAAACCAATAAGTATCGTACAATGGGGTGACATGGATCTTTTTTATGCTTGTCTACGAAATTTGACTTGAAGGGCATAAAAAAGATTTATATATACTGCTAGGCGATAGAAAATAAGTCTTTTCGAACCTTTGAGTAACCTTCAACAATTTTGCATCAATGAAAAATTAAAACGTAACCAAAAAAAAATCCTTATTACGAGGTTTGACATAAGTCAAACTACTTTTTATGCATTTGGGCGGGGGCGGGTGATTTTCGATCGATTGCTGTTATAATGAAAGAAATCGGTTGGAAATTGCCTGAGTTTTAAACATTATTGAAAATGTAAGATGTAGCTCTTCGTCAAAACTGTAGAAAAAAATGAGGTAGAAATTTTCTTTTTAAAAAGTAGAAATTCTAAAAAAATAGAAATCGCATAAACTAAAAATTGAAAAAAAAAAATTGGTGAAAATAGAATGGACATAAATGGAAGGAAATAAAAATTGGAATATGGAAATTGAGGGAATATAAGAATGGTTGGAGACAGAAATGGGAAAAAATAAAAATAACAAAAATTAGAGCAAAAAGATAAAAAATAGATGATGTGGAAAATAGAAATTTATAAAATGGTGAAAATATAAATGGTAAAATACATAAATTACTGAACACACAAATTGGAGGATATATTGTAGAAAGCCTCAATAGAACACAATATGAATGAAAGAAAATGTAAGTCAGTGAAAACCTGTATATGAGTTCATAAAAATTGAATATATTAGAAATTGAAGAAAATATAAAAGGAGGAAAAAAAAGTAGAAGAAAAAGGAATTGGAAATTAAAAACATTCAAGTGCTTGAATTAAAATTATCGAAATTTGAGAAAATAGGCTTAAAAGAAAATATAAATTGGAGAAAGTACAATTGGAGAGTGTATGATTTGAAGAAAATACTAAATACAGCAAATATGTATTGTGGAAAACATAAAGTTGAGCTTTGAAAGCGTGTCTAAAAAATAATTGTAAATCTTTTTATGTTTCACTTCGTTTTGAGCGAAGTAATTGTTCTTAAATAAGCTAGCACTGCGATCAAATTATTATAAATTTTTCATTCCTGCCTTGAAAGGTTTCATTCACAATCAATTTGAAGCAACCTCATGCATTTTGTTATTAGATTGCTACAAGGATTTTAGTTTCTATCAATATATATCGTGTCATGAGTGTTCCTTTGATGATATTATTTTATATCTGTTGCTGGAATTTTTAAATATTGAAAACATAATCATAACTTTTTATGTAATTAATCTCGCATGTGATTGAAATATGTTGTAACAATATTATTGATGTAAACCATGATATGCTGCATACTGTATCCGTTTTCGTTGGTGCTTAAAATTGGGCATTAGAAATGGAAAACTTTATTGAAAATGAATTCTGGACTTTGCGAAATAAATTCGGCAGTTTCGAAGACTATTTGATGTTTGAAACCAAAATTTCACTAAACCAAATTATTAGGAAATTTTCTTCATGTGCTTCTATCTTAATCAATCAACCATTTTCTAACAATATGAAGTTTCAACAAAATTTGTCAGATGTGGGTATTTCTAACACTCATTTCAAGTGGAAAAAATACTTCCATTGCAAAGGCGGGCATCGCTATAGTGACATCAAAAGGTCAATCCTCGAACGAAATAGTCATTCTGGCGAAACCCCATAATTATCAATCACTGAACCTATGTGATACGGAGGTTTCCAGTATCACTTTGAAAAGACCCACAATTGTGTTCCAAACCCAAAAAAAGGTCAATGCGAGTGGAAAAAATCTCCATGAATTTCACTTCACGGCTATTCTCGAGTTACTCGGAACATCCAACATTTGCAATTTTTTTATGTGTACCTCAATCGCTTCTACTGCGACCGAATGCTAGCTGATCTCCGCTGCCTTCATGATGAAAACGGGCTCTAACGTCCAGCTAGCTTAGCTTTCTCGAAATGAGAACGACCGCTCAGAACAGATGCAACTTTTTCCGTGAAATGCTCATACGGCGGCACACGATATATTCGGTTAAACGACGCTGACGGAGGAACGTCTACCAGTTAAGCCCATCACTCTTTGCTGCCCGACAGTCTGCAGCCGAAAAGAGCGACCGTGATAAACCTGCAAGCGCTTTACAAACGACCCAACCGGGTGTCTATTAATTAAAATAAATTTATTTCAATCAAGTTTCGTACTCATCAATTTATCTCAATCACGCTGGAGAGAATCTAATTGTTGTCTTGGCTGCTCCGCCTCTTCCCTCTTCGCGGAGGCTTTTTCAATGAGGATACCGTACGGGAGATAACGCTGGTCCCATGCTTTATTGCGATTCTGAACTCGATTCTTTCTATAGTGATTATTTGACGAATTATCACTGTCTAAATTGGGATTAGGTAACCAACGATACCACTCGTTTTCCAGGAAGTGGCTAATTTCATGCGTGTCGATAAATACTGGTTAGAGGGTTGTAGTACTCCGACAGAGAACCGTTTGCGAAATTTTGCTGAAATTGCGTTTCAAATTAATTGGATCAGAAATTTCATAAAAATTAGACGTCTCTTAAAGTAAAGGTGTTTAAAAATATATGTCATTGATATTACTAAAGGTTGTAATACTATCAAAGGCCAACTTATAAAAAACGAACAAATTTCGCCTTAACCTGATGTTTGGCCATACAGATCACCATGATGTCTTTATTACCATCCAAAGAAAAAGAATAACAGAACCAGAAACAAAACATTCCACCTCTTCCTTCCCGCAGTCACAGTTCGATTGATAGAGTCTTTATTTCTGACGTGCAAATCCCTTCTGGCCCCGGCTAAGTTTCGCTGAAGTCCTACCCTCGACTCCAGCTCAGCCCCCGGGACATCCAATAGCAACAGATTCTTTTGAGTCAATTTAATTAGCCCATTATGGCGTCGTTAGATTACCAATCATTCAGCTTTCTAATTCAATGCCATCTACCAACCTTTACCTTCTGCTATCAGACACTCTTGTGCTTACCGTATTATTGCTGTTGCCCTTGTCTCAATCACCCTCGCCGAACGACGTCGTCCGTCGTTACGGTTTCCCACACCACTCGGCACCCGACCGTAAAATATACACACCACCCGGCGCTGCCATCGCCGCCGCCCGGTAGCAAAGGGGACACATTCCGAACCACGAGTTGTGCAAGGTGGAGAAAATAAAACAAACGACAATGATCCGTTCATTTCCTTTCCGTGAAGTGTCGGTTGCTGAGAGGCAGGGTAGGATTCAGTTCGTCTTCGATACATTCTACGAGGAGTAAAACAGGCCTGTGATTTATCTCTAGTGAGGTAGTTAGTTTATTTATTCATTCTTTTGTTCATTTTTTTAACAATTCTAACGAATGAGGCTAATTTCTTTCAATATTTATATTTTTTGTCTCGAGATGACGAATCGGAATTAGAAATGAAAATCTTCACTTTTTTACAGAACAGTTAAAATATTTTACGAAAGCTTCTAAAATCACAGTTTCAAGATGGACCCTTAACCAGGAATTTGTGTAGATTTTTATAATCTGCGCGTTAAACCAAATATCTATACGTTGTCCCTACTTATTGCTAGACTTGACTGAGGGAGCTTACAAGGTCATATAATTTGCAGATCATGCTATTTCGCAGTTTGGATCTCGATATTTTCCAGATTTTAACTCGTCATTGTATAAAAAAGTTCGCTTACATCGTGTAAAACATATGTTGAGGCGATAAAAAGCTTGCGAATTTGTTACTAGAATACTCAACATTCTACAAAACTTGTTGGTGTTCTAATATTAGTCAGGATATCTAGCTTCTGAAGAAAAAAATGGTAACTTGATTTTTTTCTTTTTTTTATCTGTGTGGACTCTTCAATGCTACCAGAGATATTTGATCTATTATAAAAAAGCCCAGGTGTTTTATGTACTCTGCACTTCATAATACTATTAACCCTTTCCGACCGAGCCCACACAATTGTGTAGGTGAAAAATGACTGATGACAAAACCTTAAACGAAGCAAGTCCTATATAAAAACACTTGCTTGCTCATTTTTTTATTTTTCGTAGCAGCTGCGACTAGCGGTATGAAAAATAAAACAACGAATAGGACGTTCAAAAAGCGAGAGAGAAGTGGGTTAAAGTAAGGGACACGCCTTTAATTTATATCCGTGCTTTTGTGTAAGGTTTTGCCATTTCTATATCCGATCTGCCATCTTGAGCCTCTTTCCATCCTACCAATATCGCCAAAATACAATTCCCTGGAAAGATATCACTGTTCCTCTCTGGCCGGGTTTATTCGAACAGGGACATTGTCAAGAAGAAGGAGTCTTATCGAAACTTCGTTCCCCGTGCCAGTATCGAAAGTTAGTTTGCCCGAAAAATTTGATTTGAGGACCGTAGTGCCTTCAGTTGTGTTGATCCATTAATTATTCTTCATTTTATAGAAGTTGTATTTTTGTGATTAATCCACTAAACAGTGAGAAGCGAATTAAACTTTTTTTTTCATTTCCCTTTCTGAGTGAGCTCGGTGATTCTATATGCATACATTAAATTACGATAAAGTACAGTATTTTAAATGCTTAACAGCTTTGCATCAGAAGACACTGAAAACCTAGGAGACAAGTTTGGTTTGGTAGTGTTGGCAGAAAACATGATTTTCAGCATAGGGGGCAAATGCCCCGGGCCTCCCGATCCAAGCCCCCCCCCCCCCTCCTAGTTCTGGGGCGATCTTTTTTTTTGCTCGTCACCTTTTAAAACGACCTCTAAATGTTTTTAGAAAAGAGGGCCTCACAAACAAATTTGCCCCGGGCCCCCCACCGTTTAAATCCGGCCCTGTAAGGAACATTCTAAAGGAAAATTCAAAACAGTTCATTTGAATTGGTAGATAGATGTATGGTGTCTTCTACAAAGTTGTTTCTTATGAAATGTGCCAAAATTTTACTCAGCAAAGTAAATTTTCATTTGCGAAAATGAGAAAAAATAAATTCATATTTCACTTTCAGGTAGACTAATCATAAAATTATAACTTTCATAAAATGAAAAATATTTAACAAAACAGCTTTGCTGAAAACACAACGGCTCCAAAAGCATTTTTTTTAGTTAAAAATAATGTTATAATGTGTAAATTAGAACATTATTTAAGTAGAAATTGTCAATAATCTAAGAGATATGTGAGATGAAAATAAACTTTCTTGTAAAAAATTGTTTGTTTTGTTATAACAAACAACATTGTAGAACTTCAAAAAAATGTAGAAAATCACTATAAAAAGATGAATTAAGATTATTAACAACAATTGATTTTTAGAGATATTTTACAGAAAACTCCAAAAAAGTCCACTTAAATAGGTAGATAGGTGCATAATGTCTTCAACAAAGTTGTTTCTTTTTTGGTGTGCTATAATTTTGCTGAATGAAGTGTATTTTTATATCCCAAAATAAGGAAAGTTAAATTCGTTTCTCACTGTTGAAATAATAACAAAATTGTAACGTCTATAACATGAAGAATAATTATGGAACAACTTGACTGAAGACAATGTGGCTCTAAAATAATTTTTTTGAGTCAAATTAATTTGGATCACGTTTTTGCAGCTTTGAAAATAGTGTGATTTGGTCAGTTTTCTTATAACTTCTTAAAATACAACTGACCAGAGGTTCAGAGTTCAGAATCAAGGGCTTCTTCAGGAAATCATGATTGTGACGCGATATTGGCAGGAGGGGGGGTTTGGGGTTTGGGAATACATATCAATAGATTTAATTTTGTATGAAGAATCAAGAAATTTTCTAAAAGGCTATGAAATATTTGTTATTTGAAAAGAATTCCTCTCTAAAGATCTAGTTTGCTTTCAAATAGAAAAACACAGCTGCTTCTAGCATTCCGCTGAACGTAACCTTTCTGTTTATTGGATATAGACTTTGCAACCAAATATTAGTTAACAGGACAATAGCGAGGCTAGCACTGCGGTCCTGTATGTGTTCTGTATGTGTGTGTGTATGTGTGTGTGTAACGCTCTCCCAACAACACTCGATTTTCTCAGAGATGGCTGGACCGATTTCAATGAAATTAACTGCAAATCAAAGGTCTATTTGCCCCATAAGACCCTATTGAATTTTATTGTAATCGGATTTCTAGTTTCGAGGTTATGTATCAAAATGTAAAAATCACGAAACATCAATATCTCAGAAACTACGCAACCGATTTGAACAAAATTAATTTCAAATGAACGGGCTACCTAAAGAACCCTTACCTTTTGAATTTCATTAAGATTGAACATGTGGTTCAAAAGTTATGAAAAGAAATTTGTTCTCGAGACTATTTAATCTCACTCATGTTTCTCAGAGGTGGCTGGACCGATTTTCACAAAATTGGTGTCATGTGGAAGGTTTTGTTGCCCCATAAGACCCTATCGAATTTTATCGTTATTGGACTTCAACTTTGTCCGTTATGTATTAAAATGTGAAATCAGGCTATGAAAAGAAACATGTTTCTAAGACTGCTTGAACTCACTCACCTTTCTCAGAGATGGATGAACCGCTTTTCACGAAATAAGTTGCAGTAGAAAGATCTAGTTGCCTGATGAGACCCTGTGAAATTTTTTTATAATTGGACTGAAATGAAATTTTATTATAACTTTGTCTGTTATGTATTAAAATGTAAAAGTTATGAAACTCCATTATCTCAGAAACTACACAACCGATTTGAACCAAATAGGTATCAAATGAACGTACTGTCTTCAAAACCCCTAACTAACGAATTTTATGATGATTGAACATGTAGTTCAAAGGTTATGAAAAGAAACGTGTTAAGAAAACTTTTTAAATTCACTCGTTTCGGTGCCAAATATGGCTGGACTGATTTCAACAATCTTAGTTTCGAATTACAGGTTTAATTGTTTTATTGGTACCCATTTTATTTGATTATAACACTGGTTGACAAAATCGAAAAAAATTGCTGCTCTAAAGCTCACAATAATTGCCCAAAAAAGAAAAAAATTCACAGGAATGTTTAAAAAGCTATAATTTTTAATTTTTTCTCAGTTTGACCTTAGGGGCCACACTTGTGTTGACCAGTGTAATCGGACTTTTATTTCAACCATTATGTGTTAAATTGTAAAAATATTGCAAGTCTATTCTATCAAAGATTACACGACAAGTGGAAACGAACAGGTTGTTCCTCAAACTTACAAAGAAACATAACCCAAAGGCTGTTGAAAACTAGCTGCTTTGATCAAAGGTCGAAATTAAGAGGCATTATGATAGAAAGACTATTTATTTTGCACAAATATCACGTCAAATTTCAAATATTATGCTTCAATTATTCTATCAAATACAACATCAATATTCTAGAACCCAAAGAGTTGATGTACCTTTATTGGATTGTATTTAGCAATTGAAGGATGTTTCCCAAAAACCGTAAGTCGCAAATTCGGATTTCAAAATAAGGTATGGAGTTGATTCCTGGCCTCTGAGCATCATCCCAGGTACTGAAAAACTCACATTGGGTAATGTTTGTCCCTTTTTAGACTGGTTTCCAGAAACCGGAAGCTACTGTCTAGAAATTTAAAATGGCGTCTGAAGATGATTTCTGGCCTCAGGGTATCATACCGCTACCCCAAATCGTATTGGATGATATTTGTCATTCTAGGCTGTTGATCGGAAACTGTCGCCATCGAAATACCCAGATTAGGCAGTTCGGCAATTTTATGATGGATTTCATGATCTTATGATGTTCAGGCCACCAGAGGTAGTCATCTGGATTAAAAATAGGGTTTGAGGTCGGATTCTAGCCACTGGGTATAATACTGGTGTCAAGAATCCATATTGAATGGTATTTGGCCGTTCATTTAGCCATTCATTGGATATCAACTGCGTTAAAGAATTTCATTTTCACTGATAAGATCATTCTAATTAGTGTATAAGAAACAACATTTGATTATACATTATTTGAAATCTACTGACTAAAGTTGACATAAACGATCTAATTATTTATACGCAGTATATGAGTACAAATCGTCTATACCACGATTAAAAACAAAATCGCATCATATATTTGAAAGAATCCAATGTTATTTGCATGTATATTTGTTAATGTATGTTCATATGAGTGTGAATGTTATATTTTGAGTGTTCGGTATAACATGTGCTGTTGGCTACCAAAAATTTGTTGTGTAGAATGAATAATAATTCCAGCAAAAATTATCAAGTTGTGTTTTTTAAGTATCGATGTAAATCTATTTTAACAAATAATAAGTTCGAATGAGAAAGGCTGGGTCTCACCACTAGGTGGATTAATTTTTTTCAGGTTCATGTTGTAGGTGGCTCTGCTCTTTGTTTTTCAAGTTCTGTCAGACGCAAAGGGATTTCATTCTGCATGTAATACGTATCTACGAAACATGAACCCCATTTCGCGATAGCAATCTTTGGAGCTGGACCGATAGAGCTCTCAGCTACACAGCAAAATAACACGTTGTATCGTGTTGCAGCTCAGGAAGGAAACAATCAAATTCCGGATGGCAGCTAATAGCAAGAGTGCAGCACTATCAGCCACACAACAGTTTATTACGCTGTTACGTGTTGCATATTGTACTTGTGCGACTAGGAAAGTTGCAGCTCATCTCTGATTGGTCAAAACCTGCAAATCTGCTAATCGATTACTGCAAGAACGAAGAAACCCCGTCAAAACTAATCGAGTGATAAACATTCGAAACTGGAGAAATTTCGTTCCCTTGTCCATTCTACACTCCCGTAGCGGAACCATGCCAATGCAGAGTATTAAAACCAAATTGAAATAATAAAATTCACTTTTTTAAATCCCTGCTGAAATTTGTTGAAAATCTGTTGTTACCAAATGCTGCTCTAAGTGAAACAATATGCCGTGCTTGATTCCGTCGCTTTGAAGACGGTAATTTCGATGTTGATGACTATCCGCGTGGTAGCAGGCCATAGATCTTCGAAAAAGCTGAATTGGTGGAATTGCTCGATGAGGATCCATGTCAAACGCAGGAAAAGCTTGCTTCGGTATTAGAAGTTTCCGCCAAGCCATTTCCATGCGATTGAATGCTGTGAAAATGATTCAAACACAAGGTTGCTTATGATTTGAAGACAAGGGAACTTGAGGGTGCAAGGGAGCTTGATGATCACATATTTCGTAGTTTTTCTCCGTAATCTATCTGAGCTAGTGAAGTTGAACAAGGAACCACGGCTATTTGGGATTAGTTTGCCATCTTCAGTGCACAGCAACTCAGTTGCTACTGCTTTGTATGGACCGATAACGGCGCCGGCCACGTCTTTACGATCGTTAGGGTAGAGAAAGATGTTATAAGGAAGGAGATGTAACAGTCGTTGTTGTCGGAAACCGAATTTACCTGTGCATCTCCTCGACTGTGACGGAACGGAAGGATTATGTCACTGTGGTAAGTGACTGAGTCGGATAGTGTTGCATCCGAAGTTAACTGATTGCGAAGACAAACGATGAGTACCTTTCTTGTCAGATTCCGCGGGCCTATACGAGCGACGCGCGCAAATGCAATTCACCACCAGAAGCATCCAGGTGGTTAAATATTCATCTATTTATATTCCCAAGTACTCTCGAAAAATGCATTTCAGCTGGCGCGAATTTGACAGGTATATGCGCAATTATAGAAGCAGCGGGGACCATCTTCGGTTAAAAGGTCAGACCAAGTTTATCTCTGCATCTCTGCGACTGCGGTGGAAAGAAATGTTTGTGTTCACCGTGGTAATGGGTGGAATCGGGTAATGTAGCGCGCGAAGTTCGCTGATTAGGCGTCGTACACAAATTACGTAACGCATGAAAGGGGTAGAGGGGGTAGAGTCTGTGTTACTTATTGTTACGTAAGGGAGAGGGGGGAGGGGGTTTGTAGAGACAGTTACGTAACTGTGATGTTAGCTTGAAATTGAAAATTTCGAAGGGGGTCAGACTGTTCAGCGTTACGTAATTATGGGGGGAAGAGTCATATCGAACGTTACTTATCGTTACATTAGGGGGGAAGGGGATCTGAAATCTAGATTTTTAGCGTTACGTAATTTGTGTACGACCGAACGAAACCATCACACAAAATCTCTGTATCTACTTCAATTGATGCAATTAAGCCGAGCACTGTGCGCAAACCGGCCACAACACAAAACGAGCAGAGGAGATTCTACTGCATGACGACGCTCTGCCTTATACTGTTAAAATCATTGAAAATAAAATAAAAGTGCTCGAATTAGACGTCCTTCCTCACAAGCCATGTTCACCAGATATTGCGCTGTCCGATTATTATTTGTTCCGTTCGATGGCACATAGTCTGGCTCATATGAAGACATCGAAAAATGGCCTGATTCGTGGATAGCCCCAAAAGACAAACACTTTTCTTGTAACGGTATTAGAGCTCTACTAGGAAGATGTGACAAAGTCGTAACTTGCAGTTAGCAAACCTTTGAATAATCTATAGGTTACTATTTTTTAAAACAAGGTTGCATTTTTATCAAAAAAAGACAGCTAGAACTTTTTTTTTCTCTGGGTGGATTCATCACTGCGACCAGAGACATTTCGATCTTTTGTGTAATTGCCCAGCTAGAACTTAGTCGCGCACCTAATAAAAGGTTTATTTAAATTAGTAAATTATTGGTGTAAAGAGTGTCCCACATCAGCCCCCTTTGGCTTTTTACTACATTAGGGCCTAATTTAGCAGCGCCCTCGTGTTGCATCAACAGAGGAAGCAGACACTTCTTGAGGTAGATCTCCCCTATTACAGCCTCCCCTCCCCTATTACAGTCACGAACAGCGCACTTCGTTTGCCACTTGAGCACATCGCTGGTCAAATCATGTATTTCTTGTCAAATTTGTAAAATGCCCCAGAAAAGTCCCCCTTGACATAAGTTTTATCATCCATGATGAGACAATAATCACACGTCTTTTAAAGAGTCTTTCATCAATCGTGTAGTTCTTTCAATTTTGTTGAAATAAGTGCATATTGTAAGCGTCGCGGTAGAATTGAACTGGTACAACGAAGCTGGTTCGTGGAACCCTAACACCGACTCTGCATTTATCCTATAACATCCGCGCCAGGAAAACGCGTTGTTGCCGACAAGGGAGCCTTCCTTATGACAGTCGTGAGAAGAGCTTCGATACTCAGCCATTTTCACCCAATAGAAGGAGAAATAGGAGTCGTAGTAAGGTTGTTTCCAACCGTATCTAAGTACACAATTTACACGGATATAAAGCCTTGATTGAGCAACTGGAAGCTGTAGTACTAGAAAGGAGAGGGCTGATGGAAGAAACATGAATGATTCATGTTAGGTCATAATACCGACACGAGCCATTAAAAGAAATGCCGCCGGTGATAATTGTGAGAAATTTCGAGCATGGGCCAAAAGGCCAGAGGATTAACAAAGGATTATATTCGGTTGTAATTATTTTATCTTTGTGCAGCATCAGTTGGACTATTTGAGATCGTATGCGGTGACTCTAATTGCAAGTCACACGTTTATCCAGATCTATCTATTACTGCTATCTATTACTTCAGCTGTTAGCGCCCGGAAACTTGAACAGTTTAAGGTTTGCAAATTACTTCATAATTTGCCAATTAAATCAAGTCGATATGATTGGTTGTAATCGTTTAAGCTTCTACCACTCATTATGCACTGATTCCCGGCTTGATCGTTATTACTACTGTTCATCGCACCACTGTCTGCTGTCTCCCGGTCGTGGCAGAGTGGAATGCTCGAACCCACCAACCGACGAACCAAATAAACTCTAATTAACGTTATCTGATTAGCGTGAAAAAATTAACTGGATCCGAAAATTTGCTTCGATGAGTTTTTCAGAGTTTCACACAAATCTATCAAATTAGCGGTTGCTTCGATGCGTACAACAACCGACTAATTTATTTTGCTACTGCCGCCGCAGACGAGAAAATCTGTACTTAAGCTTACCGGATTCGGACAAGTCGAACTTCAATGTTCGTTAGCGTGTGCAAAATATTTTACTGGAGCTTAGTACAAAATATTTTTAGAAGGTTTTCGATGAAACTCAATTGTTTTTGAATTTTGCATTTTACAACAATTTTAGACTGTGTTGCCATTTTCTCATGCAGCTCAGCTAATGCTTCGCATGAATTCCATAAAAAAGTGAAGTGTTGTGTCTGAAAAAACGACCGCATTATAAACTGAACAAACATCGTTGTGCGGCGTAATCTCATTTCATTGTTGATGTTTAAGAATATCGTATGGAAAAAGTATGGAGGATATTGAAATTTTGCTTAACTTGCTTGCTTTTCGATTCACTTTATCGCAGGTTTACTATAGGAAAATTACGTCAATCATTATGTCACAAGGTTGGTTAATATTTCAACTATCGATCAAGATATTGATGTTCAAATGCAGTGGTAGATTATATGCGTAAAATAAAACTTTTCATATCACTCTACTGAAGTAAAAGTTAGTCCTCCTAAGCTGAAATAGTAGGAGGGTGGTATCCAAGACACGACCGCATAGTTGACGTAGGACTACAATAGTTTTATATTTCCCTTTGAGGCTCTATTTGATTTGAGCTTGTTTTACTGTTGGCATGGTTAGGTTTTGGCACACATGTTCCAAAAACGAGCGGTCATGTCTAATCACATTTCTTAGTTTTCTTGATTATTTTAACCGATTGAAGCTCAACATCTTCCAAAAAAAGGGTATTTTGGTTCTTTATGTTGCCGAAGCGGATGACCAGAATCGGTAAAACGGTTCCTGGAATATGACCGGAACATGTGCCGGTAATATAATGATCATGATCTAAGCAGTACTAAGCCTCTAATTATTCGGGTAGTAATATCAAGTATCTAGGTCGTCAGCCTTAACTCATAAAGCGACACCTTAAACGACTTGGAACTAAAACTAGTTCATTGGTGGAAATATCTATGAAAAAAAAAAAGTCATGAGAAGAGAACCGTTCATTTTTGGCATGGTTCAATCTTGACAACAGGAAAATTCTGCCGTGTCGTGTTTGGCAAAATCGAACTGGGTCTGTATTTTGATTATTTATTTGCAGCACTCTATTTTAGAAGAAAAAATATTCTCTATTAGTTTAGTAGAAATTAAACAATATTTACAAACAATATTGTTTAATATAAATTAAACAATATTTATTTGTCTTATGAACGATGGCTCACTCCCCGATCACCAAGCAGCAAAGATGTCACATAATAAAATTTTCCTGCAGTTACAAGTTCCTGGAAAAAATAACGATAAAGAATTACAGTTTTTAAACAAAAATGTATATTCACAGAAAATTTAAAATGGACATGAGAAAAACACAGTGTAGAGGTCAAAAATAAACAACGCATTTTATCAATACAATGAAATTAATTTATATACCCTGCTACCTGCCTCTATCGACACGAACAGAATTTTGTTGTCCCCGCAGCGAATTTTGCGGCACCCGAATGATCATATTGAATTCTGATATTTGCTAATAGCGAAACGAAACAGAAAAACAATTCAAACAAACAAATCAAACGGCAATTCGATTGTGTTCCAGTTCGCAAAGCGATACCTACGCGTTAACCCAACACGCCACGCTGTGCGTCGATAGCGGCAATGTAGTCTTCACTTGGCTTGGCTGCACCCAAATGAATATCGAGTTCTACTGCACTGATAGACGACGAGTGACCAGCGCTCTATTCATACTTTACTCGGTGCAGTACTGTTGCCTGTGCCAGCATGTTTTCCTTCAAGACATCAGTTTTATTAATATTCTTACAGCAGAACGTAAAACTGTCTGATAGTGAAGGTGAATACGAACTTTCCGAAAAAGCTTCACCTTCAAGACATCAAATCAGTCTAGGCTCATGAAAGCGTCGCTTTAAGCGAACATTAGTTGACCTATTGGGACGGGGAGATTCTGTCAATTTTTTGCCACTGCTATACAGCAGGCAGTTGGTGTCTACTCATGAAGTCTGTGCCAGGCGTGCTCGCATGTGATTGGTACATTGTTCCTGAAAATTCGACCTTGAAACTTTTTGAAATGCTCACTGTTTAACAATGAAATGATGATGATAACTGAGGAATCACAAAATTGTCCATCATTTTATCAATCCAACGACATATTGATTATTTTAATCCATCATGTGGTTACATCAGTATCACCGTTTGAAATCTTTCATTCCAACGTTACACCTTGGTTTCAGTTTCCTCAGAATGTATCTCGATATAGTGCGGTTAGACGTAGTCCTACGTCAAAAAAAAAAACAAAACTTAGACAATAGCAGGATTACTATCATGTTCTGCTCTGAGTAGCTCTGTTGGTAACATTTTCACCACACTGCTGAGTTCATGAAGGTAATTTATTTACCTTTCCTGTGCTTAGTACAAAAACATAAACGCACTGGATGACTCCACGCTAGGATTACACTTGTATGTAAAGCAGTTCAGCATTGACACCACCATTTGCAATCAACATGATAAATCGTCTGGAGTTAACACTTACCAGATTACCATTTTCCTCATTCATCCCTTCGTCCCTAAGCAGTTTTTTCGTGGGTTACCCCATTGTCCTCCAGTGGACGTTTTTCCGTCTGTTTTTTTTTCTCCTGCAGACACTGCCACTATTATCCGAGGTTGTCTAACAGAATGAAAAACGATGGGAAATTAAGATCGACACTTTTTGTGTCGCAAGGTCCTGAACTTCCCCAGCTGCTTTCCAGTTGGGTAGTGCATATTGAAACCGCCGAGGTGAACAGCATAGACCTTCTCGAGAGAATGTTGATTCGCTTTAATAGAATTAAGCTATTTTACATGCTGACAGCATTTATCTAGCTTCAGGATAGAAGAAGGAGTTAACTTGTAACGCTTTGATCGAAAGGGTGTGCAAGGTACACATGTGTACACAAGCTAACTGTTTTTCGTAGAGGGGCCGAAATCGAAAGGCGTAAGGAGTTCAGCCAGGCTCCTGCGACACTTGTTGCTGTCTGGAATGTTAAAGCGTTCAACGTGTGTGATTTTTCGTAATATTCCAAGAGTCTTGCAGTGCAGTATTTTTCAGTTATTGTTGGACTTGTGGTACGAAATTTGTATGTCCAGATAAACATGCCTTTGAATGAATGAACTGCAATATATACACCATTCTGTAATGGTAATATAACGATGTGCAATTGTTGTTGTCTGGATAATATTATACAAGGTTCTCGTAGCGCGTACAACAATTTACATAATTAATGTTAGCGCCGCCTTTCCGCAGTCAACAGGCGTGAAAAAAATGCGATTTGGTCTCTCCCCCACAACCCACGCTGCAAATGCTGATGCATATCGGGAGATTTGCTCAGGGGGTTGATGATAAAATTATAATATATTAACAACCCTGACGAAGTGGCGAACGAAAGCAACTTGGGAGAAAGTTAACGCCTGATCGGAAAGAAGAGCGTAAAAAAAGACGAACGCCTGGGTGAGCCGCACACATTCATCAAAAAAATGAGTAAATCCCTGGTAACAGTTTACCACTCATTAATTTTTGACAAGGCATTATCTCGTCGTCCTGGCGAAGATGGACTGCGGTGGGGGCGAGATAAGACTAGCTGACGACGATGATAAAGGATCTCTATACGATGAACCATCAAACAACTGTAGCGCGATGCGTGGGGAGAATGAATAGCGAGTTCTTAAAGCCTATAATATGTCACAACATATCATTATTTCATCTGTCAATATGTGACAACAAAAGAAGTTTGGCTAAGTGCGTGAATGAAGAACGAGAAGCAGAGGGATTCGCTTGACGTAAGCGGAAAGAGGTTTACTTTAATGTATCCTCAAGTTACTGTATTTTTTGCGTTTTTATTGGGCATTGTATACTTTAAGTTACGGGTTTTTGCAGTTTTTCTCACGTTTATTTTTGTTTTTCATCTATTTTCAGGTGAGTCTTGATGATTGATGAAATGGTTTAATGATGGTCGTAAATGTAGGTATAACTGAACCACAATCTCTTGCAATGCTTGTGATAAAATATGTCGAAGAAAAAAATATACATCTTTTAAACGCTGCTATTTTTAAATGCTGCTTAAAAATAATTTTTTGCGAACCCTTATGGATCATTAATAAGATACAGTTGCGGCATCCAGGAAAGTATAACGATGACAGCTATGATGATTAAACATTAAGTAAAAGATTCTGAATTTCTTTATATCGTTGATCTTAATATCGAGAGATGTTGATAGGAATAAATAATTTGTACTAGCTCAAGTATGCAGGTAAAATCGAAATTAATCAAGACCAAATTTGTTAAAATTGTATTGGTTGCTGAAGTCTCATGAAATAAAATAATCATGCAGGTTTTTTTTTTTACATAAAAATGTTCGTTGATGTACTACTATTTTATTTTCGGTTGCAACCGAAATACGTACCTATCTGCGGATGGTATAAGATGATATCCGATCTTTTGCTAGTAGAATTAAATGGAAACATAACCTATTCTCAATATTCAATTCCATTCCACTAAGACGCTCAGTGCGAAATTTATTCTACTATTTGTTGGATTACTATAAAATTCAGTATAGTTTTCTCACTTTCTTTATTAAAATTTGAAATAACTTGAAAACAGATACATTTTTTCTTGTTACTTTAAAAACAATAACGAAAAATTTTCCCTTTGATGATAAATTTGTTACTTAAAAAGCAAGAAATTTTTTTTTCAGTCAAATACTGTGGCACATGTTGCGAGAGTACCAATATATAAAAATGGTCCTTACAACCACACGCAAAATTTCCACTTGTTCCTTTAAAAGTTATATCGAAACATCCTTTTTATTCATTGTTGTACGCAGACGGAGAAGATTAAAAATATGACAAGAGCTGCCAGGTTTTTTTTCGTCCGTCATACAGTATGCAAACGTTGATTATATCAAAGACTTCATATGCGTCTTAAAATCACATCACTATTCGTAAACTGCATTTGAAAATAACATAAAAAATCGATTTCTTGCTAGCGGATGCAAGTCATGTTGAGAATACAAACTCATCGATTCATAGAGATTCATTTGGAACTGTTTGAAGATACAAATCCCCCAAACACCTACTGATCCCTGTCCCGATTCACTAAAACCCCTCCAGTCTCCAGCCCTGGTCTTCCCGGAAAGACGGTTGAGTATTACGTCGGGGAGTGGCTTTTGTGCGTGATGCACCCTCTCAACTCTTATAACCTCCTAGCTAACTACCTGGAGACTGGTAGTTACCTACCACTGGCGTGTTGGTGGTTGACCCGCCACATACGTAGCAGCTCCAGGACAATCTGGGAGGGGGCTGCACAGGCCGTGTACCAGATGTCCGGGTCGTCGCACATCCTCCGGACTATATTGTCCGGAGTAGTGCCAGGCCCGCTCACAGCAATCATGTCGCACCTCGCTCTTACGAAACGGAGTATACGAAGAAGACTGTGCAGGTATTGCCTGAAGCAACTATGGCCTGACAGGATTTGTGTCAGGTGGAAGTTCACTTCTCCATGGCGCCTCCCGACCCAACCGGATATCTCCGGAATAAGTCGGTGCGTCCATCTGCCCTTTGTGGAGTTATGACCTTTTGGTATCTCGTATGCCCCCGTGACACACGTTAGTCGAAACATTCTCTGTCCCCCTTGATGGCGATAGGCATCATGCCGGTCAAGATACTTGTTGCATCGTATGACACCGTGCGATACGCACTGGCAACTCGCAGGCACATGAACCTGTAGGTACTTTCCAGTTTACCACGGTAATTGTTGGTACCTAGCGCTCTGGACCACATTGGCCCACCATACCTAAGTATGGACGAAACCACGCTGACAAGAAGTCTTCACTTGCTGCCATAAACCGCTAAGCTATTGGATATCATACAAGATAGTGCTGCAATAGCCGGAGAGGCCCTCTTACAGGCATAGTCGACGTGACTCCCGAACGTGAGTTTATCGTCAACCATAACCCCCAAGAGCTTCAGAGAGCGCTTTGAGGTGATGGTGCTGTCTCCGACTCTGACCACCGCCTGTTGCTCCGATTTACGGTTGTTCACAACCGTGACCTCCGTCTTATGATGCGCTAACTCCAGTTTCCTGGAGCGCATGCAGTCCTTGACCTTGCGTATACAGTGCGCGGCCGCCAACTCGACCTCCTCGGTCGACTCGCCGTAAACCTCCAGCGTTATGTCGTCTGCAAATCCGACGATCACAACCCCTACAGGGAACTTGAGTTTCAACACCCCGTCATACATGACATTCCACAACACTGGACCCAGGATAGAACCTTGCAGAACTCCTGCGGTGATTAAGACGCACTTCTGACCCTCCCCCGTGTTGTAAACAAGTACTCGATTCTGGAATTTATTTTCCAGAATCTTCTTCAGCGCCACCGGTACATGGGTGCTCCTGAGCGCAAGCGCTATGGAGTCCCAACTGGCGCTATTGAACGCATTCTTCACGTCGGTCAGCGCGCCTTTAGTCTTGGTCATTACAATCCTGTAGGCGTCACCCCACGGATTCGTATTGGCGCTCGCACATAGCCTATCGAAGCAGGCCCTCTTGCTAGCCTTTATCGCATTCTTTAGCATCGATCTTGCAGAACCGAATGCTGTAAGGCGCTCTGTCTTCTCTTCTTCGTTTCGCGCTTGCTGCATCCTCTGTCTTGCACGGGGGCACCCACTGCGAAGGTCTGCTATCACGTCTGTCCACCAGTAAACCGGTGGCTTCCCATTCCTAGGTTGGCGAGTTCTAGGCATGGTGGCGTCACACGCCCGCGATAGCATGGCAACTAGTTGGTCAGCAGTCGGGTGGAGCCAACTGCCCCTCTTGCGCTGTCTTCTCATTGCCTCTTCGAATACCTTGGCATCGAAATGCGATGTCTTTCACCCGCGGACAGTGGGAGTGTTGGCTCTACCCGTCACTTGCCGCCTATCGTTGTTTTTTACACTATAGCAGACCGGCTGGTGGTCGCTTTTAGTGTAGCCATCGTCTACTCTCCAGTTCTTGATCAGTCCTGGGCTGGAGAACGTCACGTCAATGATCGACTCCGCACCATTTATGCTGTATGTACTTTTGTTCCCAATGTTGACCAGATCTAGGTTGAGCTTTGCCAAAGCCTCCAACAAGATCCGACCCCTTTGGTTCGTGAAGCGGCTTCCTCACTCAACAGCCCAAGCGATGAAGTCGCCCGCCACCACCAACGGCGTTAGGCGCGTTAGCTCTATGGATAACAGGTCGACCATCAGGGTGAAACATTCGGTAAACTAACGTGGCGGAGCATAGCAACTGCAGTAGAACACTCCGATCACTTTGGCAACTACGAACCCTTCTTCTGAGGTTGAAACAACCTCCTGAACTGGGAACTTGCTCGTCGTATTGCCGCCATACTGGACTTATCCGCAACCCAGTTACCGTTTCTGGGAGGGATGCGGTAGGGATCCGATATGATGGCGATATCCGACAACAACTCAGTGGCTGCTTGGTGTAGCAGCTGCTGGGCCGCGAAGCAATGTTTCAGGTTCAGTTGCGTCACCCTTACGCCCGTGTATTCGCATAAAAATGGCTTTTTTTCGCGTTACGTAATTAATGGATGTCCCCTGATCGGATACTGCGATGCACAACTTAACATTCGATTTTATTTTGTACATCATTTTTGGAGGCCATGCCTTCAAGCTCAATATTTAAAAGAAGGAAGGAAAGATCGCCGATAGTATCATAAGCGGCCTTAAAATCGATGAATAGGAAGTGCGTTGGGACTTGATATTCGCGACACTTTTGAAGGATCTGCCGCAGCGTAAAGATTTAGTCTGTTGTCGATCGATCCACAAAACCGATAGATAACTTTCCACAAACCTTTGTGCTAGCGGCGAAAGACGGCGAAAGATGATCTAGGAGAGCACTTTGTAGGCTGCGTCTAGAATCGTGATCGCCCGATAGTTCTCACATTTCAGACACATTTTCAGTTGGCTTCCAGCAGACCCCCAGCCGCCAGTGATATATCCTATTGAATTATGCTCTTTGTTAATCATATTAATCATAACGGGTGGTTCTTCTACGATACCATATTTGTTTCTCAGCATGAAGAGATCATTTAAGAAATTGGAAAAAAGAGAAAAATACCTATTATATTTCGATCTCTAACAAAAAAGCAGTTTAACCCAAACATTGTTGAGGTGTTTCATTCTGGCTCAAGGTTACGAATACAATTCGCACGTGTAAACTTGCAGAGCTTCGCACGGGCTGTCTAAAATCCATTTCGACTCAATACCTACAGTTCTTAACCAATCAATTCGCACCGAATCAACCCTTTCCCTCGAAGAAATCCCATCGTCAATCATTGTTCATCGTCGGATTTTCTCCGAAGAAAGTGGCTACAAAGCGTAACGGCATTACACAATAAATTTAATGTGTTAAGCTTGGGCATGAAATCGAAATAAAATTGTGATTTATTTCGTTTGTGTACAAGTACAGTTCAGAATGGAGGAGCGGAGGCTTCCGGCAGCCCCCACTCACGTTTTGTCGCTCGATGCCGCCAGAGATCACCGCGGGTAATTGAGAGAAGCTTGGCAGGCTTCTGTCGAGTGAAAAACTTTTCTCGTGTGTATGTGTGAAATCTAATTCAATTTTGTGTTTATTTATTTTCCTCACTTTTTTGCGCTTTTGTCGCTTTATCGCTTCGAGGGTTGAATTGCTGAGAATCTGATATATGCAAATGACGCGTGTATGGATTCATACGCGCGGATAACCGAACGAAAGTGACTAGCAGCAAGTGTACGTCGCAGGGAAGTGCGGCAGCCGATTGCGAAACCCACCGCAGCTGTGCAAACGATCGACAGGCCCTTTTTGTGGCCGAGATTTGGATCTTCTAAAATATGTAGATGCCGCTCATATTATTTTTACGAGCCAGCATCCAATAGTGCCCGAATGGGGTTTTATCGCTTTTTAACTTTTCTTTCAATCGTTTTGGCTACTAGGTAAGGATATATTATTTGAACAACTCCGAGAATATTAAAAATTTGATCTTGAATGGATCTTCGACTATATCGTCGATATTTCGGTTATATTGAGCGTAAGCGCAGCGCAACTAGTCGAAATTCCTTTTCCAGTCGTTTACTACAGAGATATTGTCAGTGTTAGTGCGAATCAAACACAACCTACATAGAGTATTTACGTACAGCAAAATATGGCGAAAAGTTTTGGCAAAAGTTTTGAATAGGGTTAATTTATGTTATATAGGGTAGGGAACGGCTTAAGCAGTAGCGCCTATTTTAATCAGTCGAAGAAAGCAGGCCTTAAACTCCTGGATTTTGATCAATATCTACAATTCCAATGATGGAAACGAAAACTTTGATTGTCTAGCTGTCTTACGAATATAAGAAATACCGTTAATCATAAAGAAATCACACAGAAATCACCATTCGAAACAAATCGACCTATATTGCAGCCATTCAGGAGCCACTTCGGGTGCTGAAAAAAAACGCCTGCAAAGCAGATGGAAACTGCTTAAAATAGGTTCGGGGTGATTGGAATACTGTTCCTCGATTGGTAACTTTAATTGATTATTGTTAAAGTTTGCTAACTTAGTTTTACAATCTGAAAACAAGTTCTGACAGAGCAAAAAATAGCGAACAGATTGATATAATTCTTTTTGAATTTCACCCAATACATTTCGAGTGTTTCCTCTCAATACACAGGCGGTTCCTAATGCTGCTTAAAATATGTTTCCTACCCTATATGATAATCACCGTTTCAACCCACCGTCCTAAGATTTATTTCCGATACATGGAAAAGGACAAGCGATGAATCTGTATTTATTCCTATTGGCTTCCTACATTTATGAATGTGCATCTACAGCACTTATCGGAAGAAGCAGATATCATACAATGAGGCCCCAGCAAATTAGGATGTAAAGAAAATGATTGCGCTAACAGTTGTATGTACGTTCTTCTAAGTCATGCACTAGTCTATCGCGTTATGTAGGGGGAAAACATTAGGAGAATGCATGTAGCGCTCGTATAGAAATATTCTGCCGTAAACTCTGTATCTTCCATTACTAGTCAACGGAATTAAGCATTTTCACATCTTTGTATAGGGTTTGAGGGGTTCATGAATACCCCTATTTTATATAATTTATACATCAAACCAACTTTTTGACGTAGGACTACGTCTAACCGCACTATATCGAGATACATTCTGAGGAAACTGAAACCATGGTGTAACGTTGGAATGAAAGATTTCAAACGGTGATACTGATGTAACCACATGATGGATTAAAATAATCAATATGTCGTTGGATTGATAAAATGATGGACAATTTTGTGATTCCTCAGTTATCATCATCATTTCATTGTTAAACAGTGAGCATTTCAAAAAGTTTCAAGGTCGAATTTTCAGGAACAATGTACCAATCACATGCGAGCACGCCTGGCACAGACTTCATGAGTAGACACCAACTGCCTGCTGTATAGCAGTGGCAAAAAATTGACAGAATCTCCCCGTCCCAATAGGTCAACTAATGTTCGCTTAAAGCGACGCTCTCATGAGCCTAGACTGATTTGATGTCTTGAAGGTGAAGCTTTTTCGGAAAGTTCGTATTCACCTTCACTATCAGACAGTTTTACGTTCTGCTGTTAGAATATCAATAAAACTGATGTCTTGAAGGAAAACATGCTGGCACAGGCAACAGTACTGCACCGAGCAAAGTATGAATAGAGCGCTGGTCACTCGTCGTCTATCAGTGCAGTAGAACTCGATATTCATTTGGGTGCAGCCAAGCCAAGTGAAGACTACATTGCCGCTATCGACGCACAGCGCGGCGTGTTGGGTTAACGCGTAGGTATCGCTTTGCGAACTGGAACACAATCGAATGGCCGTTTGATTTGTTTGTTTGAATTGTTTTTCTGTTTCGTATAATAGCAAATATCAGAATTCAATATGATCATTCGGGTGCCGCAAAATACGCTGCGGGGACAGCAAAATTCTGTTCGTGTCGGTAGAGGCAGGTAGCAGGGTATATAAATTAATTTCATTGTATTGATAAAATGCGTTGTTTATTTTTGACCTCTACACTGTGTTTTTCTCATGTCCATTTTAAATTTTCTGAGAATATAAATTTTTGTTTAAAAACTGTAATTCTTTATCGTTATTTTTTCCAGGAACTTGTAACTGCAGGAAAATTTTATTATGTGACATCTTTGCTGCTTGGTGATCGGGGAGTGAGCCATCGTTCATAAGACAAATAAATATTGTTTAATTTCTACTAAATCGTACTCAATTTAGGTCTATATAGAAGCTTGCCTTTTCGCGTATTAAAGAAAATCGACTGTATTAGAATGAATGGCATTCATCAATGTTAGAGAATATTTTTTCTTCTAAAATAGAGTGCTGCAAATAAATAATCAGAATACAGACCCAGTTCGATTTTGCCAAACACGACACGGCAGAATTTTCCTGTTGCCAAGATTGAACCATGCCAAAAATGAACGGTTCTCTTCTCATGACTTTTTTTTTCATAGATATTTCCACCAATGAACTAGTTTTGGTTCCAAGTCGTTTAAGGTGTCGCTTTATGAATTAAGGCTGACAACCTAGATACTTGATATTACTACCCGAATAATTAGAGGCTTAGTACTGCTTAGATCATGATCATTATATTACCGGCACATGTTCCGGTCATATTCCAGGAACCGTTTTACCGATTCTGGTCATCCGCTTCGGCAACATAAAGAACCAAAATACCCTTTTTTTGGAAGATGTTGAGCTTCAATCGGTTAAAATAATCAAGAAAACTAAGAAATGTGATTAGGCATGACCGCTCGTTTTTGGAACATGTGTGCCAAAATCTAACCGTGCCAACAGTAAAACAAGCTCAAATCAAACAGAGCCTCAAAGGGAAATATAAAACTATTGTAGTCCTACGTCAACTATGCGGTCGTGTCTTGGATACCACCCTCCTACTATTTTCTCCTAAGAAAATTATTTATTCGATGTGCTTGAAAGTTAACTTGTTCAACTTACTGCAGCAATAGTGTCCTTGTGATACTGTAAACTTGCAGTGCTTCAGTGAATCGATTGTCCTCTAGTAGAAGAAAGTAAAACAAAGAGCCTTATTCTTTCTGTCTTACTACAAACCTAGGTACAGTGGTTTTCGTACAAAAAATTGAATGCGGTAAATCAACGTTCTGGACCACTGTTCATTATTATGGGAGAAGCAGAGTTAACTGTTTTATTCAGACTTCCTTTTACTTTTACTCATTTGAACTGGGTTGAATGCTTTATTTATGAACCAGATTTTGGCCGTTAATTTTTCTAGCAAAGTATGTAAGAGAAATCTGTCTGAAGTAGTTTTTTTTAACTTTACTCCTAATGACGCGAGTTGCCCAGTCGTCTTATAGCAACGCTGTTATTTCACCATAAATCGCTCCCATGAAGCAGTATGAAACTTTTCGAACGAGCTCCAGTTGTCTATCATCCAAAATATTAAATTCCTAGTTTGGAGAGACCTTTCTGTACTGTTTGAATAGTGGTCTGTTTATGATGCAACGTCCCTCCAGCGAATTAACTCGTTCCATATTCGGATGCAATCCAGGACAGTGCGAACGAACCGTAGAGTTAGCTACCTGTACGATTGACCATTTTGTGTAAACAGTCCCGGTCAGAAACTTTTGGAGGTAAACATTCTTGGTCAACGCAGGGTACACATCATCAAATGAAAACTTGCTTGTGCGGCGGTTCAGTCGCTATACGCAAAGTAGATCTAATGAATCAGTTGCTGTTATCCAGTGGCGAAAATGAAGTAGGACGTTTTCTAGTCCCATATGATTACGTTCCTGGTATCGTCCAGAAGCAACAGGTCACACGAGTTGGGTTATATTTGGGCTGCTTCTTACATCAAAGCATTTATTGCGAATAAATTCGAGGGAAGCGAGTGAAGTGTTGAAAATTGCGATATCTCATCACTAGTGCTACATCTGTTGATCTGTACGCTAGTGACCCGTTGAGCTTCGGACTGTGTTGAGAGGCTAATTGCCAATAAAAGTAGTCAGTAGAAGACGAATAAATTGAACAATTTTTTTTGTTAAAAATTCATTGTGCATTGAACCAACACAGTGTTCCAGATATTATCTGAGCAGAATCACAAAAATGTCTTAGTTTGAATATTTTTTTTTTTCAAATTGTCATTCTATAGGCAAAAGATGCCGTTTGAAAAAAGCTATTTTTTCAAAAATCTAATTTTTCATATAATAACTAGGTACAAAAGATTACTTGAATAATGCAATCGGTCCGATCATGGAGAAATCAGGGAAAAAAGGTTAATCTTCGCATATGGGACAGGTAAAACATAACAAGTTTAATAAATAACATAATCTTAAGTTCAATAAAGTAAAAAAGTATCGCTCGACAAGCACAATCCAACCTGGATATTTTTGGAGGTCAATAATATTTTGCTTAGAGGTAGAGGTAGAAAAACTTTTGACGTAGGACTACGTCTTTTTTTCAATACTAGAGTACATTTTGTAAAATTGAAAATGAAACTGGCAAATGTTACGTCAGATTTCAAACGATTATAGCAAGCGAACTACTGAATTAAATAAAATGTGTGACAATTGTTTGATATAATGTTTAACATTTGTGGTCCCCGTGGTTCAGTGATTAGCGATGTCGGTCGGTTTGCTTTCCCACACGGCACAATGATATCGGGTTCGATTCCCGATCAGGTCGAGGATCTTTTCGAGCTTTAAATTTTCTCGACCCAGCACTGGGGCACGGGGTAGCGTTGTACTTATCCTACAACATACAAAATGTACCAAAAACAATATCGTTAACGAAATCTCTTAACTAATCTAGTTGATCGAGACCGCTATTAGCCCCCCAGGCTAGCGTGCGATATTAATATTTAACATTGTTGCTTCACTGCTTAATGGTGAAAATAGATGAAAAGTTCCAAGGTCGAGCTTCTCCATACACTTTTCTCGCTATTGTCTTGCTTCCCTAGCACGGATAACAATATCATGCCTACATCTTTTGACTCAGCAAAGTGTTTTGTTTCGGTTCTTATTCCCGAGTCTGCGTCACCTCGCCAACATTGCAAAAAACCCTCGCTCGGTTCTTTTCAGCACTATGAATGGTTGAAGATAAGAGTTATGAGAATTTTCGTAACTAATAGTAGCAGTGTTGCAAAGCTCACTCGCTCCAGCTGCTTGGCGGGCCCTCCTGAGTGCGTATTATTAGCTATACACACAGTGGAGTTTACTCCAAGCAACCCATGCACACGCTGGATTTCTATTTCATTTGCTCCGCGCGCACGTGGAGCATCATAGCAGCCACTCCGACCGCCTCGCACTCCGACGTGAGCTGCAGGCATATGCATCGCTCCGGAGCGCTCCGCGGAGCGTCACACAGCTTGTGTTTGCTGCGATTAGTTTTCCTTTTCGCGAATGAAATTGCAATCGAAACTGGTGGGATAGGACTTATTAGTAATGTTCCTTATCATTAAATACATTTATGACAATAAAATCAAGGATTGAACGGGAATATTTTTTTATTCACAGAACTATATAGATACCACGTTATAAGTAGCAGAAGAGGTTGGGTTTTTGCTTTTACTTTTAACAGTCTGTTATGTAATCTTAGCACACTTCCCGCGGCGAAAAATAAGTATCTACCTCGATAAACGAAATGCAAACTTTAACCAACTAGTTACAAACCTTATTTGCACAAGCTGTATAGCGTGTTGAACAGTTTTTATTTCAAAATTTAAAGTACAAATGATAAACTCTGATCAAAGTTTAAATGTCAGGTGATGTCAGTGGTGAATGAGTTGATGCAAATAATAAAAAGTGCAGTTTAAGCAAAAAACATTTTCCGAGAGGTGAGTCTCTTCACTTGTTGGGGAGGTTATAACGCAATTTAGTTTCAATACTATCTGTTCTGTAAAAATGCAAATACATGTCTGTAAGTGGCAAGTTTCAGCCAAATCAAAAATAACAATTTTAAAAAACTAATAAATTGGGCCATCTTAATGGAAATAAAATGAAAATACAGTGGTGATTCCCTCGTTGGGTGTTCGCTAGGCCGTCACTCAACTAAAAAACACTCTAATATTAGATGTCAACATCATTCAAATGCATTTAAGTAAGGAGTCCGAGAAATGAAAAAAATAATAAAATATAATTATATTATTTATTGTTGTGAAAAATTTGTAAACATGTTTAGTTATTACGCTTAATTCATTCAGCATTGATCAATTTGTTCCTCAGCGCTACTAGCTTGATACTTCATGGAGATCATTTCTGACATAATCAATCGCGTAATTTAAATGTTATACATCTACAACATTTTGTGTGTAATTAAGAGGTTTATTGTTAGGTTGTTTGTTCTTTTATTTCTTTAACGCCTTCACCGGGAATATCCAGCGTCCTCCCTTTTCTAGGCAGGAAGCAGAGTGATGTGCTTGCGCTTTATCATGCTGCTCTTCGTTGGATTCTTAGTATAAAAAAGTATTGACCAAATACATTAAATATTTACCACAGCAGCAAGACAGAAGAACGAAGTTTACTTTCTTTGACATAGTTTTAAAAACTCTTAAATGTAAACGTTTAAAACAGACAAATTTTTTCTTGATGAACGGTCATGGATACATGCGTTTTTTTCGACAACGACATTTTTCGACAATCAATCAACTGAGAAACGAACCAGCGATAAATATTTTCTTAGTGTAATAAGTTTACCAAATAATTATCTCCGGCTAAAAATCTGTGAAAATTCTATCTGTCAAAAAGTGACAAATATTTGACGCTTGGTCAAAGAGTGGACTACAGAACACGATTCGCTAGTTGGGTGGTAACCGTGTTCCAATCAACGAATTCCGGCTGTACATCCAAACTTCGTTTTCCATTTCACACCAAGCACATTTGGTAAATGACAAAATACGAGTATTTTAATGTATCAGTTATGCTAAATTCGAATTGGTTTTTTGTAATTTAATATAGGGTAGGGAACATTTTCTAAGCAGCATTAGGAACCGCCTGTGTATTGAGACGAAATACTCGAAATGTGTTGGGTGAAATTCAAACAGAGGTATATCAATCTGTTCTCTTTTTCTCTGTCAAACTTGTTTTCAGATTGTAAAACTAAGTTAGCAAACTTTAACAATAATCAATTAAAATTACCAATCGATGGACACTATTCCAATCACCCCGAACCTATTTTAAGCAGTTTCCATCTGTTTTGCAGGCGTTTTTTTTCAGCACTCGAAGTGGCTCCTGAATGGCTGCAATATAGGTCGATTTGTTTCGAATGGTGATTGTTCACAGATTTCTTTGTGATTAACGGTATTTCTTATATTCGTAAGGGGTCATCCACAAATTACGTAAGGGTTTAGGGGGAGAGGGAGGGTATCCAAATTTCTTACGAATGCTTACAAAGGGGGATTCAAGAGAATCTTACGTAAGATTGGAAAATTTAAAAAAAAGACTGAAAAAAAGTTTACAAAACTAAACAATAATAAAATTAGTTGAATTATTCATCCCTGCGACCTTAACAGTTGAACCTTGGGAAAGCAGTGAATTCGCCGTCGCTGGGTGATTGCGTGCTTTACTTCATTTCTACTTAATTTTGAATTTGGTTTACTTAAACATAGTTTTAACTGTATTAACTTGTTTTGTTTTATCCTCTACGAATATGTCATGTGTAAAAAAATGTTTTACCTTCGAAAATATTTTTTTTCCCTAAAGAGTCAATCTTACGTAAGATTCGTGGGGGGGAGAGGGGTAATGCAAAATCTTACTAAGCCTTATTATGGGGGGAGGGGGGTCGAAAATTTCGAAAAAAGTCCTTACATAATTAATGGATGACACCTAAGACAGCTAGACAATCAAAGTATTCGTTTCCATCATTGAAATTGTCGATATTGATCAAAATTCAGCAGTTTGAGACCTGTTTTCTTCGACTGATTAAAATAGGCGCTACTGCTTAAGCCGTTCCTTACCATATAAGTTAAGGCGGACGAAGAATGATGATCATATTGTAGTTTATCTTAATAGTAATCTGTTCGGACCGTTCAAAATTAAACTCAACCGCATTGAAAACACAAGCAGCACATTTACATTGCAGGTTGTTTTTTGCATTTTTTCGAAAAAGCATAACAGCAATTCAAGTGACATATCGCAAAAATAATACATATATGTATACTGAATATTTTTAAAGGCTGTGTTTTTTATACGCTAATGAAATAAACCTAAATAATTTCTACCACTGTGCAAATACATGGAGAACATTTTCTGATTTATTTTTTGTAATATAAACGATCAAAACTCTGTTTGAAAAATTCATGCAGGGTATAGGACTACTCCGGCTGCGGTTTCTCCGTCAGGTTTTTTGTAGCTTCCTAATACAAATCCTGCCGAAGAGCGCCGCTGCCGAGGTAATGCAATTTTCTATCTGGTAATGAATCACACTACATCGATAGCGGCTGCTTTTTGGCAGGTTTTGCATTAGAATGCTGTAGACAATCTGACGGAGAAACCGCTGCCGGAGTTCCGGGGCACTTACCCTTCGACAAAAAAAAAAACGTTTTGAAGAAGTCTTTCAAATTTCACAACAAAACTTGTAATCATCCCTTTCATTGCATCAAACTGTTTCTGACATGCATATCAGACATTGTTTGATTTGTCATTAAACTGTAGTTCGAAAAAATTTCGAGCCAACCAAACCAAACCCAAAACGGATTGTAATGTATTACTTATTTTTTTTATTCACTTACATTTTGAAACATCTAACTCTGGATTATAGAAGCAGAAGTTTTAAAAATTTTGTTCTTCAAAACATTTTTAACAACAACTGAACGTTTATTTGTTAAAATGTTTGTAGTTCTAACCTTTTAATGATCTCCAGTTATCTAAGCAAAAGGCCGACATTTCATTGAAAAACAGATACCTCATACGCAGCATTTGGCGCAAACTATCGTATGATAACATAGGTACATTGTATTAAACATGTGGTTCAAATTACTTTTGCGCCCAAACTCAATCATAGCAATCGACTCACTCCTGGTGTTCGCTCATATAGGTGCACTCCGGCGTGATAAATATCACGTCGGAGCGTTGAATGTAAAAGAGTAACCGGAGTGTTGCTTTTGCTAGTCGCGCTCCGACTGGAGCCGTGAGCTTTCAGGAGCTTCACCAAAGTGTGCGAATATGATTTGGAAAACATAGCATGCTGCTCGTGCTCCGGCAGGAGTGTGAAGAAGGTTTTATTTTCGCACTCCAATCGTAACACTGAACCCAAGTAACAAAACTGGTTTTATCAAAGTTTTATAGCGCTGTTTTGGCTGTATTAGGCGCTATAAAACTTTGATAAAACCAGTATTGTTACTATGGAATAGTAGTGTAAAACTTTCAGATATTTCTCGTTAGTCATTTTCACAATAACGACCGGGACTCCAGAGGAATACGGCAGAGTTGCCTATGAACAGTTTGTCGCAGCAAGGTGTAACCCTCATTTTAGGAATTTTCAATGCGAAATTGAGTGATTTCACAGCTCAAATGTTTCTTCCAATTGTTGTTCCAGTCGAACACCGTTATCGGTCCAATATTAATAACGCAAATTAGTTAATTTTAGAATCAAGGTGATTCTCGCATCAGGAAAGCACAAATTTTCTTTTGATGCTCATGAAAATCACTCAGTAGTATCGAAGGTGTTTTGTTTCATTTTTCATTCTCGAGTCTGCGTCACCCCGCCTACATTGAAAAAATCTACGCTTAACTCGATACAAAAGACTGCATGTAGTAAATTTAACTTTATTCTTGTGCGTCATACGGTAACGAGTGTAGGCTGCAGTATAGCTGTTAGAAGTACAGGACATCAGAAAAAGGGAGCTAACTACGAGTCAACTATCAAGCACCGCGAAACACCTTACCTACATTCTGCATACAGCAGCAACAAGTACAGGATATTTTGCTGGCAGGCTGCAGGATATTTTGCTGACAGAGCGGAGATCAAATATATTATGTGCGGTCTAGGAAAATATTCAACCGATGGTGTGATCATCAGTTTCCAGCACACATTTCTAGTTGAAAATTATGGAATCGGTTCTTTTCGGAACTATGAATGGTTGAAGATAAGAGTTATGAGAATTTTCACAACTACCGTCAGTTGGGGTGGGATTGTTCCATCCAATTCGTGACTTGTCAGTCATCTCACGTTTTTGCTGATTAAGTATTTGAGCAATCCTATTCAAGAAAGTTTGGTCTTGTGATCGCCATGAGATGGCTGACTTACAATGGGTTTGTATGGCACAATATCACCCCGGCTCACGGTATTACTAGTGTAAAATTGTCATGTATTTCTCGATTATCATTTCTACAATAACGAACGGAAAATACACGGTGTATAACAGGCGTAGTGAAATATGTTAAACAAGAGTTAAAATTAATTCATAAATTTGTTGTTCATACAATTGCTAGTACCAATACCTAAAAAATGTACCAGTTATAGCATGAACCAGTTATGGTCTATGAACTTTTAATGAAGTAGTGCCATAACTGGTACCATTTCGCTTATGTGATATAACCATAACTGCTCGGACGAACACATACGATTCGCATAGATTCTTTAGGATTCCTCACATTGGATTCGTTAGCGTCTTTGAAAAGGATTCCTGAAAAAAGAATCCTCAGGAATGCCTTGTATATGGCTCTAGGATTTTTGAATAAGAATCCTGAGTGGGAATCCTCTGGATCGTGTTTGCGATTCCTTTCACGATTCCGTCACCGAGTTAAAGGCATCCTGGGGATTCTTGCTCAAGATTTTCTGCGTGTTAGTAAGGTATACTACCTTGTAGTATTTTTAAAATGCTTACTTTGGTTTGTTCTGAAGACAACCAAATTATCAACTAAATAATCTATCTTAAAAACCTGTTTTTGTGAGAAAAATTGCCAGAATAACACCCATATTTAAATAATTTATATCTTGTTGATTTTATGATGTTTATGTTGATGTTCGAGATTTGTGTACCAATGAACCGGGAATGAATTTTAGTTTATTGGCAATATATAAACTTATATAAAATAAGATGTCAAAAAAAGTTTTACGCGATGCAAAAATGTACATTTTGACACACTTTCCTGAAATCCGAAACATTTCTGGTGTCTGTCGGTCACGTCTAATTTGCAGGTGATACTAATAAACTAGGAAACTTTTCCAGTAAAATGAAACTTAATGCGTCAAAATTGATTCATTTTTCGTTATGTTACGACCATTTTTAAATTGACAAAATTTTTACTGTCTCAATCATTTTTTCTATCTCTGTATATCAAACTCATCAAAATAATTCATATTAAAAATGAAAACTAGGGTTTTGTCCTGGTGTAAGACCAAAATTGTAACGCCAAAAATTATTAAATTGTAGGTCTTGAGAATGACGACATAAAAGAACCGAAACGTCGACGATTAAGCCGAAATACTAAAATCTCTTAAATCAAATAAAAATACAATATGCTAATATTCTGACTATTTAAAGATTGACATAATTTTACCTGTCTCAATCATTTTGTCTACTCTCTGTAGGTTCATTAATAGGCAAAATCAGGCTTCCCCTGCTGCATACACTATCTGCCTTTGATGAACAAGAAGAAATGTTGATAATTTTGTTCCAGCAAAAAAAACGGTAGCAAATAACAACTCCCAAAAAGATAAAGTTCAGAAAGATTCTTGCTTGCTTTTTGCTTGACAAGTTTTTCACTGTATTACGAAGACAGCTCATATACTTATATTATTCGTAAAGTTAAAAACCAAAATATCATCTAGTAATGTTGAATTGTAAAAAAGTTTCTAAACGAATGTTAGTCAATGGACTAAAATTTTACAAGCATTAGCTCTTACTATCCTATAAATGTGTATTTTCAGAAATTTACTCTTTGGATGACCTCCCAGTTGGTCTCGAGGTACGATGCTGGTCTAACAAGCCAGTTGTCGTGGGTTCGAGTCTCGGCTCGGGAGTTGCTGTTAGTGTCAGTAGGTTCGTAGCGCTAGCCCCGCAATTGTCCTGTACACTAAACAGTTGGCTGCGAAGTCTGTGTATAAGAAACAGAAGGTCGAGTTCCGAATCGGAATGTAGCACCAAGGCTATGCTTTTTTTTACTCTTTAGATATTATGCCGGTCACGATTATTTAGTGAATATCAAAGACAAAATGGAATTAAAATAGCTTATGACTTATAACCGTTGCAAAAATTTTCAACACTCGTTGAGTAATTTATGGTACCTAATCATATTCATGATATAAACTTTTAATCACCATCAGCAGTAGCATTGTAGTTTTTCCTCGGTTGCACACGAATAGAAATGAACGAATATACAGGGGATAGTCAAAATAAGTAGGATAGGCAAAATTGGATGAAATTTGAAATGCTGTAACTTTGCCAAATATTATTCGATTTTGATAATTCGAACACCATTAAACTTGAAAACTTTAAAAGCTTCATTTTATGATTACAAATATGGCCTAGATCACTGGTATTAGGAAATATTCCTGAATTCTGGTAGGCATGTCAAACCCACTAATTTTTGGATGGATTTGGTAATGGGTTACCTGATAAAAATGCTTATTTGCATCATTGACATAGATGACAAAACACTTTCCGCAGTGAATGGTTCATCAAGATTCGGAATCGGCCTAGAACTCATCGAGAAATGGCTGTTTTCCTTCCGGAAGTCTCCAGAAGACCCTGTAGTAGGGGACATTTATATTTTTGCATCAAAATATAGCGTGCGACACCTCTATCTTCAGGATTTTTCATCAGGAATCTATCAGAAGACATATTTTTAAATATAGGCTTCGTTGGCTACTACAGGAACAACTTGGATACCCCGAAGGAACCCGTAGTAAGAGAATTTAAATTTCTGCAACAAAATATAGCATGCGACACCTCTATCTTCAGGTTTTTTCATCAGAAATCATCCTAAAAGCATATTTCTAAATACAGACTGCATCGGACACTATCGGAACAATCTAAATGCTCCGACGGAACCCGGAATGGGGACATTTATGATTCTGCATCAAATATAGCGTGCAACACGTCTATCTTCAGGATTTTTCATTAGGAATCTTTCAAAAGATATATTTCTGAAAATTGGCTGCATTGGTAACTTCCGGCACAATCAATATGTCCCGGAGGAATCCGGAATCGAGACATTTACATTTCTGCAAAAATGAAGCGTGCAACACCTCTATCTTCAGTATTTTTCATCTAGAATCTTTCATCCTGAAGATAGAGATGTTGGACGGTATATTTTATTCAAAAATGCAAATGTCCCCACTACCGGTACCTTCAAAGCATCCGGATCGTTCCGGGAGTGACCTATACAACCAATATTCAGAAATATGTCTTTTGGATGATGTCTGAAGAAAATCCTGAAGATAGAGGTGTCGCACGCTATATTTGACGCAGAAATGTAAATGTCCCCACTACTGGTTCCTACGGGGCATGCGGATCGATGGTGGGAGTGGCCAACGCAGTCTGAAAAAAATATGTAAATATCCCCTACTACAGGTTCCTCTGAGTACTTCCGGATGAAAAATAGCCATTTCTCGATGAGTTCTTGACCAACTTCGGATCTTGATGAACCATTCGCTTCGGAAAGTGTTTTATCATCTACGCCAATGATGCAAATAAGCATTTTTATCAGGTAACCCATCATCAAATCCATCCAAAAATTAACAGGTTCGACATGCCTACCAGAACTCAGGAATATTTCCTAATTCCGGTGACCTAGACCACATTTGTAATTAGAAAATGAAACTTTGAAAGTTTTCAAGTTTAATGGTGTTCGAATTATTAAAATCGAATAACGTTTGGCAAAGCTACAGCATTTCAAATTTCATCAAAATTTTGCCTATCCTAATAATTTTTACTATCCCCTGTAAGTATACCGCTGCCGTACGAATAGAAGTGTACCGCTGTAATGTACTTGTAGAAGTGTACCGCTGCAATCATAGACGACGAGAAACTTGCGGCCAGCGTTGCCATTGTGCCAGATAAATCTGGATTTTGCCAGATTTCTGTTTGCGCGCCAGATAAAGAGATAAACCTCAGAATCTGTCAGATACAGTAAAGTCTTTTTCTACACGTTTTTTTTTACACGGTTTTGTTTTACACGATTCTTTTTTACGACGATTTTCCAAATAACGCGTTTTTTTTACGACGTTTTTCCAAATAAGGCGTTTTTTTTACACGTTTTTTTTTGCACGATTTATCGTCTTCGCGTAAAATTGTTACAGTAAGTAACAGTAACGGTAACAGACTATAGTTAGCTGTTTTTTACACAGTGTTATTTTTACACGGTTTTATTTTACACGGTTCTTTTTTACGACGTTTTTCCAAAAAACGCGGTTTTTTTACGACGTTTTTCCAAATAACGCGTTTTTTTTTAAACGGAATTCCAAAAATTAACAGTTTCGACATGCCTACCAGAACTCAGGAATATTTCCTAATTCCGGTGACCTAGACCACATTTGTAATTAGAAAATGAAACTTTGAAAGTTTTCAAGTTTAATGGTGTTCGAATTATTAAAATCGAATAACGTTTGGCAAAGCTACAGCATTTCAAATTTCATCAAAATTTTGCCTATCCTAATAATTTTTACTATCCCCTGTAAGTATACCGCTGCCGTACGAATAGAAGTGTACCGCTGTAATGTACTAGTAGAAGTGTACCGCTGCAATCATAGATGACGCGAAACTTGCGGCCAGCGTTGCCATTGTGCCAGATAAATCTGAATTTTGCCAGATTTCTGTTTGCGCGCCAGATAAAGAGATAAACCTCAGAATCTGTCAGATACAGTAAAGTTTTTTTTTACACGTTTTTTTTACACAATTACACGATTCTTTTTTACGACGATTTTCCAAATAACGCGTTTTTTTTACGACGTTTTTCCAAATAACGCGTTTTTTTTACACGGTTTTTTTTGCACGATTTTTCGTCTTCGCGTAAAATTGTTACAGTAAGTAACAGTAACGGTAACAGACTATAGTTAGCTGTTTTTTACACAGTTTCATTTTTACACGGTTTTATTTTACACGGCTCTTTTTTACGACGTTTTTCCAAAAAACGCGGTTTTTTTTACACGGTTTCTTTTTGCACGGTACGTAAAATCGTGTAAAAAAGAACTTTACTGTATTTGTAAATGAGCCAGATTTCATCCGCGTCGTCTCGTAAAAAGGTCATTACTGGGAAATGGGCCGTGCCTGGCCCTTACTTACCTACACCCGGCGAGAGCAAAAAAAAAGGTCATCACTTTCTATTCTGCCAGGAATTTTATCCAAAAATGAGTGGCAGATTTTTGCCAGACTTTTTATTTTCGTTTTGCCAGATTTTATTCAAAACTTAGTGGCAACGCTGCTTGCGGCGCTCTGCTCCACTTGTATTCTGTACGGTATTGATGCATTTACCAGCATGTTTTCTTTCAAGACATCAGTTTTTATTATGCTCAAAGAGCACGTTTAGGAATAGTTCAAAAAAACGTGTTGTATCGAAAAATCTCTACCTTTGAGACAATAAATTAGTCTAAGTTCATGGAAGTAAACATAAATTGACCTTTTGGGACGGGGAAACTCTATCAATTTTTTATTGATATTTATACAGAGAATATCACAGGGGATGGTTGGTGTCAATTCACATCATCTTTTTACTGCATTGCAATGAAATATTTCAAATAATAATGATAACTAGCGTACTAAAAATTTCAACATTTTATCTTTCCAACAATATGTTGGTTATCGTTATCCATCATGTGGTTATGCTATTATTATCGTTTGAAATCTGACGTAACATGCGCCAGTTTTTTTTCCAATTTTACAGAATGCATCTCAGTATAGAAAACTAAAACGTAGTCCCACGTCAAAACCTTATATCAAAATGAATACTACAAGGTATACAGCCCTAGAGTTGTATGAAATGGTGACGTGGGACTAAACACTGTAATTAGGGGATTTTTCGTTACAAAATATACAGAGCCTACAGACAGAATCAAGGTGTTTTCTCAGCGACTGTACGTATTTTGATTTTCAGCCTCCCCTGGAAATCAATTTTTTGAAATATATTCAACAACACTCGAAAGAATATCGTATATATTTGGCGATATTAATATTAGCCTTTAGTATTTTTTTGTGCAATCACCATGTATTTGACAAGGCACAAGCATACCATTCCCGTTGAAAAACCACCAAGAATTTCTCGTAATGCGTCAAAATTAACTCTATATCCTCGAAAACCAAATCCAATAATACTTACGTTATTTTATTGAAAGGTATTGTTTTATTTAACTTTGATTAAATCAAATCTATAGTATGGGTCTTACTTTCAAAATAATATAAAAGGCCTTACAAAGGTTCATTAATTGGCAAACATAAGAAGATATGTCTAACAAAATTATTAACAATTTCCAGCAAAAAAAAACCTAAACAATCAACAATTCCATTTATGTTTTTTGCTTGACAATTTTGTTCATTCACCTACAACTACATTCGCTGTATTACGAAGACTGCTAATACACATACGTTTATTATGGTAAAGCTTTGAGAAATAATATATCATCTAACCATTTTGAAATGTAAAAGAAGATTCTAATGAATCTTAGTAATTAAACCAAAAATTCACAAGCATTCGCAGGCTCTTACTCTTCTATAGATGTGTATTAGACTGGGACACGGTTATATAGGAAAAAGCGATGGTGTTATTTTTTCGCTCCCATGCACTTTTCGTGTTCCTTATGGATCCTATAACAACTGTGTAATTTTTCAGATCGATCGGTGAAACGCCCGATTCGCGCCCGATTTTTAAAGTTTCCATGCTGCTGTTGCTTATTCAACCATGTGATAAGAATTGATATCGCTTAAATTTATCTTGTAGGCTTCCCCAAAGAAACTATGAGCAAAAATCACACTTTGAAAATTAATTCCACGCGAAATTATTTCTTATACTTAAGCAAGTCTGCAATAGCAGCATGCTGTATCAGTGTTGCTGGAAAATTTCAATTGTGAGCCGTCCGTAAGACATTCAATTAGTTTGGGGTGAATAACTGTTTCTACATGCATCGTAGCGCCTTACGGTCTTCATAAGAGTTTTTCCCAGGAAAATTTCCTACAACTATCATGTATCGATATATTTTTTTTATATAACTGGGAATTTATAGAGAATAAGTTTTGAAAAAGTGAATTTTCCCATATAAAATCGTATGGAAACTTTAAAAATCAGGCGCAAATCGGGCGTTTCACCGATCGATTTGAAAAGTTACACAGTTGTTATGGGACCCATAAGGAACACGAAAAGTGCATGGGAGCTAACATTTATTTTTTGTCCCACCCTAATGTGTATATGTGGAATTTACTCTTTCGATACTATCCGGTCATGTTTATTTAGTGAATATCGAAGATAAAATTGAATAAATATTCGTTGCAAAATTTACAATTCTTGTTGAATAGTTTACTGCAGTACGAATAGAATAGTTTACTGCAGTACGAATAGAAGTATACCGCTGCGAACCTGCGGTTCTTCACTCCACTGGTACTGTTGCTTTTACCGGCATGTTTTCTTTCAAGACATCAGTTTTTATAAGGTTTTGAAAGCAGGTTTAGAAATTGTTCTAGAATGGAGATTGTTCCATACTTTTCGGAAAACTTTTACCTTCGAGACATCATATTAGTCTAAGCTCATGGAAGCAAAAATAAATTGACCTATTGGGACGGGGAGACTGTCAATTTTTATATCGATATTGATACATAGAATATCACAGGGAACGGATGGTGTCCATTCACGTCGTCTGTGCTAAGGATGCTCGCATGTAATTGGTTCATTGTTCGCGTAAGTTTCCCTGTAACTTTTTATCAATTTTCACCGTTGAGCAGTGAATAATAATGGTAACTAGCGTTTTATAAAATTTTTACACATTTTATTTATCCAACAACATATTGGTTTATGTTATCCATCATGTGGTTATGCTGTTATTAACGTTTGAAATCTGACACAACATTTGCCAGTTTCATTTCTAATTTTACAGAATGTATAGTAAAAAAAGACGTAGTCCCACGTTAAAAAGACAGTAAATGATTGTCGTAAGTCTAAAGAACATTTAGGCTTCTATTATTCAGTGTTAAGTTGTTTTGCTATCACAAAAAATTAAGCTTTAAAGGCTCGAATTTGTCGAATCTATTTTTAGTGTTATGAACCTGGTCTGAAAGCGGTAAATTGTTTGACTTGTTTGCTAAAACACGTTCCCTTTAACCTGTTGAAAACATTAAGAATGTAGTAAAATACAGATTTTTTCGATTTGATAAAAGGCTATAACGTAAAGTAAGCTAGAAGATATAACCCCCCCGAAACTGATAAACAATTCACTTTGTGTTGGGATATACAGTACATCATTAACGAGAACCTGATAAATTAGTCCATCAATCTTCCATTCATTTGGTTTGATTTAACGCGCGGTAAGTAAAACTTTCGGCGTTCAATTTATCTCGAACCAATCAGCGCACCTCATGCATTGCTCGACAGACGACAGAAATTGAGCTTCTCATAATCTAAGAAATATATTATGAAAATGAAGCATATCTCACATGATTTAACAGCCTGAGGCAATAGGAGCGAAATATTGCATGTATAAAACCACCGGGGTATTATATTACAACACTTTATCCGAAAAACTTTCGCCAACTTTTGATGGAAAAGAATCAGAAGAAGAAGTGCTTCGGGACGGAAACAACTGCACTCAGGACCGGGTCCTGTTAGCAGTAGCAAGGCCAGCATCAAGAGTCAACTAGTATTTTATTCCTTCTCCAAACTTATGTATGCTAAAGAGATTTTCGGTTATAGGTTTAATACATACACGACCGGCTATAAAATATTCATGCTTCCCAAAACGCGTGTATCTACCAGACTGGCCTGAGCGAAGAGTAAGAAGAAATTCCTATCGGGATTTGTGCCACTTTACCGAGTGGTGCCCAAAGCTAGAGTATACTTTCTAGCATACACGCACACGAATCGGCAGCGGATCGGAACGGTACGGTTCAACCGTAGGATGACATATATAGCGGCGAACACTTCGGATACCGAGGTATGGCGAAAGCTGAGTTGCGGAAAATGTGGAAAATCGAAGGGGAAGAAAAATGATCCATTAATCTGAAACTCAACGTCTAGGTGGCGCCTGCAATCTTCGCCAGGAAAAGTGTAGGACCGATTGGTTTCCGAAGGGACGCGACACTGTCTGCGGAAGAGATAGATACCGATAGAGAGCAAGAGAAAGAGAGAAAGAAAGACGACGCGCGGGTTGGAGAAAAGGTATCCTCCCTATTCGTGCGAAAAGAACTCATTGATGCCGCGTTCAACAATTTTCTGCTCCCTCGCACAGATTTCCCAGGGTCGTGTCGCCTCCGCATCGCATTCGTACTGACAGCAGTAGCGCGACAGTGGCGACGGTAGCAGGCAGTGGCGGTGCAAAGTCGCGTTCCGTTCCTATCACGTTTGTGTCATGCACGGGTTGCACACCGCCACTTGGCTGCCTAGTTGGCAAACCTGGTAGCGGCGACCACATTCGAAGTAGTTCAACAGTCGAATTTCCACCCTTTTGCAGCGAGGCTTTGTCGGCAAACAGATGAGCATTCGAATCGAGTCAAAGAAATTGGCCGGAACTGCGGTTTTGTGTTGGTACCGGAATGAGACATATAAATCAGCAGGCAGTTTGCTCTGGTCAAAAAAGGAATAGTTTATTGTTTCAAGATATTGCTGCGAATCCCATAAATGCCACAATGTATTGATATATTCTCAGTGTGCGTCTATAAACAAGCTCCATTTATTCACATTATGCTCTCTACGAGAATTTCAGTTATCTACTTGTAATTGTTGGAAAAATAGTTGGAGCGTCACATGGCCATCAAAGAAAATGAAAATCAAATTTTTGAAGGAACCAGTATATTTTTGATTGATAACTCACATATTTATTCAGTTACAAACATCATTTTCATTTAATGTGATTTTATGATGGTAATCTGACTGACGCCGGTTAGGGTGGCGGCGTAAATAATCATGTCACCGACCATGTACATTTTGTTTATTGACCCAAAAAAAAAAAAGATTTTAGCCTAATCTGACATGATTTAGGGGGCCCTCAAAATGTTCAAAGTTTTGATGCTTTGACCCTCGAAAATGGGCATCCCTGATAAAAAATATAGTTCAAAATGCCTAATAAATATTATTTATGCACCAAACCACATGTGAATCATTTTAATGTTTATTAGGCATCTTAAACATAATTTTCTATTAGTAATGTGAATTTTAGAGGGTCGAAACACTGAAATTTTAGGCGCTTCAAGGCACCCTTGAATCATGTCTGATTAACCCTGTAGTGCCCAAATTAGTTTTAAGACGGATTTCGAAAAAATCACTATAAAGCTTCATAAACATTTTTCAAGTTCTTATTGAAGTTTTTTAGGGGTCTAACTGAAGACCGCCTAAAAGCGGCACTGGGCACTGGAGGGTCAAGCTTGAATTTTGCACAGGTTGTTATTTTGGGCAAATAAACAAAATGTACGTGGTCGGTTCTTTTAATTCGATTTTTCCATACACCTTTGTCGCCACCCTAACGGTACACTGCGAAAAAGTAGGTTTTCCCTTACAAATTTTCACACAAATTTGAAATGAAATGCGCGAAATCGGAGGCAAAACCGGTAATTGACGATTGTTTGGGGCTCCAAATGGAATCAAAAAACATGGTTCTGGAAAATCGATCACTTTGTCTCTAGTGACCATGTGCATGGTATAAACATTTGTTTTCTTTTGATGGTAACATGCAACTTGATCATCTCAATATATCTAAAAATTAAAATTTTTGAGTGTATGCTATCAATATGATTGCTCTATTTCAAGTTTTGTTGTATTACTAATTCTAGGTAGCAAGTACTTTTTCTAACTGGTTCCATCCCAAGAAAATATCCATATTATTTAAGTTGAAAAACCAATTATTCATCAGCATTTTCATATACAAGTTAGTGCGTTTCAAGAGTGTATTTAAAAGGAAATTCGAATATGCCTTTAACTTAGATAATAAAGTTGAACATTGAGGCACCTCATAGAAATTCTTATTGCAAGGCTACTGTGATCACTTAATTGAAATATTTGATCTCGATCCTTCAAAAATAATTTTTTATCAAATTATAGGCGTTTTCTTGAATACTGTATCTATAAAAGTTGTGAGAAGCATATCATATGGAACACAACCAAAAGTTTTTGATATGTCTACAAAAACCTGTGCTGAGTCTGTTTTTCTTTGATCTATGGTTTTTTGAATCTGGTCAATCAGACTAACTACTTGACTTGTGGTATTTGAACGCAGTTGAAATTCAAATTGCTTTTCACTAATTACACTACTTTCAGTAAAAAATGTAAACTCGAATCAGTACTGTATCACTGTAGAGAGAATTCATGCCTATTAGTCCATGATTTTGAGAAAAAATGCCCAATACAAAACTTTTAAGAATCAAGCTTTCTTTTTGGTTTTTTGCTGGGTTTTTAGAATTTTTTTTAACTTAAAATTATAGAATGAACGATGACTCAATCATAAATCAATAACTATGCGTCTCCATCGAGCACTGCAGTAACTTTTTCCAATAGCGACGCATGGTGGTTGATGGATGATTTCTAATATTTTTTGAGTGAAATTAGAAACCAATGAAAAAAAAATTATTCAAAATGGCAAATAAGGTTTACATCATGATTTTCGTATAGTTATTGTTATTCAAAGTACTGTTTATTATTTTTCCTGGAAAGGCCAAATATCAACCTTCAATTTGATGTTAAAAACATAAAATTTGACCAAAAAACTAAACGGATCAAAAGTCAAAAATTTTTGGTAATTGAAAATTTTATAAAAGGTCGATTTTTTGGGCCACTTTATTATGAAACGTGTTACCCTAAGGGCCAAACAAAAACAAACCAGTCTAAAATTGTTTGGTGAGGAACACTTGAGCACGATCGGACTAAAAAAAATTCATATATATTGTTATTTTCTATGTATATTTTTCGAGCCAGAAAACTATACTGAGCATTGCTATATTCGCCCCTAGGGGCTGCTATATTGGCCAATCTCAGAAAAGGCATGAATATTTTCTATAACTTGATGGCATCTAGTTTGTGTTTTCAGGATGAAAATTTCGGCTAGAAGTCCGAAAAATCTGTTTTTCAAACAACTTATCCGGAAGGGAACATCCATAAATGACGTAGCTTTTTTAGGCTTTTTTTGACAACCCCCTCCCCCATCGTAGCATTTCGTCACAAAATCAGGACCCCACTCTAGATAATTACGGAGCTGTAAAACAATTTTTTTTTTGCAAATTTTATTATTAAATATACAAAACAGTGATAAAAAAGAACAGTCAGAAAAAAATCCAATTTTTTTTCTTAGTTTAATATTTGCTACGTAGCTTGGATCGACCCAACTACCCTCCCCCTCGTCACCTTTCGTCACAAAACTGCAAACCCCCTCCTCCCCCTCGAATGGTACGTCATTTATTTTCCCCAACATTAATATTGATCGTTCGCTTTTTTGCCATTTACCATGTAGAAACATGCTCGAACTAATTTCTGGCACTAGCCTCGATGATTCGAGTACTAATTGCAATCACTGTTTTGATGGTTCGAGATGATAGTTTAAGTAAATATAACTGAAGTCAGGTGCTTCCCTTAAGCTCGAAGTAGCTACCCTAAAAAGATTATAGCTTTTCAACCATTCCTGTGAATTCTGGTGCCCTCAATCATTACCAAAACGCGTCAACTTACGTTGGAGTTCGCATAGTAATTGCTCGTGGGGTTCGTCGCTTAAGGTTTTGTTAGTAACTCTCTGAAAAAAATATTGGTGGCTTGAGGCACCAAAATTCACAGGAATTGCTAAAAACCTATAATTTTTCATTTTTTTTCTAGTTTGGGCTTTAGGGCCACACTTGTGTTATTTTTTAATCAATTTGGGTATCACATGCGATGTCTTTTTGTAGTCTATACCTATTTGTAGGTCCCCTTCTCACCTGCTTGGAGTACAGCTGAGCTACGAAAACTGAAATGAATGCGTAATACTAATTAGCGACGACTCCGACGAAACCGCTCATCTGAATCGAATAATGCTTTTCGTTCTTCCTGCGATGCTAACTGGTTCCATCCCAAGAAAATATCCATATTATTTAAGTTGAAAAACCAATTATTCATCAGCATTTTCATATACAAGTTAGTGCGTTTCAAGAGTGTATTTAAAAGGAAATTCGAATATGCCTTTAACTTAGATAATAAAGTTGAACATTGAGGCACCTCATAGAAATTCTTATTGCAAGGCTACTGTGATCACTTAATTGAAATATTTGATCTCGATCCTTCAAAAATAATTTTTTATCAAATTATAGGCGTTTTCTTGAATACTGTATCTATAAAAGTTGTGAGAAGCATATCATATGGAACACAACCAAAAGTTTTTGATATGTCTACAAAAACCTGTGCTGAGTCTGTTTTTCTTTGATCTATGGTTTTTTGAATCTGGTCAATCAGACTAACTACTTGACTTGTGGTATTTGAACGCAGTTGAAATTCAAATTGCTTTTCACTAATTACACTACTTTCAGTAAAAAATGTAAACTCGAATCAGTACTGTATCACTGTAGAGAGAATTCATGCCTATTAGTCCATGATTTTGAGAAAAAATGCCCAATACAAAACTTTTAAGAATCAAGCTTTCTTTTTGGTTTTTTGCTGGGTTTTTAGAATTTTTTTTAACTTAAAATTATAGAATGAACGATGACTCAATCATAAATCAATAACTATGCGTCTCCATCGAGCACTGCAGTAACTTTTTCCAATAGCGACGCATGGTGGTTGATGGATGATTTCTAATATTTTTTGAGTGAAATTAGAAACCAATGAAAAAAAAATTATTCAAAATGGCAAATACGGTTTACATCATGATTTTCGTATAGTTATTGTTATTTAAAGTACTGTTTATTATTTTTCCTGGAAAGGCCAAATATCAACCTTCAATTTGATGTTAAAAACATAAAATTTGACCAAAAAACTAAACGGATCAAAAGTCAAAAATTTTTGGTAATTGAAAATTTTATAAAAGGTCGATTTTTTGGGCCACTTTATTATGAAACGTGTTACCCTAAGGGCCAAACAAAAACAAACCAGTCTAAAATTGTTTGGTGAGGAACACTTGAGCACGATCGGACTAAAAAAAATTCATATATATTGTTATTTTCTATGTATATTTTTCGAGCCAGAAAACTATACTGAGCATTGCTATATTCGCCCCTAGGGGCTGCTATATTGGCCAATCTCAGAAAAGGCATGAATATTTTCTATAACTTGATGGCATCTAGTTTGTGTTTTCAGGATGAAAATTTCGGCTAGAAGTCCGAAAAATCTGTTTTTCAAACAACTTATCCGGAAGGGAACATCCATAAATGACGTAGCTTTTTTAGGCTTTTTTTGACAACCCCCTCCCCCATCGTAGCATTTCGTCACAAAATCAGGACCCCACTCTAGATAATTACGGAGCTGTAAAACAATTTTTTTTTTGCAAATTTTATTATTAAATATACAAAACAGTGATAAAAAAGAACAGTCAGAAAAAAATCCAATTTTTTTTCTAGTTTAATATTTGCTACGTAGCTTGGATCGACCCAACTACCCTCCCCCTCGTCACCTTTCGTCACAAAACTGCAAACCCCCTCCTCCCCCTCGAATGGTACGTCATTTATTTTCCCCAACATTAATATTGATCGTTCGCTTTTTTGCCATTTACCATGTAGAAACATGCTCGAACTAATTTCTGGCACTAGCCTCGATGATTCGAGTACTAATTGCAATCACTGTTTTGATGGTTCGAGATGATAGTTTAAGTAAATATAACTGAAGTCAGGTGCTTCCCTTAAGCTCGAAGTAGCTACCCTAAAAAGATTATAGCTTTTCAACCATTCCTGTGAATTCTGGTGCCCTCAATCATTACCAAAACGCGTCAACTTACGTTGGAGTTCGCATAGTAATTGCTCGTGGGGTTCGTCGCTTAAGGTTTTGTTAGTAACTCTCTGAAAAAAATATTGGTGGCTTGAGGCACCAAAATTCACAGGAATTGCTAAAAACCTATAATTTTTCATTTTTTTTCTAGTTTGGGCTTTAGGGCCACACTTGTGTTATTTTTTAATCAATTTGGGTATCACATGCGATGTCTTTTTGTAGTCTATACCTATTTGTAGGTCCCCTTCTCACCTGCTTGGAGTACAGCTGAGCTACGAAAACTGAAATGAATGCGTAATACTAATTAGCGACGACTCCGACGAAACCGCTCATCTGAATCGAATAATGCTTTTCGTTCTTCCTGCGATGCTTATCAGAAATTGAAGGAGCTCGTACAAATCGTATGTTTGGAGAGTTCAATTAAATTTTAAGCGTAACCCTAAATCCTTCTGGAATCTTGCTAATTCAAAAAGGAAAAATTCTGCCATTCCATCAACAACATTTCTTGACGACGAAAAATCGAATTCTGATGCTAATACATATGAACAGTTTTCTAAATTCTTCGCTTCTGTGTTTGCACCGAATATCGCTTCTGATCACGAGGTTGAACAAGCTGTAGTTGATGTTTCTGCTGATATTATTAGCTTTTTTCTCCTGGACCTGATAGGATTCCAGCCGTTGTGTTCCGTCGATGTATTGTCGCATAAGTTTCCCCACTCTGCTTAGTTTTTAATAGCTCATTCAAACAGCGTTAATTCCCGAAAATATGAAAACAATCATTTCTGGTTCCAATCTGGGTAGTATCTGTAACGACGCTGGGATGAAGTGTTATATTTCTAGAGACCAGCATGGTTTTATGCCTGGACGTTCGGTTACCACGAATTTGTTGGAACATACGCATACTTGTTTTACACAACTGGACATTTGACTGAATTTGACAGAATGCGCACACTATTGCGCAAAATAACCTGCTTGACAGCTTAGTTTCATGGCTTAGTTCATACCTGTGTGATCGAGCACTTCGGGTGAAAGTGGGTGCGTGCATCTCAACTCCGTTCGTTAACTTGAGTGGTGTACCTCAAAGAAGTAACTTGGGTCCGCTGTTTTTTACAATATTTTCAAATGATGTTAGTGTTTTGCTTGGTGATGGATGTAAATCTATATATGCGGATGACCTAAAATTATATTTCGTCGTAAAGTGCATAGAAAATTGTCACCGTTTGCCGCAGTTACTGGATATGTTTGTAGAATGGTGGTGTCGTAATAAGCTTATTGGCAGCATCCCTAAATGCTCTGTAATGACAATTTATCGGAACTCGCAGCCTATTATGTTAAACTACCACATCGATGGAGTCGTGCTCAAAAGGGTTGAAGAATGAATGACTTGAGTGTGACAATGGATAAAAAACTCTCCTTTGCTAGTCATCGATCGGCCGTCAGTACTAAGACTAATTCTCAGCTGGGGTTTATAACCAAAATAGCCAAAAAATTCTATGATCCGCATTGCTTGAAAGCTCTGTATTGCTCTTTAGTGCGACCCATCACAGAGAATGCTTCATTAGTTTGGATTTGTCCGAATTGTTTTAAGAAATCTGCCATGACGTGACCCACAGAATTTGTCTCCATACGGTGATTGGCGCAAGCTCATTAGTCTTGACACCCTAGCTCGACGACGGAAGATTCAGCAAGCAACATTTGTCGTTAAGCTCATGAACAACGAATTAGACTGTCCCAGACTGCTATCATTACTTGATATTCGTGTCCCATTGCGTGCTCTAAGGACTTCTACTTTACTCCAAACATGGTTTCATTGCACAGCGTTTGGATTTGATGCGCCTATGCCTCCGATGATATGTACATTTACTTCTGCTGAAGGTTTATTCGAATTTGGTGAACGTTCCAGTTGTTTCTCCTGTAGAGTAGCAAGAGCTTCAACAGACGAAGCTGATACTTCTGTAGACACTCCTTGAGGTTTACAGTCCCGGTAGTCACGAACAGCGCACTCCGTTGTCCGCATATGCATCACTTGTCAAGTTACGCATTTCTTGGCAAACTTCGAACATTTCTGCTTTCATACTTTCTCTGAAACATCGAACTTGTGCTAGGCGGTGAAGAACAGGCTTCTTCCGTTCTTTTGATTTTTGCCCAAATTTCCTTTTCTACCTGCCAAATCCCTTGGAGAACTAGACTTTCTCTCACACAGAGTGAGTAATTATCCACATTTAGGCGTAGAGTATTTCAGTCGCAGAGTTCCTTTTCACTCTTTATCATCACGTGTTAGGGATAAACATTTATTTGCTCTCTCAGTTTAAGAGGGAGTTGTTTTCGTTAGCTTCTCCTTTACTAGAAGAGAAGTTGGCCAAATATCAAAACATTTAGGTTCACATCGAAGCCACATCCTAACCGTTTTCTAATTTAATATCATAGGAAGATTCACAACTCACCATGGGTGCGTATTCTGCAGAAAGTTCGATTTTATACTGTTTTTGTCGCACCCCAGAGCGATGAGAACGGTAAGGCAATGCTCAGTTGGTCGCCGAGTAGGGTGGTTTACCGGTAAAACAAGAACCGGTAAAACCGATATTTTTTTCAATACCGAAATACCGGTATTGGAGAGGCGAAAATACCGGTATTTTCGGTATTTTTCTTAAAATGAAAAAAAAAAAAACTTTTTCGCAATATTCATAAATATTTGTCAGGCCAATGAATGCTACTCACTTAGGTAGTCGTTACAAATCACATGACGATGTATACAGGGTGTTAGGTAGCTCACTTTTAATCAAATCCTTTAAGGAGTTCTAGAGGACCCTATTTGATAAAAAAAATTCTTCTGCGCATATGGTAAAAATTTAACTACTGCAGAGTTATTCTCTTCTTCTAGTTTTCGGTTATGTTTATCTTTAACTAGGTCTTTCAAAAGAAGTATGATAGCTAGCCCAATTCTGTTAGTTTCCTTGGAAAGCTGAGAAGATTTCGTAATCAATAGTGTCTCAAAAATGTCGAATTAGGAAGAATAAGAAGCACTTAGAAAGGAACAAATATGTAATCCAATGTTTTTGAGAACTTAAATCTACTTGAAATCTACTCTACTAGTTGTTTTCTGACACCAAGCACCTAACTCTTTTAGTTTAGATACTATTTCACTTTAAAAGCAATAAGCCGCGCCTCCGTTTAGTGTGGTAGAATACACAATTTTCTGCTCGTTTAAGGCAAACATAACCAAAAACTCATTCTGTGCCGAACACGCATCAGTATCGGACGTGTGATCGGTGATCGCTCCGATAGAATATAAAACAGGTTAGTAACGTCTCCGCCAACCACGCTCGACGCCTGGGTTCGAATCCCACCGCCGACATAGGTGTCCATGGTTGTGAGGTGGCGTGATCAACTCACAACCAACCCAACTGGTCTAGATTCAATCCTAGCCGACACCGGGAGATTTTCTGAGGCGAAAAATCTCTGGGATCACGCCTTCCATCGCATGAGGAAGTAAAGCCGTTGGCGCCGGTTCGTTAATAAACGGGTCGTGAGTTAGGGTCCTGGGTGTGGAGTCGCCTCCCTGGGCGTCGGTGATTGGCCACAACAGTGGCGGAACTAGACCGACGGAAAATAAGCGAGAATAAAAAAAAAAATATAAAACAAAAGACGTGTGAACAAGTGTTGGCATTGTTTGCCTGGTCGAGTGAAATAAATCCGGGTTCAAGGTCGCGCCTTTGTGCAACTGTTTCGCATCGTGACTACCAGCTGGTGCGTAAGCCGATTTGGCTGCTGGCTGAATTGTGCTACAGCAGTGGACGAGACACAAAAGAGGAAAAAGAAGAAGCCATCAGTTGACAGTGAGTTGTATCGCTGTGTGGAGTGATCTCACACCTGGCTCGCTGCTGGTGGCTGTTTGGTGCTGCTGTATTGGTGCTGCTGGCTGTAGCGGCTGCAGCTTCGAACGATCGGACAACCAACCATACTGGAAGGGAGAAGTAAAAAGGTACGTGCTCTTGTCGGCGCTAGTGCGCTAGACTTAGCGGGATGGATGTAGATCCCTCGCCTCCCGCGCCACCATCCCCGAACCCCTCTGACCCTTCTGTTACCCCCTCCCCTGTTCATTCTTCAGTCCCCCCTCGCCCCAGGCTTTACCCAGACGGAGCCCAGGGCAGCTATACTTTCTATTTTCGGCCAAAGGCGGGACCGAAATCGAAACAGTTGAACCTCTTGCAGATTTCTAAAGACCTGACGAAGGAGTGCAAGGACGTGACCGAAATTTCCAAGGTCCGGCCTAACAAGCTCCGTGTCGTGGTTAGTAACCTGAAAGAGGCCAACGATATAGCTTGCTCTGAGCTCTTCACACGCGAGTATCGCGTTTACATACCCGCACGAGACGTGGAGATCGACGGTGTCATAACCGATTCGAGTCTGTCCGTCGAGTGTATACTGAAAAGTGCCAAAGGGTGCTTTAAAAACAAAACCTGTCCCGATGTAAAGGTGCTTGACTGCAAGCAATTGCGGTCAGCATCGATCATCGGTGGCAAAACAGTATACACCCCGTCAGACTCGTTTCGAGTTACGTTCGCCGGGTCAGCGCTACCAAGCCACGTCTCGATCCACCGGGTTCGTCTCCCTGTGCGATTATATGTGCCTCGCGTCATGAACTGCCTGAATTGTAAGCAGTTAGGCAACACCGTCGCCTACTGCTGCAATAAGGCACGTTGTGGCAAGTGTGGGGAGAATCATGCGGATGATTCCTGCAGTAAAATGCTGAAAAATGCATTCACTGTGGGAGAGTCAGCATGAGCTCTTGACATGTGCGGTGTTCATGCAGCGCAGGGATAAAATAAAGAGGTCTCTCAAAGAGCGTTCGAAGCGTTCTTACGCTGAGATGCTGAAGAAGACCGTTACCACTTCTCCCATTACATCAAACCCTTTTGATCTGTTGTCCTCTGATGAAACCGATTCTGACGATTCACCAGCGGGAACATCTTACGCCAATCCTGGGGAGTTTAGAAAGAGGAAAAATATTTCCTCTCCTTAACTTCCCAGAAAAGGTCCTAAGATTTCTCAAAGTGAAATGAAAGTTACAAGCAAACCAAACAGTGCTGCGGAAAAACCGAAGCAAACTCCTTCTGGGCTTGCAAATTTAAAGTCCCAGAAGGAGTTCCCAGCACTGCCAGGAACATCTAAAACCCCAGTTGTTCCTTTTGCACATCCAGTTGATGAAACAAACTCTGGATTAGTGAAATTTTCTGACATTGTGGACTGGATTTTTGAAACTTTCAATGTACCCGATCCAATTAAAATTTTTCTTACAGCATTTCTCCCAACAGTTAGATCATTTTTGAAGCAGTTGACTGCCCAATGGCCCCTCCTTGCAGCGATTGTATCCTTCGATGCCTAATTCAACTGCGTATATGAAGGATTCTATCTCTGTCTTACAGTGGAGTTGTAGAAGTATTTTACCAAAAATTGATTCGTTTAAAGTTTTGATAAATAAAAACATATGCGATGCATTTTCCCTTTGTGAAACTTGGCTTACTTCAAATATTGATCTCAACTTCCATGATTTTAATATTATTCGCCTTGATCGAGACACCCCATATGGAGGAGTACTTTTAGGGATTAAAAAGTGCTATTCTTTCTATCGTATTAACCTCCCCTCGATTCCAGGCATCGAAGTTGTCGCATGTCAAATGACAATACAAGGTAAAGAGCTTTGTATTGCCTCAATATATATTCCTCCCAGAGCACAGGTTGGGCAACGGCATGACTATATTAAAAAACGGCGAAATGACACGTATCCCGAAACCTCCAGCGCGCCCAAGCGCTTTGGATCTATCCTTATGTTCGACGTCGCTACGGTTGGATTGCACATGGAAGGTAATCCTCGATCCTCACGGTAGCGACCATTTGCCTATTCTTATTTCAGTTAATAACGGGTCAACTCGCATGCGACCAGTTGACATTCCGTATGACCTCACACGGAATGTCGATTGGAAGTTATACGAGGAAATGATTTCAAAAGCGGTCGATTCGATTTAACATCATCCACCACTTGAAGAATACAACCTCCTCGCGGGCTTGATTCTCGACGCCGCGTTGCAAGCCCAAACGAAGAAATATCCCGGCGTAACGATTAAAGAACGGCCTCCCACTCCGTGGTGGGACCAAGAGTGCTCCGATGTCTACACGCAAAGATCCGACGCGTTTTTGGCCTACCAGAAGGGGGGTATACCTGGCGACTAATTACGGTATTCGGAGCTTGATACCAAGCTTAAAAGCTTGGCTAAAGCAAAGAAACGCGGATATTGGCGTCGGTTCGTGAACGAGACGTCGAGGGAGACATCGATGAGCACTCTTTGGAATACAGCCCGAAGAATGCGGAATCGCGTAACGGTCAACGAAAGCGAGGAGTCTTCAAGTAGGTGGATATTTGATTTTGCCAGGAAAGTATGTCCGGACTCTGTTCCTGAGCAAAATATTGTTCGTGATGCGTCTCCGGGCCACGACGCTATAGAATCACCTTTCACGATGGCAGAATTTTCAGTTGCCCTCCTGTCCTGTAACAATAACGCGCCTGGGTTAGATAGAATCAAATTCAACTTGTTGAAGAATCTACCCGGCAATGCCAAGAGGCGCTTGTTGAACTTGTTCAATAAGTTCCTGGAGCAAAACATTGTACCGCAGGATTGGAGGCAAGTGAAGGTGATCGCCATCCAAAAACCAGGGTAACCAGCTTCTGTTCACAACTCTTACAGGCCGATTGCAATGCTATCCTGTATCCGGAAATTGATGGAAAAAATGATACTCCGTCGTTTAGACCATTGGGTCGAATCAAATGGCCTACTATCGGATACTCAATTTGGCTTCCGCCGTGCCAAAGGGACGAATGATTGTCTTGTGCTGCTTTCAACAGATATTCAGCTGGCGTATGCTCGCAAAGAACAAATGGCGTCTGCGTTCTTGGACATTAAGGGGGCTTTTGATTCCGTTTCTATTGACATTCTTTCGGGTAAACTTCACCGACAAGGATTTTCTCCAATTTTGAACAATTTTTTGCACAATTTGTTGTCCGAAAAGCACATGCATTTTACGCACGGCGATTTGGCAACTTTTCGCATTAGCTACATGGGTCTTCCCCAGGGCTCATGTTTAAGCCCCCTTCTTTACAACTTTTATGTAAATGACATCGACGAATGTCTGGCAAATTCATGCACGATAAGACAACTTGCAGACGACAGTGTAATCTCTGTTACAGGAGCCAAAGCTGCCGATTTGCAAGGACCATTGCAAGATACCTTGGACAATTTGTCTGCTTGGGCTTTACAGCTAGGTATCGAATTCTCTCCGGAGAAGACTGAGATAGTAGTTTTTTCTAGGAAGCATGAACCTGCTCAGCTTCAAACACAATTAATGGATAAAACGATTTCTCAGGTTTTGGTACACAAATATCTTGGTATCTGGTTCGACTCTAAAGGCACCTGGGGTTGTCACGTGAGGTATCTGATGAAAAAATGTCAACAAAGAGTGAATTTTCTTCGTACAATAACCAGACAATGGTGGGGAGCCCATCCAGGAGACCTTATAAGGCTTTACCAAACAACGATATTGTCTGTTATTGAATACGGGTGTTTCTGCTTCCGCTCCGCCACAAACACACATCTGATCAAACTGGAGCGAATACAATATCGTTGTTTGCGTATCGCCTTAGGTTGCATGCAGTCGACCCATACGATGAGTTTGGAGATCTTAGCTGGAGTACCACCATTGAAAAACCGCTTTTGGAGCCTGTCTTCTCGTATTCTTATCAAATGTGAGGTCTTGAACCGTCCCGTGATTGAAAATTTTGAAAGGTTAATCGAACTTCATTCTCAAACCCGTTTTATGACATTGTATTTCCATCACATGTCTCAAAATATTAACCCTTCTTCGAATATTTCAAATCGTGTCGACTTATCAAATACTTCTGATTCTACTGTGTTTTTCGATACATCCATGATAGAAGAAACTCGTGGAATCCCGGATCATTTACGCGTGCAGCAGATCCCCAAAATTTTTTCCAATAAATATCGAAACATCAACTGCAACAATATGTTCTACACTGACGGATCACTTCTTGATACCCATCTGGCTTCGGTATTTTCAATAACAATTTACCCGTCTCCCATAAGCTCGATAATCCTGCTTCTGTTTACGTCGCAAAATTGGCTGCAATTAAGTACACCCTAGGGATTATCGAAAAAATGCCCACGGACCATTATTTCATCTTTACGGACAGTCTCAGTTCCATTGAGGCTCTCCGATCGATGAAAGATGTTAAGCACTCTCCGTATTTCCTGGGGAAAATACGGGAACATCTGAGTGCTTTATCCGAAAAATCGTTTCAGATTACCTTAGCGTGGGTCCCTTCTCACTGCTCGATACCGGGCAATGAGAGAGCGGACTCTTTGGCTAAGGTGGGCGCAACAAACGGTGATATTTATGAAAGACCAATTGCCTTCAATGAATTTTTCGCACTTGTACGTCAGAATACGATCATCAGTTGGCAAAATGCTTGGACCAGAGGGGAACTGGGAAGGTGGTTACATTCCATAATCCCCAAGGTGTCGACGAACCCGTGGTTCAAGGGGTTGGATGTAGGTCGGGATTTCATTTGCGTGATGTCCCGGCTTATGTCCAATCACTATAGATTTGACGCGCATCTCCGTCGTGTTGGGCTCGGGGAAAGTGGTATCTGTGCCTGTGGTGAGGGTTATCACGACATAGAGCATGTGGTTTGGTCATGCCCTGTACACCGTGACGCCAGGTCTAAATTAATAGCTTCCCTGCAGGCCGAAAGTAGGCAGCCGGCTGTTCCTGTTCGTGATGTCTTGGCGAGCCGTGACCTATCCTACATGTCCCTTATATACGTTTTCCTGAAATCCATCCACGCCCCAGTTTAATCCTATTCCCTTCCGCCTACATCCAACCAAACGACAAGAACACGTTAAGACTCCGGATCCGGAAACAGCAACTAGACCCGCACGATACTCTCAGGTCCCGAGGGAGACAACCCATTATGCCAGTCCGTAATATCTTGGCCCAGCAGCGGAACATATTCAATATGCTGCTTACCTATGGCGATGGAAAACCATCAAATTACAAATCAGTGCTTTTAATGCAAAACATTCTTTTTCATTCTTTTTCATCAAATATGGTCCTCTATCGCCCCTTGAAGGATTTTAAGTGAGCTCCCTAACACCCTGCATAATAAACACATTTAGACAGAAGCAACATTATATATTAATTTTCCCCTCACCTATTTACCAATTTTTGTTATCTTTTTGTTTGTTCATGGATTCAGACAATGTGTTTGTGTGTATCGATAATATGTCAAAAAACTTCATATCAATGAAGCATTTATTTTTTAAATAGAACAGCTAATCTCTTTACACACTCATACTTACAGAGGCAACGCGTGGGTTTTGAACCTACCAGTTTAACTACAAATTATGAAAATCATAGATTGAGGCAGTAATCACAATCATGTCAGCGAAAAAACACAAGTCATTATTCATTTTGTGCTATTTCAAAGTAAAATTAAAATAACAATGAATAAATATAAATTTGGATTAGGATTTTTTTTTGTTGATACAAAGTTTTTACAGGATGAATAATCAACCAATAAAGAATTTTATCCTTAAAATTACTGCTCCTTGAAAAAGTGAAATTTAAATAGCTGTAGCATGGTCAATGCTTCGTCGCCCATAACGCAGCGGGCTTTTATTAGCAACTAGCTGAATGTACCCAGCCTCACTCATGTACGAGTTTCTGCCTTTTCTATAATTTTCTATATTTTTATATTTCTTTTACCAACCTCTCATTTCAAATATTTATTTCTATTTCAGTTACAAACTTGTTCATATGCCACATTTTTCGTTTCTCCATCAGGAGCTAAAGTTAATCAAATAATAATTATAATAATAAATAATTTAGACGAATTGTTCAAAGAGCATCGAACAGAATAAAGAAGTACACTAAGGTCGCTTTTTACGCGGTTTTTTTCTACGCGGATTCCGGAATTTACGCGGTTTTTTACTCGTTTTTTTTACGCGGCACGTATCCCCCGCGGTAAAAGCGACTTTAGTGTATTTACCCTCGATTTATTCGGATTCGTAAAAAGTAAATTCTGGTCTGATCGTGATTTCTTTTTTTTATTTTATTCATATACTCTTCTCAACAGTTTCAAATATTGTTTTTTTACGGAATTTAATGTTGTTCACTAATTTGAAACTAAGTTTTGCGATGTGAAATAAATTTTAAATAAAAATCTGCATGTTTTTTTTGTTATTACATTAGTTTTGAAATTATGTTTTCGTAATCATATCACTAGATTCATTCATTCGAGTTTTTCAAACACTGTTATTCAATGTTGTATCTGGATCGTATACCACAAAAGATCAAAACAATGGTTGCAGAGGTCCTAATCTTAGAAAAAAATCTGGATCGTAATGAAGCAGAGGTACTCATAAATGCAAAAAACATAATTATGCAGCGACACGTCCATACATAGATGCAACCTGAGACGCTAAGCAAAAAAAAATTTCAAATCCAAATTTGTATAGGTAACGTCTTCGGCAGTGGTTTGTTTCAGTAGGTTTTTGCATAAGAGTGCGGCAGAAAATCGGCCGAAGAAAACACTACCGAAGACGTTCGACACCCTATATCTTTAATTATTTTTCAGTTTTATTTTTAAATAGTACAGAGAGAATGACAGTACAGTACAGAGAGAATTCGCGGACAATCATCATTACCTCCCCGAACTATGATTTTAAGAACTTTGTAGTTGAAAAAGTAGGTTTAAAGACCACAAGTCACCCCTGGTTTGTATAAATCCGAAAAAAATAAAAATACCGGGTTTTCACCGGTTTTTATTTTTATGAACACCGAAATACCGGTTTTTCGAAAAGTCGGTAATACCGACCACCCTATCGGCGAGCAATTTATTTCATTTTTCTTGCGTGCGCGGATGAGCAATCCAGTTTCACTGGATTTTTGCTCTGTCAAATTAGGAGCATTTTTTCGTCAGAGAAACTATTACTCTGCGCTCTTTCTACAGCAGATGGTTTGATGCACTTTGAATGTAAGCTCGCAGTTGTAAAGAGGGAAGTAAACTCTTTCTCTTTGAGATGAAGTTGAGCTAAACAAAGCCTGAGAACAGTAGTCCCAGAAGCTGCCGGAAGTCAACCTCGAGGTAAGTTTTATCATCCTTGATGAGACCATCATCATGAGAGCATCATCAGCATCTGGATGTACAGTACCGTAGTTTATCGTTTATCATGGTTTGGAACCTTCTGCACTTCGTACGCATGTGGTCCTTGGCTGTCTGGACGAAAGACTTGGACAGATTCAATTTTATGACCACATCCCTGAAGCACTGGAATTCCGCTTAAATGGTTTCCAGACACGCTTGTGCATCCTGATCACTAATAGAACACCGATTCCGACCGCATTTCTCCTTCTGTTCGATACTCAACGTTTCGTAAACCTAATATTCGTTAAAAATCTGTCCACGTGGTATGATCAAGACCGGTGCTTATACCATATGTAATAAATAAAGACAAACGATGGTATATTGATTTTTGGTTTGGTTTTTGCTAACTAATGTCAAAGTTGGTTGATTTTCCCCCTAGCCGGTATAACACACCATTCGTCATCCCTCGGAATATCGGTTCGGCTGCAAAGTTTGTCTTTTGCTAGACTTTGCTTTGCTGTTCTGGTTGATTTTCAAGTAATGAACAGCTCGCATTCATTAATTCGTTTGTTTATAGTATTCGGTATTAACCAGGGGCCTATAAACGTCAACATTTTGCCTACCAATCATATATTCATCACGGCGGTGATATTTCATTTCAAATACTTACAAAACTTATCTTATTCATTGAAAGTGCACATTGTACTGAAAAAAAAAAGTTGAGCTCTTGTTTTTTCCATCTAAAACGACATTTACTCGAGAATAAGTCTACCGAAAAAATGGGACGTTTACTCTATTTCACTTGTTTTAGGGCAAACCAACCAAAAAGTGGGTACCAGAATCAATGAGTGGTAGATGGAAAATGTATGGAGTTTGACAGTCACAAGAGCCCCCTGGTATTAACCATATTTTGACAGATTATGATAGACCACACTCTTTTGGTATTAGTGAAGACTGAATAATATTTCCTGCCACCTGACTCGCTGCACCAGAAACAGTTCTTTCGAGACCTTGACAGTTTACAGTATGGCAGGCAATGGTCAACAATGGGAAAATCATTCGTTTCGTCCTCGGTCATTTACCGGCCATCGAGACGCACGCAGGAACAAGCAAGACGAAGGGAATCGGCTGCCACGTGATCCAGAGATAGTAAACGAGTAGTACGGATACTTTTTAATTTGTGGGAATTTCTCCAGCTGGATGTACTATATAAATCAACCTGAGCCTGATTCAGAGGTGAGATAAAACAGAAAATGCCGTAAATTACAAGTTTTTCCAGAGGAAGGGCACGCTTTTACTTCCCACACAAAGCGTCCGCGATGTTCGCGAACCGATAAGCGCACAATTTTTTCGCTCCAATTTTTCTCTGCATGTGGCAAGTCGTATTATTACAACTTTGTGTGTATTATTCGTATAGATACTAGATAATAATATATTTATAATCCCGACGAGTATTAAACGAATCAGCGAACTGGTTTTGGTTATCAAGTTTCGGTAAAGGCGGCGAAGCAGAAAACTATTACATCCAGATAGGAAGAAAACGATTGGAAACCATCTGTACTGTAGCTTGTTTGGGAGTGAGTTAGATGGAACACATTACCGAATGAATGAATGATTCAATTTCGATCCGAATCGTATGCTCTAAACAGTTGAAATCGATGCTTTTTCAGCGCTTTTCTTTGTTATTAGATGTGCTGGTTGCTATCTGTTGTAGCAATAAAAAATATGGCAAATTTTGCGAGCCTGTTCTGAAGAAAGTCACAACAATATCATTTTGTGTACCGCACAAAAGCTAACATGTGAGTTTATCAATGGCGATTACACATTGCTAAACTTTCGTCGTAACGACGATGTATTCCGAAGAAATTTTTATACTGCGATAACATAGATTGGGTTTTCAATTCGTATTGGAAACCGTAAGTTATGATGGAATGGCGGGGAAACTAGCGTCGCATTTGGGTTTGTAGGTTTGTTCTAACAAAAACAACTGATGAAATATATTTATTTATTTGGAAGATTTATAGTCATTCAGAGTCATTTATTTATAAAGTCATCTGACACAGAAATGAGCTAAATAAAAATATTTAATTTAAGCTATATACACAATTACATTAAAAAACTTAAAAAGGGTATCCTACACAAGAGAGTCGTTGTTTGAAGACATCATTCGAAATACCAAAATTAAAAAGTTTGTTGACCGCATGTTATTCCGTTTATTTCGGAACAGAAATCCAATACGAATTTTACTACCAATACCTATTTTTGGCATTTCATCATTTTTTATCAATTTTGTTTTTTTTTTTTCAGGTAACATATCTATTTCAATACTCTGATGGTTTTATCGCCAAGTTTGGTAAGGGGCATGATATTCATCTTAGCAAATAATATGCTAAGCTTATAAGGTAACTTAATTTGAACACTAAGTCTTGGAACTGATTTGATCTGCATACGAATTCCGTACAGCCTACGAAAGGAGTTTAAATTTCATACCTTGGAAAATGTCAGTATATATTTTCTAATCAACTAAAATTAGTTTAGTGACGATAAAAAATTAACCTTCAAATCAGTATCGAGTGAATTCGAGTCACTTCGAATCATATTTCTATTTTTTTCAATGTCCATCTCGTCAGCAGGCTTGTTATTCTCCTTAATATGTATGAGCATGAGCGTTGCGTGTGGCAATTTATTGCACCACACTTTTTTCACTTTGAGCCGTGAGAATACACAGAATGAGAATACACAAATGTACTCCGCGCTGCAGCAAAGCAAACATAAGACGGGCGGCTGGATTTTTTTTTCAGTTTCGAGGTGCAAAGCAAACAACGCAATCTGCTTTCCTACCTAGATGCTCTCCTCATTTGATATATGGGTCATTCCATACGAAGTGACCACGAAAAAGTACAAACTTGGACACGACCACCACAGATTTTGCTCAAAGTTGGGAGAATTATTCATCTACTGTCACTTTGGAAAAAACCCAAATTTGGTGTCGATTGGAATACCCCCCCACTCTGTGGGACTTCTTGCAAAGTCACGCATTTTTTGTTAAAAATCTCTTTTTTCTTTTTCTTGCAATTCATAGACGTAAGATGTCCGAAAAATACTGATAGACGATTTTTGAAGAAAATAAACCAAGGAATCCAGAAAAAATATAAGTTTTGACCGGAAGGGTCGCCAGATAAATAATTTTTTGTATTTAAAAACTAAATTTACATTTTTCGGCAATTGCAGCCATTTTTATTTTCAATTTGATAATTTCATCGTGTTCCTTGGAAAATTTCACATGAGAAACAACTATCATCCAGAGGTAATATGAGCCAATCTCGAGATATAACATTTTTACGAAAAAAGTCGTAAACTTCGTAATTATTTTTTTTTACAATTTATATACGTAAGACAGCCGAAAAATAGTGATAGGTGAATTTTAAAGCAAATGAACCAAAGAATCCAGAAAAAATATTATTTTTGACCGGAAGTATTGCCAGATAGATTACTTTTGTATTCTAAAACTAAATTTGCATTTTTTAACAAATGCAGCTAATTTTATTTTAAATTTGATGGTTTCATCGTATTCCTTGAAAAATTTTACGTAAGAAACACTTTTCACCCCGTGGTAATATGAGCCTATCTCGAGATATAGTATTTTTACGAAAATAGTTTTAAATTTCGTAATTAATTTTTCATAAAAATGCTATATCTCGAGATTGGCTCATTTCACACTTATTGGTAGCTGTGTGTATTTCCCCAGCTCTTGAGAGAAAAAATGTCAAAATTTAGAATGTTAATAAAAACATGAAAACTCAATCAAATTAAAGAAATGAAGAGTTGAGCTCTTGGGAAATTGTTTAATATTAAATAACTATTTATTTGAAAAAAAATCACATCGCATTTTTTATGATTTATTGCACGAATTCTGACCCAAATACTAAAAGCTTTCAGACAACTAAACGAAACGTAATAATACATTTTTGTAAAATTTTCAATTTCTTTGATTAGCAGGGCAAGCATGTACACTAATAAGGTCGCTTTAAACGCGTTTTTTACGCGGATTCCGGAATTTATGCGGTATTTTTTTTTCTTACGCGGATTGCGGAATTTCTGACTCGGATTCCGGGTTTCACGCGTTTATTTTTCGCGGATTCCGGAATTTACGCGGTTTTATTACGTGGATTCTGGAATTTACGCGGACTCCGGAATTTATGCGGCACGTATCCCCCCCGCAAAAAGCGACTTTAGTGTATTATCTTTCCGAAAAAAATATACACTACAAATATGCCTCTTGAAAAAAATTATTAAATTTTTTTTAAATCATAACTTTTTTCTTGATTTCTCAATGATCGGACCGGTTCCACTTTTAATTTTCTTTTAACTAGTTTTCAAAAAATCAATAATTTTTTTAGAGTATTAGAGCATATTTTTCGGAAAGACAAAATTATTTTCTACAATCTTGTCGAAGACGTGACACCGATCAATCAAACTGTTTTGTTTCTAAAAATATTTGTAATCATCAATATCTTCCCAAAATAGTATGTGTTTGTCCGGGTTCAGTGGAATCGGAAATGATCGATCAGGATAAATTTTCGAAGTATCGTGGACTTGCTCATATGTTCCATTGCATTGGCGATTACTTCAGAGACTTCAAACACTGTTCCATTTCGCGTGCTGAGTTATTGCAAGTTATTACAAAACAAAATAGCAGCAGTGCATTACCAACTAAATAGAGTATTTAACTGTATAAATATTGGTTGTTTGTGATAAACATAGCTACAAGATTGACGTTGTTCCCAAGGAGAGGTGTTTTATACCTGTTTACCCTATAAAGCATTCGATAGTGTTAAATATTGAAAAAATAGTCAAATATCTAATGAACTCGAGTGGGCATCTTTCCGTAGGCCTCTTCTCTCAAATCATGGACTTTGTCAAGATACCTATCTACCTTACCAATCAGACGAGAGCCGCGAAGGCTCGTGCTGTCGCCGAAGAGAAGTGATTTCACAGGGTTGTCGTCCGGCAGCCTCACGACGTGATAAGCTCATCGCAGCCTATTACTTTCGCTAGGTCTACACTAGGGTTCTCTCCGAGTAACGCGTGCAGCTCATGAATCGTGCGTCTTCCTCATGCTTCGCTAACCGTCCGTACTCCACCGTACATAGTCTGCAGCACCTTCCATTAGAAAGCTCCAAGGGCGTTCAATCCTCTGCGAGAAGCGTTGTTGTCTTGATTCTCTAGAGGATTACCGGTCTTATCAGGAGTTGGATCAGTGTCAACTTCGTGCCTAGGCGCACTCGATTCGACTGAAGCGTGATCTCATGACATCAGCTGCTGGTGCTTCTAGTTCAGTTTCTGTTCCGTTTCTGCTTGCTGTATCGCCATTTCTGTTTGCCTCGAAGTATTCCTTCCACCTGTCGCTGGCTTCCGTGAGAATGTTCCCATCCGCTTCGTTTCACATGTCGGCTTGCGGCTCTGCGTAGAATCGTTGACACGCGCCAGCTGCTTGAGCTCCTCATGCTCACGATCCTCTTGCTGGCGCTTCTTTTGTCTGAGGGTCGGGGTCATGTCGTTCCGTACCCGTTAGTACGTGGTCTTGTTCTCCCTCGTTTACTTGCCCAGGAACGGTTTTCTTACTCACCGCTGCCTCGGATTCCCTGGCATACCAATTATTTCTACCGATCAGTGCCTGAACTGAGTGTGTACTGGTGTCGCCGTTGCAATCTCCCCGAGAGCTATACGAATCCTGCATCTGCAGTCCTCGAGAGGCGATGCACCAAGCCCCTCCGCGGTTAGTAGTACCGTTGCGCATATTCCTCCGCACTTTAGGATTCCCGTAGATGCTTGATATTGAGCCGCGGGGCTCGGCTTGCTCGTACGAGGTACACGGCGAAGAAGATACGTCCGGACATCCAGAGGTTATCAACGGAAGGAGGTGCTGCAGAGTTAGTCGGAAAATTGATAAACGGATCGGTAAACCAGCTGGCAAGGATGGTTAAAATCGTATCAGAGAATTACCATGAGAGAATCCTATTGATCACGCAAAATACGCGATGTTTTGTATCGTCTCTCGAGAAGAGAATCTGTGTGACAAATAAACTGCCGAAAGAATACTCCGTGAACTTTATAGCCTGTTAACTGTATGCGAGTTTATCGTCGCTTGTTCATACGCTTTCTCGATTCTCTCATCGGGCTAAATAGGTAATTCATTATCGTCTCCCGATCCGATCGAGCCGTGGAACGAAAATTTTTGGTTTGAATCACCTTGTGAGTGAGAGTGTCCCGATAATCGTAAAATTGTATCGCAAACCAAAAACTCAGAGAAGGAAAAAACTGCAAGCGTTAGGCCAACTAAAAGGCAGCACAAAACAGGGATACCAGATTTACAGAATTGTCTGTGAAATGCAGATTTTCAGACTCCGTTGCCGATTTAGTTTTTTTCAAATGGCAAATATTTGTTGTTACTATGTGCATAGCTTGCAAGCTTTTTTTGAATCTATTTATAATTGCGTATATTTTTCCAAAATTTGTGCAGGTTTTTTGCTTGTTTAAGAAAAACTTTGATATCGGCCAACATACATCAGCGAACAAACCTTCGATGCAAATATAACCTACGAACAAAAGAACATAATGGGTGTTCATGTCGAGCTCGTAAACAAATACCCAGCCGTAAAAATACTCACCTCCATTGATGAGTAATGGAAGATACACAGTTTACGGCTGGGTATTTGTATACGAGCTCGAAGTGAAGACCCCTATTGAGTTGACAATGATAACAGCAGGCAACATTTTGTTAAACGATGAAAAACCTATTTTACTGTCAACACTTGCGACTCGTAAAGAAAGGGGGGAAAATTGTTCAAGCGATCGAAATCGCTTCTTTTTTCCGATAATTATCGTCTCGCGATTCTTCCCTTTTGTTTTGACACTTGGATTCTATCAGCGAAGAGTGAATCATCGGTTTATAGAGCTATTGGAAATTCCATCTCTGAGAGAATGAATTATCTCAGCGAATCTCCGAATTGGTTCACTCGGACTGGCATATCGTGCGATAAATGTTAGAACCGACTGAGAGACGAAGTTGACTCACACGCTGAAAAAATTCGAATGTTTATCGCCGATATTATCGCCGATCACCATCATTGCCAGCTGGAGTGGACATGAACGAACAGTGGAAGCACATCCACGATGCGGTCAGCGGAACTGCGCGAGAAGTGACAGGCATGCCAACGGAAACCATGTGAAGTGAATGGTTCGAAGCTGTCTAGAGATCTAGATGTGTCTAGTGGTGACGAAAGAGAAAAACCGGGCCTACGCCAACACGATAGTAGCAGCTAATCGTGTGACGCGTGAGATGCTGAAGAAATATCGAGAGGCAAGGGCTGCCGAAAAGAGGCTTCACCGCCATTAGAAACGTGAGCACTACGATCGCGTCCTCGCGGAGGCGGAGAACTGCTTCACCAGGCACGACACGAGGAGCTTCTATAAAACGATTAACGGATTCAGGAACCGGACCGTGCCAGTACCTGCCATGTGTAATGACAGGCAGAGAAACTTGGTTACCGATAAATCTCAGGTGGCCAGGCGTTGGAAGCAACTTTTTGAAGTGATGTTGAACTGTGAGCAAGGTAGTCGTCGAAAAGAACAGGATAGAAATTGGGGAGGACGGACAAGCTGTGGACCCACCAACATTGGACGAGGTGAAAAATGGAAATTGCGTATAAAGAACAACACAGCGCTGGGAAGGACGGCTTACCGGCTGAATTTTTCAAAGTCGGGAGCGAGCGACTGTGCAATTCACCAGATTATCCAAAGGTTATGGTCTAAAGAACAACTAACTACGGACTGGTTGGAAGGATAAAATTCTCTATCCTGTTCCAGCGACTAACACCGTTCAAGGAAGCTTTTGTTGGAGAATACCAATGCCTTTATGGCTCTCAGAAGGGAAGCTGCGAGAATTAGACTCACCATGAACACTGCCAAAATGAAGTACATTGTGGCTGGCACAGAGCGTGGTAGTTCTGCGGGTGTTGGTGCGGCGGCTGAAATGGATGGGAATACTTTCGAAGTGGTCGACGAGTTTGTTTATCTTGGTACTCTCGTGACATGGATTGGATTGCGTAGCCATAGCCATCCCATAGCCCACAGATCCGTATGAAAATTGCGCTCTACAGGACTCTGATCCTCCCGGTGGCGCTCTACAGACATGAATCGTGTATGGTCGTGGTATATGAATCGTGGTCTTCGAGCTTAAATTCCTGCGATCAAGACACGGTGGCAAACTAGAACATGGGGTGTGGCGCAGGTGCATGAATCAAGAGCTGTACTAAGTATACGAACACGCCGATATTGTCAAGCTGATGAAACACGACAGGTTACAGTGGGCTGGCCACGTAGCAAGGATGCAGGATGAGCGACCAGCAAAGATAATATTTAGCAGAGATCCGGGTAGAGACCGACGACTTCGAGACCTCGCTCGCGCTGGATGTGTGAGTTTTGTGTACGCGTATTCTGGATTCAGCAGAGGATCTCAACGATCTGTCGCCATAAAAGTAAAAGTAAGTAACGTTGAATAGCTATAACCTTTTTTCCGGTTTGAGCTTTTGGAGTGCACCTGTCTGACCAGTGCTATAGTTATTCAGCCTTTCCTGTGAATTTTGGTGTCCTTAGTCAAAAAGCGAACCATGTCTCCGATGACGTTTTTGATGTCTCGGCGCGAACAGTTGATATAGAGTTTCTCTAGCTTCACGAGAAACGCTTCTTTCTCTTCATCGAGTCATGGCTTCTTGAGGGCAGTGCACGTTGAGGATAGTGTAGTTGTAGAACCGGCCACCACGTCTTCAAGATGAAGGTCATTTTAATTTGATTTGACAAAGTTAAGTACTTTCATTTCATTATTTATATAATATATTCTTTCATTAACACAAATTTCAAACTTTGTTTAAAGACTAAACTTTTGATTTATGAACACATTTCTAGTCCAGCGATACTTTATGCTGTACCGATCTGGTTGAGCTATTGTTTAACAAGGAAGAAAACGCTGAAATTTGATAATTCTTTAAGAAGCCGGAATGCTTCGAAAAATAACTTTTAAGTAAAAGTTTTCTCCATCCTGAACATTTCACCATAATTTCTAAGTAACGTCCAGTTTCAATCAAAAATAAATTTCAAGAGAAAATTCAACTTTATTAATTTGTTCCGAACGCCTCTAGATAATTTTCGTAACCATAATGTTCACAAGACTACTATAATCAACAGTAGCTTCCTCACTCGGCACTCGTGTCACACATTAAAATTTAACATTTGAAATGAAATGTCACCCCAGTTAGCGAGTGGCATTCTTTAATTGGGCTTTATTTTTAATTCGGTTAGTGAATGGTTACTGTTGTAATGAGCTTCTTCGAAGTTCACTTTTATTTTAACAAATCAAATCCAATTTAGCTATAAAATTGTTTGATGTGAAGGCCCAAACTAAATGGATCCGCACATTAGCTTAGATTGTAAAAATGGTAGTTACCCTTCCAAAGTGTTCAATTTCCGTAACTTTTATGCCTCATGGTAGTCATGTCGAGCTTCAGTGAGTATTTTCCTCTGAAAGTTACACAATTTTACTTCATTCGAGCTTGACTGCTCCAGCGAGAGTGCGAGTGACATGTATGTATGAATTAATAATAAATATTAGATATATATAGCAAAAAAAAAACGATCGCTATCATCGGTACTATCACGAATGAGCCCGTTTCATGACTGAAGTGATTTCGATTAGGGACTAGCGAGACAATATCCCCATTAAAGTGATAACAAAAAAAGTCCTAAGTGAAAGAAGTCAGCTGTCAGCGGATGAATGGCCGGCAGAATTTGATAAATGGAATGCGCTTATACAATTTTATCCAGCTGCAAAAATTGGGATAAAGAGAATTTCATTCCGGTTTTTATGGTACTAGGGAGGAACATCATCGATATTGACGTGGTGAATAATGCCTGTTTCTGTTATAAAGATTTTTCATTATTATCAATTTATACAGTCTCAGGAAACCTTCAAGCATATTTTTTTTTGGTTCTGTCAATGATGGTCACACACGCTTTGCTTGCTGCTCACCGTGAAGTCAAAAATAACCGACGCTCAGCGGCAATTCATGATGGTACGTGTGACAGATAGACCGTCATTCGCACATATTTCTATTAGAAATAGACACACAGGACCAGCAGCCAGTGGTGTAAACAAACATGCTGCTAAAACTATTACTTTGAAATAGTTCTAAACATACGAGACGACAAAATTATGTCTTGAGATCGTGCTAATTAATGTTGTCTTTTTCTGCTCTCCTAAAGTGCCGTTAGGTAGAAAATATGAACACACCTCCCAGTGTCTAATAATAGGAGTATGCACTAAAAATACATCCTGTGACGGCTCCCCCAGACCAGCCTTTTTCCCTATCTGTGGACAAGATTCAATCACATTGAAAGCGCCGCGCATCATAAAGTGAATAGTAAAAATTGAGTTACTGGTTCACATTAAAATTGGTTTATATATTTTTTCGATAATTAGATAATTAAATGAGTTAAAACGGTATAATCGCTGCTATAAATCTCCGATCGAGTTCATTCATACTCATGCTTCAAGTACACGGGTTAGTAATTTGGTTGTCATCCAGTCTTTGTCTGATGCTTTACAATGAAAATGATTCCTTTTTTTACGCTGATAGCACACTAACAGCGTGTTCGTAAATCATTGGACGCTTGCGTGGTTTAAGACGGAAGCGAAAATTAATAAAGTTTGCCAACTTTTTAATATGGTCTGATTAATGCATTCCATGATAATTGAAAAGAATTGTTTGAAAGCTTTCCACAAGTTCTACCTTATCCGCGTGTAATGCAAGAGTTGAAGTGCTAAAAGACTGGAAGTTTTCTAATAATTCTCCCTCCTCATTTTTTTCTGCCGCTTTTTCGTTGTTTTTTTTTTTTTTGTTCCTGCTGGAAACGGATTCCAACGTCACGAAAGAGGGGGAGATAGAAAAATCTCTTTCGAACAGTCTGATACTGAACTGCAGTCCACGGAAATATTATGTAAAGGGTGGATAAGTTGTTTCTGGAGATCTATGATTTTGGAGGCAAACTCAGGACAAGTGATTTTAAAAAAAAAATATTCTTGTATGAGAACAAATATGATGTGGTTGATTGACGCAAATTACGTACAATTATTAGTGAAGAGGTACAGTAAAAGATGTAAATACACTGTATTCGTTGGTTTCGAGCATATGAAACCAGTCTAAGTCCCTATTTCTACAGCGTCTGCCGCCATCAATTTTTTCTCACGATGAAGTATAACCCAACCAGATTACGTCACTGTTTCTCTGTTACCCTGGTGCTCCCTGGAAACCGGTGTTCCAATTTCACATCTAATGCTTTCAACTATGAGGTGAATGCACGTCTGAAAAGAAAAGTGGCGATTTCCCCCCTTATCACTATCTCCTTGAGATAGATCTGTTCCGGTGTCAGGGAAGCCCAGCTGTGTTTAGCATTAAAAGCGAACAAAAGGAGATACGGTTGTGTAATCTGTTCCATCGTTGAACCGCAATTTTATCCTTAATCTGTGTTCTACGTTCGTTTCCTTGATTGAGTTAGTGTTTAAATTTACTAGTGGAAATCTTGAACGGAAAAGGAAACATGCCAGTGTTGTTGTAGTTTTTCTATATTCCGTCAATTCAAAGATAGAAGTTACTTCCTCTCTGTACCAAGACTTGACTTGTTACTGTCGTAATCATTGCCTAAACTTTGAGTTATCTATTAGGTATGCCAGAACAAGTTACACTTCAAACGATGAAACTTTTCAAAACAGATATTTAATCACGACGTGCGTTTTTGTTCCCAGTTGGTTCGAGTTTTTATTTTCAATTTTTCCTATTCACGAATAAAACAAAATGTTACGGCTGAATGATACACTCTTATCACTATCAAATTTACGCATCTGAAAGACACGGCCGGTTGCCAGTTGGATGTTCGTTCGAGCATGAGTGCTAAAGGTCATGCATAATTGTGTCTCGGAAATGATTCGAGCGAGCTGATAAATGCGCCAAATTTCAACGCTCTCTCGCTTTGAGTGCTCGTTGCTCATCTTGCATTAATCAAAGCGTGTAATGATCATTACCTCCAATTAAATTATCATATTTTATATTCCGGCAATCGCTCCGTTTCCAGCAGCGTGATTTTCACCCCTGAAGAATTTTATGGCAAAACGCAATAAAATGGTGCAACTTGTATTGCTTGCCGACTTTCTTTTTCAAATTCTTTTCTGGGCTTTAGGAATGGATTCTCCTTTACAGTCTCGGACGGAGTTCCGAAGACTTACCGTTCTTCATCCCAGCCATTTGAATAGAATCAATGATGCAGAGCGCAGAAAAATTATTTGAAGCATTTTACTTCTCGGTATAACTCAATTGTAGCAACAACACTGAAACGATTTGCCGGTTTTTATTCGCCTTTCACGCGTTCCGCACGATTACGGTTGAGGAGTGCTCTGGGTGCTGGTAGACATACTTAATCTGAATATAACCAGATTATAACTTGCCCAAGCTCACCTTCCTTTGGTAAACTGACTGCCCAGTCAACCACAAATCGTATATCAATGTGTGAAAATTTTCGCAAATATATCTCAACGAAGTCGAAACCGTATACCACGCTTATTAATATGCGCAGAAATTCAGTTTTAATTGTATATCATGGTGGAGTCTAACCGATTTACGATTGTAGGCTAAGAATTGTAAGAAAGTGTGAAAGTTAGTAAGTAAGTAAGTAAAGTGTAAAGTAAGTAAGTAAGTAAGTACGTATAGCGCCTCCAAAATAGTACGCATATGCTGTTTTTGTGCATCAAATGCGAGTTTGTATGATATATATGAGGGCGGATATTGGAATCGAAACATTATTATACGTATGAAAATGTTGACTGGGTGGATTCCCGATTGGGTTGTGGATAGCTATATTTCACTGATGGATAGTGTTGAAGTAGTGGAGGGTTTGAATGTTGATTTGCAATTGCATTAAATTGGTCATTTATGCCAAATAAGCTTGTACCATGTTACATTTGGCGATGAATTATAATTGAAACTTCACGCTCCGAATTGAAATCACATTTCCATGTTAGTTTAGACTCCAATGTATCAACCCATATTATGTCTCGACTCATATCAGTCCATTATTAGTTATTCGTCATATCTCTAACTAGAAGATAAAAAATCGTCACATGGATGCATTGCGATTTCGAACTCGTGATATTGAAATTGCATTACCCTATATTCAACATCTACAATTGAACTACTGCCCACAATTACTATCTGGTGTAGTCAATATACATTTTCACTGATCAATTTGTGTCACATGTGCCACATGAAAATATTTGTTAACACCACATTGTTCTTCCATCGTTTAGTTTGTTTTGTTTATTTCTGTCAAAGATCTTAAAGATGACTTAGCAAACTAAATATTTTCCACGAATTGAAGAATTTTCCAGACTCATGAATAATCTCCTAAAATGGCGTATTGTTGTTTAGTCTTCAGTATAGTAATACAGGACAGACAAATATTATCTATAACTAATTAAATTATGGCTCTCTTAAACCTAGTTTTACTTATATTAAAATCGACTTGTGGCTGACTTGTGGCCTGATGCTGTAATATAACGGATTATTCTGACCATAAGAAGTTCGGCAGGTTGAAGTTCGAAGGAATGTCCGATTTCGTAGATGACGATAGGGCACATGAATATTTAACTGTTCAAGCAGATAACTGCAGTCTATTGCGTTAGTTAAAAGGTCGTAAACAAACAATATTTGGAACAACTCTCTACGTTTGACTAGTGTGCTTAATTGTATTAGCTGACACCGGTTTTCATAAGGTGTAAGAGCAAGATCGCGCCAAATCACCGATAGTCGAATACCGACCATTTTTGATTTGAATGAAACTTTGCACACGTATTTGGCTTAGCAAACTGAGCATTTTCCACAGATGGAGCGATTTTTTACACCCATGAGTTACTTTCTAAAAGGGCGTATGCCTTTTGGCATAGGTTTTATTCGAAGCATTGTAACCCAGAAACCGTTGGTTGTATAGAAAAACTGTCTGAGAATGAGTTGTAGGGAATTAAAAATGCACCACAAAAAAAATATACACTGTACAAAACAAATTTTTTTTTACCAAAAAAAAATTAAAATAAACATTAAATTTCAATTTAAAAAAAAAAGTGTTGAATTTTCTTCTTATTTTTTTTTAAGAAACTTGACGTTGATACGCAACTTTTGAAAAAAAAGTCCAGGATGGAGAAATGAAAAATAATTTTTTATGGTAGATTAATTTTTTTATAAAAATTCTAATTTAAACATTTTTCAAAATATTTGTATTCTGATGATCTTAAAAGATGCAGAGAGTCATTTTGAATCAAAAAGCTCTTGGTAGTAAACATTATAAAGGCATCGGTTTTCGAGTTATTTTAAATTTAAGCTCAATAAATTATTAATATTCCGGAAAATACACGTATTTTTTAATTTGTCCATGGTTCTCCAGCAAAAACCATACGTTAATTGGAATGCTTCATCAAAAATATACAATTCATTCTTTGACAACAAAACGATTGGGCGAACGGTTCTCAAGAAAAGAGTTGAATGTTCTAAGTGATATAAATATATATAAGAATCAAATATTTGTTTTCGAGTTTTATTATCTTAGGAACATATTTTTTTATGACATAGATACTTTACAGAACTAGTTTCACCTTATATTTTATATACATCATAAGTTTGCTCGAATGTTTTATAAAAATGTTTTATAAAATAATATGTTTGTCGTGCAACACTACTTACTTGTTTACTAATAATAACTGTTTGTAAAGTACGCAACCAATAACTACTGGGTCACCTATAATATCTGTTTTCGTATATAAATACGATTGCACTACTCCAGATGTGTTAGTAACAGTTTGCATTTTGTGAAGATGAATAAAGTGAAAATGGAATCAAGCTTACGCAAATTAAACGATAACGTTATTGCAAAATTAAAAATATTGAACAGTCAAGCTCATTTTGATATGTCCTTTTCAATTTGTGATTCGTGTAGTTATTGGAATGATAGTCAAGTCACCATTCATCCCTTCGTTGTTTACTATTCAGAATCTGGAACACTTAAGAATATCAGCTTCATCATAATATCGGAAGTACTCCATCATGATACTGTTGCGGTTCAGGTGTTCATTGCCAAATTAATGAGTTTTTTGAAAACAACAATAGAGTTGAAAAAAAGCGATATTAATGTCTGATGGAGCTGCCTCACAATATAAAAATAGAAAAAATTTTGCAACAAAATACAACGTCGATGCAGAGTGGCATTTTTTGCGACTTCTCATGGTAAGAGCCCATGCGATGCAATTGGTGGCATATTAAAACGAATGGCAGGAAATGCAAGTTTAGCTAAAGAACATGAACATCCCATTACAAGCGCAAAAGAATTGTATGATTGTAATAAAAAATTCATCAAAAATGTCATTTAGTTGGGTATCATATGAAGAATATGAACAAGGAGTAACAGAATGGAGCAATATTTTCAAAAAATCTATAATGATAGCTGCCACACAAAAGTATTACTCTTTTGTTCCGACTTCAGAAAATAAGATACAAACGAAGCTGTTTTCAAAAGATGACGAATCATTTACTTATGATGTATATAAAATATAAGGTGAAACTAGTTCTGTAAAGTATCTATGTCATAAAAAAATATGTTCCTAAGATAATAAAACTCGAAAATAAATATTTGATTCTTATATATATTTAAAACACTGAGAACATTTAACTCATTTCTTCAGAACCGTTCGCCCAATCGTTTTATTGTCAAGGATGAATTGTATATTTTTGATGAATCACTCCAATGAACGTATGGTTTTTGCTGGAGAACCATGGACAAATTAAGAGATACGTGTATAAATAATTATGATTTTTCGAGCTTAAATTAGAAATAACTCGAAAACCAATGCCTTTAGAATGTTTACTACCAAGAGCTTTTTGATTCAAAATTACTCTCTGCATCTGTTAAGATCATCAGAATACAAATATTTTGAAAAATGTTTAAATTAGATTTATTATAAAAAAATTAATTTACCAGAAAAAAAATTACTTTTCATTTCTCCATCCTGGACTTTTTTTAAAAAGTTGCGTATTAACGCCAAGTTTCTTTAAAAAAAAAATAAGAAAAAAATTCAACTCTTTTTTTTTTATTGAAATTTAATGTTTATTTTTAATTTTTTTTGGTCAAAAAAAAATTTTTTTGTACAGTGTATATATTTTTATGGTGCATTTCCAATTCCCTACAACTCATTCTCAGACAGTTTTTCTATACAACCAACGGTTTCTGGGCTACAATGCTTCGAATGAAACCTATGCCAAAAGGCATCCGCCCTTTTAAAATGTAACTCATGGGTGTAAAAAATATCTCCCCTTGTGAAAAATGCTCAGTTTGCTAAGCCAAATACTTGTGCAAAGTTTCATTCAAATTAAAAATGGTCGATTAAATTTTCGCGTATTTCCAGGCGATTTGAAATGATTTTGCTCGTAAAGGATCTTGCCATGGAAGACGACGCAAAGCAAATCGAACGAAAGAACGATGGATGCTTTCGATTTTGTTAATGAGTCCTGTGTGGTATGGTGCCCATATTAGTGCAGCATACTCCAAGAGGCTGCGAATCAAAGAGCAGTAGAGTGTTTTCAAGGCGTAGATATCTTGGAAGTCAGAAGCGTTTCGTTTAAGAAAACCAAGTATGGCGTATGCTTTGGATGTGATAGTGTTGACATGCTCGTTGAATCGAAACTTGCTGTCGATTGAGACTCCCAGATCCTTTATAGACTCGCATCGCTTTAAGTTACTTCCGTTAATTCTGTACGTGAAATGTTGTGGGTTGCGAAACCGGCTGAATGTTTTAATGTTGCATTTGTTCTCGTTAACTTCCATACCGTTCACTAGGCACCAATACAAAAGGTTATTTACATCACGCTGCAAAGCATCACGATCATAGACTGATGAAATAGTGCGGAAAATTTTAGGGTCAGCGAACAATAATTTCTCGGAAGCAATGCAGTTAAAATATCATTCACGAATAGTACGAAGATTAGCGGTCCTAATACGCTTCCTTGAGGTACTCCAGAAGGTATGAAAAAGCATACGGATGGGCTTCACAGAACATTGACGGAAGCCGTTCGATCTGTCATATATGAAAACAGCCAATTGGTTATCCATTCGGGTAGACCCAATCGTTTCATTGCGGAACCTTGTCGAAAGCTTTGGAAAAGTCTATGTATATTGCATCTACTTCTTGGCGTTTCTCCATGCGTTTCAAAACCTTAGTCACATAGCACATGAGGTTGGAGACTGTTGATCGTTTTTTTCACGAAACCATGTTGTTAGTCAGTTATAACATAACGGACAGCTGAGTAGAACAAGCGGTGAACAATTTTCTCAAAGACCTTTGATAAGCTGCTCAAAACCGATATACCCCGGTAGTTTTCTACGTTATTCGATTTGCTGCACTTGTAAATTGGTGTTATTGAGGCATGCTTCCATGCGAGAGGGAAGACTCCGTTGGAGAGAGAGTTGTTTAGAATTTTTGTGAGTGGCACGGCTAGTGTTGCAGACCATTGTTTCAAAAGTAATGGAGGTAAACCGTCAGGTTCAGGTCCTTTAGAGGCATCGATCGCCGCAAGAGCTGTTTCTACATCACCAACAGATAAAGGAACGAACAGATCAAATGTTTGTACATTTCTGATAGCTTCGTAGTTATTCTTTGGGGGATCTTCACTATATACATTTTTGAAGAAGTCGGCAAATAGGTTAGCTGAATCGTCCGCATTATTCGCGAACGTATCACGGTTACAAAAATGCAAATGGAAATGGCATAGGTTTTGTTCGAAGCAGTGTAGCGTTACCACAAAAGATCAAAATTATGGTCGCAGTGGTCCAAATCTTACAAAAAAAGCAGTGTAGCTCAGAAACCATTGGGTGTACAGAAAAACTGTCTGAGAACAAATTGAAAGGAACTGATAGTGTTAATATACACAATGAAAAAAAAATAGCAAGAAAAAATCCATATATATACATTGAATTACAAAAATTTAAACAATTGAAAGGTTATAAGAATTAACTTCGTGAATGCATCCGTTTTCAAGTCATTTTGAATTTACAGGGTAATAAGTTCGAATACAACCTTTCATCGTTATGTAGGTGCGCAGCACCATGTGCAATTCTGTGTATTGGTATTGGTATCAGTTTTAGCCCCTTATATAGGCTAATCGATGCTCATAAAGTCAACTTGCTGACGTTTGTGGTTTGTTTGTTGCGCACGATGAAAGAGTCCCGCGACGTCGGTAAAGTTGTTTGCGGCACGCAAGTCAGGAGTTCTTGTTTTCGGATAAAAAACTCTTTGTCTCTTTTTATTTCTTCACATATCATTTATTTGACGCGGCACAAATACAATTTATTGTTTAACGGCGCCAATTATATCTGATGACTTAAAAACTAAACGCAATTTTTTCATTCTCTCTGCCGACCACGAGCTTAAATTAAGTCTAACTCAAAACTAACATAGATTTTTCAATCAGTGTTTTGTTGTTAAATGGGCGTCTGATTCTTTGTCTCTTAACAGCCGCACAATATCCAAAATGATCTGCTGTGGGCGCCGACTTTGGCTAACATCCCCCCGTCCCACAGCAACATCCTGCGTTTCCGAAGCGTCGCATCGGTGATGGTTTGGGGCCGTATCCAGGTGTGGGAAGCTCCCAACTGGTGTTTATAAAATAAAAAAAAACAATAACATCAACGCCGCGTGCTAAAAGCCCAATGTTTTGGAGAAAATTGTCGGTCCGGCACTTCGGGACCTCTACGGGAAAGGTCACTATGTCCTTCAGTACGACGGTGCACTGCTTTACACGGCGAATATCGTCCAAGCGGAGTGTCGAGTGCATTTGACAGATTTTCTCGATGAGAATTTGTGGCCTCCCAGCCCCCGGATCATAATCCCCTGGACTTCTATATATGGTCGTACATGCTGGCCAAGCTGAGTGAACATGAAGTGGGTACTATGGATCAATTTGGAAAGCTTATTTCCAAGATCTGGGACGAGATCCCCATGGCTCAGGTACGTGCTGCGTACCATTTTTTATACCTTCTCAAGTTCATAATATAGTACAAAAGGGAGTTTGCTCTCATTTAATAACCGTAAAGATTCTCGATAAACACTGCTTCAATAAAAATTGGTTCAGGAAAAAATATCTTGTACTTTCGTTTTCTAACACATTTTAACGTGTGTTCGAACTTATTGAGCACCCTTTAATTTGAGGAAATTAGAAAATCAACACCAAATAAAAAAAGAATTAAATTTCCCCTCAAAATAATATTTTACATTGGAGCTGGACAAAATAACAAAATTTTTGAAAAAAGGCCTGGCTGGAGCAATGTAAGATAAATTTTTATTTCAAGTTAAATTTCATAGATTTTTTTTTCAATTTTAACAAATTTCAATGAAACGATATGATTCTATTAGTGATTTCAAAGCATTAAGCTCTTGCTAAATAATTTTCTAGATGCATCCGTTTTTCGATATATTTAAATATTAGGTTTGATTTTTCAGTTTTTAACGAAAATATTCTTTTTCATGAGTTATTTGTGGCACTCCAGCAACAAATTTAGATTTATTGAAATATACGATGGATATAACACAACTCGTTCTTTGACATCGGATCAATAATTTAGAAGTTATAGTTATGTTTACATACACGGAGATTTGTTTCAATAGGTTGAACAATTCAATATACAGAAATTAATTCCTAAATTCGGTATTTATTCAATTTCTTTGAGACCAAAGAATGAGTGGGGTTACATAAAATTGTGTATTTCAATCCACAAATAACTCACGAAAAAGCGTAATTAAAATATTCTGAAAAAAGCTGAAATTGAAATTTTTTGGAACTTATCTTTCATATAAAAATTTGTCTTACATTTCTCCATCCAAAACTTTTCATCAATAGTTTTGGAATAACGTCAAGTTTCAATAAAAAACTAATTTAAGGTGAGAATTCGTGCTCACGGAATTTCAACCTGGCCGCATAGTCGGTGCTCGTGAAGAAGGTGCTACGATTGCCGAGACCTGTAAATTGGTTGGAGTGTCGAAAGCTACGGTTTGCAGAGTTATGCGAGAATTCATGAAAGGGATAACATACCGTTGGAGGAAATTCAAAGACAGTACGAATCGATCCCTAGGAGGATTCAAGCGGTCCTTGCAGCTAAGGGTGGCCCTACTCCGTACTAATAAATGAAGTACAGTAATTTGAAATTGCTGTTTTAGATATCCGAAATCCTAAACACATCCATTTCTCTTTTCAGAAGTGTTTTTTATGGCATACTTCTTGTACAGAGTGGTGTTTATTATTTCCGAAAATCCTTCTGCCACAAAAATGGTTACATCTCAATGGTCCCTTGACGGATTTTCAACTTTTGGGTATCAATGAACTCGGAATGAATTCTAGTTTATTGGCATTTATATGTTGCTAATTATATGTTGCCTACAAGAAACTAGCTGTCATAAAAAGTTCTAAGCGATGCAAAAATGAATATTTTGACACACACTTCTAAAATCCGGAACATTTCCGGTGTCTATTGGTCGCATCAAGTCACCACATAATATTTGGAAAGTAGGATAGTTTTCCAGTAAAATGAGACCCGTTTCGTCAAAATTGAATCATTGTTCGTGAAGTTCGGATCGTTCGAATTCCCTGTATAACTAATTTAGTGTTTATTCGCGAATTCATTTACGAAGTTTTTCGATTTATAATGACTATACTGCCGTTCCAAGCATAGTAGAACATGGGACTACTATGATTGGAACGGCAGTATATCAATTGTTAAAAATCATTGGGATACAAATATTTTGATAAATTTTTCAAATAATTCATATCTTTACCTTACCAATCAGACGAGAGTCGTGCTGGCTCGTGCTGTATCAAGAAGTTGTCGCCATGTTGCTTGGTTTTGGGCTGTGTTTCGCCGGTTTCCCAGGCGTCTCATCACCCACAAGTCTCCTCCGATCTGTTCGAACCATCGTGCTGGCTGCGCCCCCTATTTCTGGAGCCGACATGGTGCTGAAGAGAAGTGATTTCTCAGGGTTGCCATCCGGCATCCTTACGACGTGAATAGCTCACCGCAACCTATTGACTTTCGCCAGGTGCGCAATGGGGTTTCCCTCCAAGTAGCGCGTGTAGCGTGGTTCATGCGCCGTCACCATTTTCCGGCTTCCGTCAGTACTCCACCGTAGATAGTGACCCCAAATACACGAACTCATCGAGCTCACCGCCGTCCACAGAGACTTGAGTTGGGAGGCTGATTTCGATCGATTGGAGCCTCTCGCTCACACATGTTTCGTTTTCGGCGCATTTATTCGCAGTCTGATTCGTCCGGGTTCGGCGTTCAGTCGGGCGTAAGTTTCCTCTGCCGTCGCAAAGGTACGTGTCATGATGATGTCAAAGTCATCCGCGAAGCCCAGGAGCTGAACTGACCATGTGAAAATCGTCCCCCTCGTGTCGATGCCCGCCCTACGGATCACACCCTCAAGGGCAATGTTAAACAGTAAACAGAAAAGTCTATCACCTTGTCTTAACCCCCTACGCGATTCAAAGGGGCCCGAGAGTATCCCAGAGACACGCACGTAGCACATCACTTACGCCATGGAGGTCTTGATCAATCGAGTCAGTTTATCCGGAAATACGTTGTCGTGCATGATCTGCCGTAACTGTTTTCGTTCGACTGTATCATGGGCCGCCGTGAAATCTATGAAGATGTGATGTGCGGACACGTTCGCGATATGTTTGCAAGATCCATCTGAGTAAGAAAGTCTGACCCACGAAACCTGGTACTGGCCCACGCACCTCGTTTCTGCCACTCGGTGCTTTCACTTTTAGTGTCGCCGTTGCGGTCTCCTCGATAGCTGTGCGAATGCTGCACCAGCCGTCCTCGAGAGGCGATGCGCCAAGCCCCTCCGCCATGGGTAGTACCGCTTCGAGCTGATTCGCGTATTCATCCGCAGTCTGGGGGTCCCGAAGCTGCGTGATGTTGAGCCGCGGAGTTCGGCGCTGTCGCGCATGGTATACGGTCGACAGTCTTAGGCGCAAAGTTACCGCAACTAGGCTAGTGTCGAAAAAAAGAAGCAGCCGTCGATTAAAACATGGTCAATTTGGTTTGCTGTACGTTAGTCAGGTGATTTCCAGATGGTTTTGTGGATGTCCTTTCGGGGAAAGAAGCTACTTCGGACTTCCAGTCCTCAGGGAGCTGCGAAGTTAACGCATCGCTGGCCGTTGTCGTTCGTCAAGGTGTGCAGGTTGTGCGGGCCGATCACCGGCTTGTATATGTCTTCCCTACCGATCTGAACGTCCCCCGATCTGAAAGCCCCCGATGACGTTCTTAATATCTCTACGCGAGCAGCTATCGTTTCTCCAGCGATCTACAGCTCCACCGTGCTTCATTCGTCGTCCTTATTTCGTCGCCTAGGTCGTTGCCGATTGTTCGGGTCCGTATTCAATTCTTGATTGTTCGTAGCATTTTAAGTTCGGCATTCTGGCTTGCTAGGGCTGCAAATGCCTTGTCTCGCAACGGAGCTGCCATCTTGGGTATAGCTGGCGAGGCGCCGCATTTCGTAATTCTGTCGTCCGCTTCGGATTAGACGACGCTATTTGAGCCGTCCCTTACATGAGGAACAGATGCTCAGGCAACCTGCCCTCATAGGAGAACAGCTCACCTTTCCTTGTCAGCATACGACCAAGTTCCCACCGGTTTATTGACCTTCCCCTGGTTGCTCGTTTCCCAGTCTGTACCACGTGGAGGTAGGGGTAGGAGTTGCAGGGCATTCTGCTTTGGAACACACTGGGGTCTATTTTATGCCAACTAGTACTAATGTACTGATGGTACGCATTGCCAAGCCACAGTTTACCAAGCCACTTAGCGGAATAAATGAATTTATTGTTCGAGAAACCGAGAGAATGATGTAACTTTTAAAAAGGGCGAGTGCTCAATGCCCGCATTCAGAAACAGTCTTGTTCTCAGATATAGAAGCAAGCTCGTGATTGGTTGAAAAGGTTTTCTAATTATATGACCAATTTGGGGCAACATCCACTTTCGATCGAACCATTGGGTGCTCAAAATCCGTTCAGTGGCAGTAACAGAATAAACATTTAAAGGAGGCACATTTTCGTTACACTTTCAACAGCATGACACCAAATTAAAGTCCTTTGCCAAAAATTTATCTTACATTTCTCCATCCTGCTTTTCATTAATTTTAGAGTGTTTACAATATCAGGACACTCATCAGGTTCTAAATGACGTGTCAGCATTTAAAATTTAAAACCTAGAGCACAAACTGAAAAAAATTTATTATAGCTGTGAATTTTGTCGCCCCTAACAATGATAACCTTTTCAGAGACTAAAATGAGTAAGCTAATGTTAAAGCAACGAACTCGGCGTGCCACTACTCTGCGGTCTTTTGATGCACTTCTAAACAAATTAAAGGCATCAAATTTCACAGGAATGATTCAAAAGCTATAATATTTCAGAGCATCTATTTTGTGCTTTGGAGCAACATTTGTTTAACTGTTGTCGACCACTGTAATCGAGTCTGTGAATAGTCGAGTCTGGCTTGTACAATTGCGAAAAAAAAATTAAATTGATAACTCTAAGCCTTCATTCTGTGCCGAACACGCATCAGTACTGGACGTGTTTGGTGATCGGTCCGATAGAGTATAAAACAAAAGACGTGTGAACAAGTGTTGGCATTGTTTGCCTGGTCGAGTGAAATAAATCCGGGTTCAAGGTCGTTCCTTTGTGCAACTGTTTCGCATCGTGACTGCCAGCTGGTGCGTAAGCCGATTTGGCTGCTGGCTGGATTGTGCTACAGCAGTGGACGAGACACAAACGAGGAAAAAGAAGAAGCCATCAGTGTCAGCTAGTCGTATCGCTGTGTGGAGTGATCTCACACCTGGCTCGCTGCTGGTGGCTGTTTAGTGCTGCTGTATTGGTGCTGCTGGCTGTAACGGCTGCTACTTCGAACGATCGGACAACCAACCTTACTGGAAGGGAGAAATAAAAAGGTACGTGTTCTTGTCAGCGCTAGTGCGCTAGACTTAAGATGGATGTAGATCCCTCGCCTCCCGCGCCACCATCCCCGAACCCCTCTGACCCTGACCCTTCTGTTACCCCCTCCCCTGTTCATTCTTCAGTCCCCCCTCGCCCCAGGCTTTACCCAGACGGAGCCCAGGGCAGCTATACTGTTTATTTTCGGCCAAAGGCAGGACCGAAATCGAAAAAGTTGAACCTCTTGCAGATTTCTAAAGACCTGACGAAGGAGTACAAGGGCGTGACCGAAATTTCCAAAGTCCGACCTAACAAGCTCCGTGTCGTGGTCGGTAACCTGAAAGAGGCCAACGATATAGCTTGCTCTGAGCTCTTCACACGCGAGTATCGCGTTTACATACCCGCACGAGACGTGGAGATCGACGGTGTCATAACCGATTCGAGTCTGTCCGTCGAGTGTATACTACAAAGTGCCAAAGGGTGCTTTAAGAACAAAACGTGTCCCGAAGTAAAGGTGCTCGACTGCAAGCAATTGCGGTCAGCATCGATCATCGGTGGCAAAACAGTATACACTCCGTCAGACTCGTTTCGAGTTACGTTCGCCGGGTCTGCACTACCAAGCCACGTCTCGATCCACCGGGTTCGTCTCCCTGTGAGGCTCTACGTGCCCCGCGTCATGAACTGCCTGAATTGCAAGCAGTTAGGCCATACAGCCGCCTACTGCTGCAATAAGGCACGTTGTGGCAAGTGTGGGGAGTCTCATGCGGAAGATTCTTGCAGTGTTAACGCTGAAAAGTGTATTCACTGCGGGGAAAATCTGCATGAGCTCTCGACATGTGCGGTGTACATGCAGCGCAGGGATAAAATAAAACGGTCTCTCAAAGAGCGTTCAAAGCGTTCCTACGCTGACATGCTGAAGAAGACCGTTACCACTTCTCCCGTTACTTCGAACCCCTTCGATCTGTTGCCCTCTGAGGAAACCGATTCTGACGATTCACCAGCGGGAGCATCTTACGCCAATCCTGGGGAGTCTAGAAAGAGGAAAAGTGTTTCCTCTCCTAAACTTCCCAGAAAAGGTCCTAAGATTTCTCAAAGTGAAATGAAGGTTACAAACAAACCAAACAGTGCTGCGGAAAAACCGAAGCAAACTCCTCCTGGGCTGGCAAATTTAAAGTCCCAGAAGGAGTTCCCAGCACTGCCAGGAACATCTAAAACCCCAGTTGCTCCTTTTACACTCCCAGTTGATGAAACAAACTCTGGATTAGTGAAATTTTCTGACATTGTGGACTGGATTTTTGAAACTTTCAATGTACCCGATCCAATTAAAATTTTTCTTACAGCATTCCTCCCAACAGTTAGATCATTTTTGAAGCAGTTGACTGCCCAATGGCCCCTCCTTGCAGCGATTGTATCCTTCGATGCCTAATTCAACTGCGTATATGAAGGATTCTATCTCTGTCTTACAGTGGAATTGTAGAAGTATTTTACCAAAAATTGATTCGTTTAAAGTTTTGATAAATAAAAACAAATGCGATGCATTTTCCCTTTGTGAAACTTGGCTTACTTCAAATATTGATCTCAACTTCCATGATTTTAATATTATTCGCCTTGATCGAGACACCCCATATGGAGGAGTACTTTTAGGGATTAAAAAGTGCTATTCTTTCTATCGTATTAACCTCCCCTCGATTCCAGGCATCGAAGTTGTCGCATGTCAAATGACAATACAAGGTAAAGAGCTTTGTATTGCCTCAATATATATTCCCCCCAGAGCACAGGTTGGGCAACGGCTGCTCTTTGATTTAATAGAACTTCTTCCCTCGCCACGTTTGATTTTGGGAGACTTCAACTCTCATGGCGTGGCTTGGGGTTCCCCATACAATGATAACCGCTCCTCTTTAATCTATAACCTTTGCGATGACTTCGACATGACTATTTTAAACAACGGTGAAATGACACGTATCCCGAAACCTCCAGCGCGCCCAAGCGCTTTGGATCTATCCTTATGTTCGACGTCGCTACGGTTGGATTGCACATGGAAGGTAATCCTCGATCCTCACGGTAGCGACCATCTGCCTATTCTTATTTCAATTACTAACGGGTCAACTCGCATGCGACCAATTGACATTCCGTATGACCTCACACGAAATGTCGATTGGAAGTTATACGAGGAAATGATTTCAAAAGCGGTCGAGTCGATTCAACATCATTCACCACTTGAAGAATACAACCTCCTCGCGGGCTTGATTCTCGACGCCGCGTTGCAAGCCCAAACGAAGAAATATCCCGGCGTAACGATCAAAGAACGGCCTCCCACTCCGTGGTGGGACCAAGAGTGCTCCGATGTCTACACGCAAAGATCCGACGCGTTTAAGGCCTACCAGACGGGAGGTATACCTGGCGACTATTTACGGTATTCGGAGCTTGATACCAAGCTTAAAAGCTTGGCTAAAGCAAAGAAACGTGGATATTGGCGTCGGTTCGTGAACGAGACGTCGAGGGAGACATCGATGAGCACTCTTTGGAACACAGCCCGAAGAATGCGGAATCGCGTAACGGTCAACGAAAGCGAGGAGTCTTCAAGTAGGTGGATATTTGATTTTGCCAGGAAAGTATGTCCGGACTCTGTTCCTGCGCCAAATATTGTTCGCGATGCGTCTCCGGGCCACGACGCGATAGAATCACCTTTTACGATGGCAGAATTTTCAGTTGCCCTCCTGTCCTGTAACAATAACGCGCCTGGATTAGATAGAATCAAATTCAACTTGTTGAAGAATCTACCCGGCAATGCCAAGAGGCGCTTGTTGAACTTGTTCAATAAGTTCCTGGAGCAAAACATTGTACCGCAGGATTGGAGGCAAGTGAAGGTGATCGCCATCCAAAAACCAGGGAAACCAGCTTCTAATCACAACTCTTATAGGCCGATTGCAATGCTATCCTGTATCCGGAAATTGATGGAAAAAATGATACTCCGTCGTTTAGACCACTGGGTCGAATCAAATGGTCTACTATCAGAAACTCAATTTGGCTTCCGCCGTGCCAAAGGGACGAATGATTGTCTTGCGTTGCTTTCAACAGATATTCAGCTGGCGTATGCTCGTAAAGAACAAATGGCGTCTGCGTTCTTGGACATTAAGGGGGCTTTTGATTCCGTTTCTATTGACATTCTTTCGGGTAAACTTCACCGACAAGGATTTTCTCCAATTTTGAACAATTTTTTGCACAACTTGTTGTCCGAAAAGCACATGCATTTTACGCATGGCGATTTGGCAACTTTTCGCATTAGCTACATGGGTCTTCCCCAGGGCTCATGTTTAAGCCCCCTTCTTTACAACTTTTATGTAAATGACATCGACGAATGTCTGGCAAATTCATGCACGATAAGACAACTTGCAGACGACAGTGTAATCTCTGTTACAGGAGCCAAAGCTGCCGATTTGCAAGGACCATTGCAAGATACCTTGGACAATTTGTCTGCTTGGGCTTTACAGCTAGGTATCGAATTCTCTCCGGAGAAGACTGAGATAGTAGTTTTTTCTAGGAAGCATGAACCTGCTCAGCTTCAAACACAATTAATGGGTAAAACGATTTCTCAGGTTTTGGTACACAAATATCTTGGTGTCTGGTTCGACTCTAAAGGCACCTGGGGTTGTCACGTGAGGTATCTGATGAAAAAATGTCAACAAAGAGTGAATTTTCTTCGTACAATAACCGGACAATGGTGGGGAGCCCATCCAGGAGACCTTATAAGGCTTTACCAAACAACGATATTGTCTGTTATTGAATACGGGTGTTTCTGCTTCCGCTCCGCAGCAAACACACATTTGATCAAACTGGAGCGAATACAATATCGTTGTTTGCGTATCGCCTTAGGTTGCATGCAGTCGACCCATACGATGAGTTTGGAGGTTTTAGCTGGAGTACTACCATTGAAAAACCGCTTCTGGAGCCTGTCTTCTCGTATTCTAATCAAATGTGAGGTCTTGAACCGTCCCGTGATTGAAAATTTTGAAAGGTTAATCGAACTTAATTCTCAAACCCGTTTTATGACATTGTATTTCAATCACATGTCCCAAAATATTAACCCTTCTTCGAATATTCCAAATCGTGTCGACTTATCAAATACTTCTGATTCTACTGTGTTTTTCGATACATCCATGATAGAAGAAACTCGTGGAATCCCGGATCATTTACGCGTGCAGCAGATCCCTAAAATTTTTTCCAATAAATATCGAAACATCAACTGCGACAATATGTACTACACTGACGGATCACTTCTTGATGGGTCCACTGGCTTCGGTATCTTCAATAACAATTTAACCGTCTCCCATAAGCTCGATAATCCTGCTTCTGTTTACGTCGCAGAATTAGCTGCAATTCAGTACACCCTAGGGATTATCGAAAAAATGCCCACGGACCATTATTTCATCTTTACGGACAGTCTCAGTTCCATTGAGGCTCTCCGATCGATGAAAGATGTTAAGCACTCTCCGTATTTCCTGGGGAAAATACGGGAACATCTGAGTGCTTTATCCGAAAAATCTACTCAGATTACCTTAGCGTGGGTCCCTTCTCACTGCTCGATACCGGGTAATGAGAAAGCGGACTCTTTGGCTAAGGTGGGCGCAACAAACGGTGATATTTATGAAAGACCAATTGCCTTTAATGAATTTTTCGCACTTGTACGTCAGAATACGATCATCAGTTGGCAAAATGCTTGGACCAGAGGGGAATTGGGAAGGTGGTTACATTCCATAATCCCCAAAGTATCGACGAACCCGTGGTTCAAGGGGTTGGATGTAGGTCGGGATTTCATTTGCGTGATGTCCCGGCTTATGTCCAATCACTATAGATTTGACGCGCTCCTCCGTCGTGTTGGGCTCGGGGAAAGTGGTATCTGTGCCTGTGGTGAAGGTTATCACGACATAGAGCATGTGGTTTGGTCATGCCCTGTACACCGTGACGCCAGGTCTAAATTAATAGCTTCCCTGCAGGCCGAGGGTAGACAGCCGGCTGTTCCTGTTCGTGATGTCTTGGCGAGCCGTGACCTATCCTACATGTCCCTTATATACGTTTTCCTGAAATCCATCCACGCCCCAGTCTAGTCCCGTTCCCCTCCGTCTACACCCAACAAAACGACAAGAACACGTTTGAACCTTAAGCACAAAACCAGCAACCAGACCCCGCACAACAGAACCAGGACCCAAGGACTACGAGCCTCTGTCCCAACTCACGACATCGTGGCTCAGCAGAACGAATCCATACATGCCATTCGACGATTATCAGACGACCATTGAACAACAAAACACTGATTGGAAATCCCATGCTAGTTTTAAGTTAGACTTAATTTCAGCTCGTAGTCGGCAGCGAGGATAAAAAATTTGCTTTAGTTTTTAAGTCATCAGATATAATTGGCGCCGTTAAACATTAAATTGTATTTGTGCCGTGTCAAATAAATGTTATGTGAAGAACTCTAAGCCTTATTTAAAAAAAAACTATTTTCTCATTAAAACTAAAATTATAGCTAATTCTATTTTCTCATTAAAACTAAAATTAGCTAAATATTAAAGGCTGTCTGATCAAAGAGATATAAGGAAAAACAAATTAAAATAAAAAAAAGAATTTAAGTTAGAACGGCTTGTTTGATTGGTATGTACCGTCTTTAAATTAGCTAATCGTGTCTAATTGAAATTATGTAAATAATTTTTAATTACCTTCCTCAGCTGGTCTCGAGGTACGATGCTGACCTAACAAGCCAGTCGTCGTAGGTACGAGTCTCGGTTCGGAAGAGACTGTTAGTGTCAGTAGGATCGTAGCGCTAGCCCCGCAATTGTCCTGTACACTACTTAACAGTTGGCTGCGAAGTCTGTGTAAAGTTAACAGAAGGATAAGTTCCGAATCGGAATGTAGCACCAAGGCTTTGCTTTTTTATCTAATTGAAAGCATATCTTCGCGTTCCGGTTATGGTTGCTCCAAATGGATCAATTTCTGCTTTCAATTATTTTAAAATTGTCTTCGAAATTCAAATTATGATATAATCAATTTTTGTTTCCCGGGAAATTAAGTGATTAGTTGAGGCAAGTGAATAAGCCAGTGATAAGATCGTGCAAGCTTAGTAGCAGCAATTGTTTCGTGCGTGTAACTATGATTTTTCATCGATTGACGGTAATCGAAACAGCTTGCATCGAAATAATACCATCGGTGATGATTTGTATGATTATAATGACAATGAAAATTATCTTCAATCACGTGCAGTCAGAGTCTGTCTTTTCATGGCAAAAAACCAGTGCAGTAGAGGTGAACGATTATCGGAATGTTCTTGACTGGTCAGTTGTAACAATTCAAATTAATGCCGTTTGTCTGTTAGAGTGTATCTCAAATCCAACTGAATATCAGAATGTTCGTATGGTTGATTTTTTTATTGTAATGCTCATTTATAGAATCACCACCCTGCAAGCTCTCCAGGGTATTCTAAGAAAGAAAATTGGCGTTTAAATTACTGCTTGTCACGAAATCAATTTGCCTTCTTTAGGATGCAATTGATTCACAAGCGGTTATGATTTTTTTGTTCACATTATGAACAAATTGGATGAACCTTCTCAAATCAAACGCAATGAGTTCTGGATTGTATAATATGTGCTTTGACAGCACTAAAAGGAAATGTTTGGATTTTTTATATCGCTATTTTCTAAAATAATACTCAATTAACTTCAGCCTCAACTATGACACAATTCTTTCCTTCGTATTCGACAAATGCTGCCGGCCGTGAACAAGAACAGTCAATTTATCGCAAATTACCTATTTGAAAACTCCACTCAGGTTTACACCCATAATCTCTCCAAACGAATCCCGAACGCAGGCCGCAACTTTAGCTTCAATTTCATCTCTTGCACAGTACACAGCAGCAGCAGCGTGACACCAAGGTAAGGTATAAGTGCTGGGTACCGAGAAGGGGCAACGGCGGACGGTAACCACCAGCAGCAGCATATGCACACATTCATACATACATGTATATGCAGCACGCGCCCGTCGACGTCGATTCCGCAAAACGAATTTCTATGCTCGAACGCCAAAAGACGGGATTGCAGGCAAAAGGGTTAAAACCAGCCGGCGCCTATTTGGCGGAAAGTCGCATCTAAGAAAAATTTTCCTTGCTCAATTCTACGCTTCAATTGAAAACTTTTTAAACAAACTGAGGCAAAATTTGCTACAGTGATTGTGGCGACGACAATTAAAGTGAAAGCATGGTTGTTAATGGCGCATCGGCAACCGGGTTGCATGTAATGCAGCGTAGATACCGGTCGGTCCTGGTCCTGTCAAGCAGGGAAGGAAAGGGAAGGGGTTTGCTCTCATACTGTGTGCAGGTTTTTCCGTTCGATAAATGCTTCCGCACAGAAGAATGTAGTCATACATGATAGAGATTCTAGCTTCAAACAGTGTCCTTCCGCTGCATGTAGTTTGCCTTCTATTTGTGGGATAATTTATATTTCGCAGCATCCCAAACGATTGTTCCGCAACACTTCTGCTCTATATAAGAATCACTGAATTATAGTGGGAAAAGCACTAGTAGAATAAAAGAGCTAGCCAGTATGCGGGAAATTGCCAGAGGAAATACGTTCACTTAATCTTTCTCGAAAGGATGTCGGGGTTTGTGCGTACGAGTTTATTGCAGGCGATATATTTATTGGTCATCGTAAATGGAGCATCGGAACCTGCTGAATACGCGCGTTTTGTCGTCGTAGTTTCGAACAAGGGTACGGCCGGCCCCAGACGCACGGACGAATCAATTGATGACCAGACTGCCCTGGACAAAGAGTTGCGCCTCGTGTAAGATAGTTTCCGTAGTTACTTTTATGAGAATTCGAGCAAATGCCGGTGGATGGAGGTGGCGACTGAAATCTATCAGAAAGAACTATAAATCTCAATTTATACGAGTTACCTTTAGTTTTTTGCCCCCTTTTCGGAAAACGGCAATTACGAAGGGCGTTTTCAGATAGCTGTAAAGGAACAAAGAATTAAATTATCGACTGATGTGAGATTTAAGACGTTCAACCGTGGAACATTTTCAAACTTATACTGTCGGAAATTCGTTTGTCCCTAATAAAGCTACTATTAGGACAGGTGCAGTTTTTCCTTACATGACAAAGGTATAGCCGTTATTACTCTTGTTTCAAGCTATTTTCATCTAACTTTTGTACAATAGGGAACTACAATTAACGTATTCGAAAACTACAGAAAATTGGCAATAATTGAACATGAAAAAACTTATTTGTAATGGTTATTATGAAATTTTTGTAAAATAAATTGGTAATCAATTTTATTGGAAAATTGATAGCGTAGAACCGCCAATTGGAATATTTTTGCGATACAACCATTCCTGTGAATTTTGGTGTCCCTAGCCATTACCGTTTTTTCAGAGACTTAAATGAGTTTCCTCGTAAACATAACGGTAAAGCGAGGAACTCGGCGAGGAGTCTCTATACGGCACTCTCACGTAAGTTGACGCGTTATGGTAATGGCTAGGGGCACCAGAATTCATAGGAATGGTCGAGCAGCTATAACCTTTCTTTTAATTCTGGTTTGAGCTTTTGGAATGCACCTTTTTTTCATTTTGTAAAGCAGCTTTGTTAAACCAGCTTTTCAATTTGTTTTCCTCATTACACTCCGTAGCCACGTCATGAACGTTTTTAGCATCTCTTCGCTCGCTTTACTTAGGACTAATTTATGATAAGAATCTTACTTTCAAGGAGCACATTGAAAATATCCAGTCAAAGTGCAATAAGTATATCAAATGTTTAAATCCTCTTATCAACAGGAATTCTAGACTTTGTCTCAAGAACAAACTGTTAATTTACAAACAAATTTTTAGCCAGCAATGCTATATGCAGTTCTCATCTGGACAAGTTGTTGTGCAACCAGGAAGAAGACACTTCAAAGGATTCAGAATAAACTTTTGAAAAAGATTTTGAAGCGTCCTCCCTGGTTTAGCACGAACGAGCTACATAGACTCACTAATGTAGAAACATTAAAAAATATGTCAAGTCAAATTATCAACAAATTCCGACAAAAATCGTTGCAATCCTCAATTGCAACGATTAGCTCACTTTTTAGTCAGTAGGATAGTTTTAAGTTTACTTTATGTTTTGTTTTATTCCTTTTTTTCTTTTTTTCCTTGACAAGTAGGTTTAATAATTTTCCTACAATTACATTAACTTAACTGCGAAAGCTAATAACATTCAATAATATAAAATAGCGTACAAATATATATATATATATATATATATATATATATATATATATATATATATATATATATATATATATATATATATATATATATATATATATATATATATATATATATATATATATATATATATATATATATATATATATATATATATATATATATATATATATATATATATATTTATATATATATATATATATATATATATATATATATATAATAGTGTTGATATGTCACCATTTGTGGGAGAATACACAATATTAATTCTGAATAGATATTAGTACATAAATAAATCATTACAAACATTCCCCCCCCCCCCCCTAAAAAAAATCTCTCCGCTCGCGACATGACAAATCGTCAGTCATCTCTTTTTCTGCTCCTCTTATCGCACATTTCTGGTACACACAAAAGACCTAATGCGGGATTGAACGAGCGTGAGAACTGGCAACACTGTTGCAAAATGGACGATTTTTGTGTACTCGCTTGTAACCAAAAGAAACCCTGAAATCATTTTTTGGCTTGTTCTTTGTGTAAGAAAGTTGACAGACATTTTCGAATAATTATTACTGTCTGATGACAATTGAGAAATTTAAAACTGTTCATGTAAAAATTTTAAATCTCGAGATTGACCTCATACTACCAAAAGGTGATACATGTTTAATCCGTGAATTTTGCCGAGGAATACGAAGAAACTATCAAATTTGAAAGAAAATTGATTGCATTTGCCAAGAAATGCAAATTTAATTTTAAAATACAAAAATAATCTAAACTTTCGGGCAAAAATTATATTTTTTTTATAGACTGCTCGGTTTATTTCCTTCAAAAATCATCTATTAATTAATTTAAGAAAAAAGAGGTTTGAAATAAAAAAATGCGTTATTTTTCAACAAAAAGAGAAATCCCACAGAGCAGGGGATTTCCAATGTTACCCTAAATTAGATATGTGTGTGTATGTGTATGTATGTAGATGTGTGTATTTGTGTGTTTTATGTGTGTTGATTTATTGTACCAAACCACTCTAAAGCTACTCAAAAGGTAAAAGATGGATGCTGTTGAAAAATACCAAAATCCACAAAACCTCTCATCGAACGTTATTGGACAACAATCTAGAAATATCTCAAGAAGGACGTTAGAAAAGTTAACTTGCTTGATGACTCAAAAAACTCGGATTTGTTAGCGCTTGAAAATATGGTGCAAAAAAAGAATGAAAGAATCAATTGAAGCGGTTACAAATACCCAACTTCAAAAGAATTACATCAATTATATATTTCTGGATATGTTTATTTTTATCAACACAAATTGTGACACATTCGTCAAATCTGTGCAGAAGAGGGAAGAGGATAATAGAGTCTACTCGATATCTCATAATTTTCCAATCACAATGATTTACCTCTATGAAAGCTATTCCGCAGTGGAAAAGTACTTTTTGCTGATATATTAACGACCAATCGTGCCAAAATCGTTCCACAATTTGTTGAACAAAAAAAAAATAGAACGTTTTTGCCTTTCTACGGTTCTTAAGGCGAAAGTTGATGAAGTGGGGAAGATGCAGCTTTAAATTTTAATTTTCCTAGCAAATCGTTCGGAAAAGCCCCCCTGAACGTATGTTTAATGCCTGGCCATTAATACTACTTTTTTCTCCATTTGTTCATCCCTCTATCGCTTCTTCCTTTAAAAGCCGCGGTGTTCCCGCTAGGATAAAAAAAACGCTCGCTATCATCTATGCTAAATCAGGCCCCGCTCGAACCACGATGAGTCGACAAAGAGGATGCGAATAATAGCGATATGATCTAATTGAACGTGAGTAAAAAATCGATATCGTAAACCACGTGTACAGACGAATCAATTTCTTGCGAGTTAACGATTATGCGCAAATCTGCGCTGAAACTATTTCAATCATGGAAACGAATTGGCAATCGAGTTAATGAAGAATGAAGATCGACGTAGACCGTCTCCGAGCATACCAAGACTAGCATTACAGAATCGGGAAACTTCGGCGATTATTGGTTACTTAGCTAAATTAAATAATGTCGTTTATTGTCCATATGGATGCATAAAGTTGCCAGATAAACATTATCTCGGCTATTCGCTCGCTGGGCAGCGGATGGAGAACGAACAGGGAGCATTGTCGTTCGCCAACTCTGCTGCGGGTATTGTCGCTCGAGAAAAGACATTGTACCGGTTTCTGTCTCCAGCGAACTTTTCAGGAATCCTTCCGTTCCGCCGTCTTGCAGTCGATAACGTAATGCGTGTCCCATTTGCCAAACTTTTACCGATAACTTTTCGGGTCGATTTGCTACTTTTGCTTTCGGTGCAGACCGGATATCGATGCGACACCGAGGAGTGCAGTCAGATGCTGTCTCATATTTCATAAACTGTAGCAGCGATGAGCCTTTCGGTTAAACATCGCAAATCATCGTGCTGTCTAACATATGTTAGTAATTTTATTCTTAACAAACTAAACGCAGTCTAAAATTTAATTAATGGAGACTAATAAGTTGTGAAAACGAATGAATGAACAAATGGAATTTACGTAAGAGTTAAACTCCAATTATTCTGCCAAAGTAATTTTCCAATCGGTGAAGCAATCAAAATAAATCATTTTCATTCGTCCGTGAGATCGCAATAAATATAAAAACAATTTGTGTGATAGAATTATATAAATCAGTAGTCGAAATAGTCGCATAAATAATTCTAGCACTACACTGGCAGAAGCAGAATGGCAAACATCTTTCTCAAGCAAATTCCCATAGAAGGTCGCCAGATGATTTGCTGTTGTCCGCTTTCAGTATGTTAGGATCGTCTTCCACCCTATGCCTTGCAGTGTGACAAAGTTACAATCTAGCGGCATCGCTCAAAGTGTGACGAAGATAAAATCTTACATAAGCGTCCGACTGAAACCGTCGCTTCCAACTGTTCGGAAGTTGGCGGTTGGTGAACATAACGTGCATAAAAAATGTCCCCACTAGTCAGTTTGTCCGTGGCACATGCACGGATTCTTTCCTTCCTGTGCGGCGCATTACTAGAAGTCCGACTTACATAATACGAAATTAGTCACCCTATGCGAACCGTTTGTCTTTGTGAGGCTTTCTCCTCCTCGATTATTTATTTGTAATTTATTCATTTTTCATTCTTTTCTGGCTTCGGCAATAAATCGCAATCTCCTCACGTATCCCCTTGGTTTCTTTTTTTCAGAACTCGATCAGACACAACCTATCGCTGCACAACCGATTCATGCGAGTACAAAACGAAGGAACCGGCAAGTCATCCTGGTGGATGCTGAACCCGGATGCGAAACCGGGCAAATCGGTCCGTCGAAGAGCCGCCTCTATGGAGACGTCGAAGTACGAGAAGCGCCGCGGTCGAGCTCGGAAGCGAGTCGAAGCTATCCGACAGCAGGCGGCTCTGGGGCTTGCAAGTAAGTTGTTCGTTGAATTGCTCGTAGAAATTTTCTACTCCGGCTCTCATTTCGTATTTCAAGTAAACTGTTAATTGCAATCAAATAACAATATAATTTAGATGTCGGTTGATGACAGGAGTTTATTTTCGTTACATTTGTTAACGAAGACACAAATCTTATAACTTTCAAATAAAAACGAATACTTACAAAACTACAAAAAAAATAAAATCAGCTGAAATATTTCTAGCTGAGATTCTAACAGTTGAACCTTGGGAAAGTAGTGAACTCAACTTAGCTGAATGATTAGTCCCACAGTCAAGTTGACTCGAAATCCTTCCATAATAACCATAGATTCATTAGAATGTGTAACATCATACTACACACTAGCGGGGGCCTCGCGTGGTTGGTAACGTCTCCGCCAACCACGCTCGACGCCTGAGTTCGAATCCCACCGCCGACATGGGTGTCGATGGTTGTGAGGTGGCGTGATCCACTCACAACCAACCCAAATGGTCTAGATTCAATCCTAGCCGACACCGGGAGATTTTTTGAGGTGAAAAATCTCTGGGATCACGCCTTCCATCGCATGAGGAAGTAAAGCCGTTGGCGCCGGTCCGTTAATAAACGGGTCGTGAGTTAAGCCTGTATCAGACTAACCGTTGCAGCGGTCAACCGCTACCGTTCCGTTCTTTTTCGATCAATCAGAACACAGCGGTCGACCGTCGCTTGTTGTTGTTGCAACAAATAGAATTATTTCTATTTTTGCCGCCAACCGTTCCCAACGGTTGGGGACTGCTGTCATTGTCATGGCGAAGGCAAACGTGCCTCTTCACACCTACACAAATTCACATTTAGAGACATGTCAAATAAAAATGTGTGCTTCTCTTTTTGGCACATACGACAGCCAGTCAAAACATTGATAGCACCGGCAACGCTGGTTGGCGATGTCAAATTTCAACCAACGCACACTGGCAAAAATGAACCCAAATTCCTACTAATTAAAAGCCGTTGGACTGGATACCTTAAATATAGCATTTCTTATGTAAAATTGGCAAATAAATCGATAGGTGATATTTTCATTCTGTGCAGGGCACGGGTAGGAGTCTATATTTCCAAAAATACTCAAACATAGGGTGAAAAGAGGCGAAAAAGACTATTTCCCGTGCCCTGTCCAAAATGAAACCATCGCCTATCAATTTGTTGACCAATTTTACATAAGAAATGCTATATTTAAGATATCCAGCCCAGCGGCTTTTAATTAGTGGAAATTTGGGTTCATTTTTGCCAGTGTGCGTTGGTTGAAATCTGACATCGCCAACCAGCGTTGCCGGTGATATCAATGTTTTGACTGGCTGTCGTGTGTGCCAAAAAGAGAAGCACACATTTTTATTTGACATGTCTCTAAATGTGAATTTGTGTAGGTGTGAAGAGGCACGTTTGCCTTCGCCATGACAATGACAGCAGTCGCCAACCGTTGGGAACGGTTGGCGGCAAAAATAGAAATAATTCTATTTGTTGCAACAACAACAAGCGACGGTCGTCCGCTGTGTTCTAATTGGTCGAAAAAGAACGGAACGGTAGCGGTTGACCGCTGCAACGGTTAGTCTGATACAGGCTTTAGGGTCCTGGGTGGAGTCGCTTCCCCGGGCGTCGGTGATTGGCACAACAACAGTGGCGGAACTAGACCGACGGAAAATAAGCGAAAATAAAAAAAAATCATACTACACAATTGACTCTTTGACAAGAAAAAAGACGGGATAAATAATCAAATAACGTACTTCAAATCCGACGTTTCAACAGTTGGTTGCGGTTTTCTTCAAATGAATGCTGGAACTGGGAGCATAATTAAAATTATCGTTTATTCAAAAAAAAACAACCTTTTGTTATTAGGTGAATGATCTTTGCGGGTTATTGTTCTATGTGAAGGATTTTTAAACCAAAGCTTACTTTGATTGAATATGCTTTACTTCACTCACTTATGTAACTGCCCTTAGGTCTCGATGATTACGACCGTTTATAACATCCCAATTTTCTGTTATCGTCGCTTTTCCCATTCACTGAGATCAGTTTTGAAAGTACTCGGTGAGACTGCACAAAATGGATTTGGACCAACAAAGTTAGTGGATGACCCTTATATTGCTAGTGAGTCAGCCTTCTCAGTCCCTTCGATTCAAAAGTGTCCCTGTTGGCCAGTGTCTCAAAGAAAAAAATATTAATTTTTGGATCTGTGAATCCATCTTCCATGGATTCATTTCTCTAGAACCGTCTGTGCAGAAGCAAAGTAAGCCTTCTCGAATGATGGATCCACCTGGTTCTCAACTTGCTCGTTCTGTCCCTAATATTCTGCAGGAAATAAAAAAAAATCATACTACACAATTGACTCTTTGACAAGAAAAAAGACGGGATAAATAATCAAATAACGTACTTCAAATCCGACGTTTCAACAGTTGGTTGCGGTTTTCTTCAAATGAATGCTGGAACTGGGAGCATAATTAAAATTATCGTTTATTCAAAAAAAAAAACATCCTTTTGTTATTAGGTGAATGATCCTTCACATAGAACAATAACCCGTTCTATGTGAAGGATTCTTAAACCAAAGCTTACTTTGATTGAATATGCTTTACTTCACTCACTTATGTAACTGCCCTTAGGTCTCGATGATTACGACCGTTTATAACATCCCAATTTTCTGTTATCGTCGCTTTTCCCATTCACTGAGATCAGTTTCGAAAGTACTCGGTGAGACTGCACAAAATGGATTTGGACCAACAAAGTTAGTGGATGACCCTTATATTGCTAGTGAGTCAGCCTTCTCAGTCCCTTCGATTCAAAACTGTCCCTGTTGGCCAGTGTCTCAAAGAAAAAAATATTAATTTTTGGATCTGTGAATCCATCTTCCATGGATTCATTCCTCTAGAACTGTCTGTGCAGAAGCAAAGTAAGCCTTCTCGAATGATGGGTCCACCTGGTTCTCAACTTGCTCGTTCTGTCCCTAATATTCTGCAGGAAATATCAAAGCTGAGATTCATTCCCCCCAATCCTCGTTGCTTTTTTTAGTTTATTTATTTAAATCATTCTCCAGTATTCTTAGGTGTTTTTTTAATCTCCTTCATTCAGATTAGTTTGACGATTCAGCATGAGAGCGCTTTTTCCTGGGAAGGATTACATCTATAGCTTTAAATGAAGTACATTTTTTAGCTCCACAAATCGATGAATCCAATCTTTGGATTTAACTTGGATTCAGTCGTCTTGGTCTACCGAACTAATAAGGTATAGGTTATTCTTGGTCTGATTATTGTTATGTACATCCAATGTATTTTCCTCGAGCTCGAGGAGGCAATTGGTTCCTTCAAATACTAACCGACGAGTTGCCACACTATTGCGGGCCTGCGACGCCACCATGCCTTGCGCGAATCGAGGAACTGTGTAGTATTCGGATTTGCCAAAAGCGCTAAAGAGTGCGATTAAGGCGAGCAAGAGGGCTTTTTTTAATAGGCTATGTGTGAGTTTCAATACGAATCCATGAGATTACGCCTACAGGATCGTAATGGCCAAGACCAAAGGCCTGTTGGCGCCTGCAGAGCGATCATCACCTGGAGACTGGTAGTTAGCTACCACTGGAGTGTTGGTGGTTGACCCACCACACACGTTGTAGCTCCAGGACAATCTGGAAGGCGGCCGCACAGGCCGCGTTCCAGATGTCCGGGTCGTCGCACACCCTCCGGACTAGATTGTCCTGAGTAGTGCCAGGCCAGCTCACAGCCATCATGACGGGGGAATACGTAGAAGACATGCTCAGCAGTCTCCTCCTCCTCCACGCACTCGGGACACATGGGAATCCCGCTTGTCCGAACCTGTGCAGATATTGCCTAAAGCAACCATGGCCTAACAGGATCTGTGTCAGGTGAAAGTTCACTTACCATGGCGCCTCCCGACCCAGCCGGATATCTTCGGTATAAGTCGGTGCGTCCATCTGCCCTTTGTAGATTAATTGGAAGTATTTTTCCAGAATCTTGTACAACGAAATCGGTACATGGATGCTCCTGAGCGCGAGCGCTATGGAGTCTCAACTGGCGCTATTGAACGCATTCTTCACGTCGAGCGTGACGATTGCGCAACAGCGTATTCCCCTTCTCTTGCGCTGGAGTGCTACCTCCGCCGTCTTGGTAACGGAAGAGATGGCAACCAGCGGGGACCTGCCCTTCCGGAAACCGAACTGGTTACTTGCCAGACCGTGTACCTCACCAGTCTGTTGAAAAAATCCTCGCGGTGTCCAGCAGGCAGATGGGTCTATATGCCGATGGGTCCCCCTGGCGGTTTCCCAGCCTTTGGCAGTAAGACCAGTCTCTGTCGCTTCCACCTGTCCGGAAAGAGACAGTCATCCAGGCACCTCTGCATGACTGCCCTGAACAGCCCGGGGCCGTTTTTATCGGCAGCCTGATTGCCAGGTTAGGGATACCAACCGGTCCCGGTGCCTTCCTCACCCTTAGGGATTTGGCGATCACGATGAGTTCCTCATTCGTAACCCTTGCCTCCTCCTCAACCTCGACACGGCTGTCGTCGCTCACGGATTGGATGTTCGGCAGGCTGGTCTTCAAGACTTCTGAGTACTTGGACCTATATGTCTTGAGTATGATGGCATCCCTTCTACTCCGCGTATTCTTGACCTTTTTTAGTCCTCTGGCCGCTCTGCTATGTTGGCGCGTTGCGCCTTCCCGACGCTTTATACCCTCTACGGTAGTCCAAGGGTCGGTAGTCTAAGGGCCCGTAGTAGGCGATCACGATGAGTTCCTCATTCGTAACCCTTGCCTCCTCCTCAACCTCGACACGGCTGTCGTCGCTCACGGATTGGATGTTCGGCAGGCTGGTCTTCAAGACTTCTGAGTACTTGGACCTATATGTCTTGAGTATGATGGCATCCCTTCTACTCCGCGTATTCTTGACCTTTTTTAGTCCTCTGGCCGCTCTGCTATGTTGGCGCGTTGCGCCTTCCCGACGCTTTATACCCTCTACGGTAGTCCAAGGGTCGGTAGTCTAAGGGCCCGTAGTAGCCTCCATCTCGGCCGGTTTCCCAGGGGCCTTGGGATTCGGTAATCCCTCCGCATCCGTCTCTTTTGTTTTGATTGAGTTCATCTTGAAGTTAAATGGGCCGCTATCCTTGTCCATGGTGATGTAGTCGCCTATGTGGTCCCATGGTGGACTATGTCGAATCAGTGAGGTCATGGCTAGGGTAAACAGTCATAGCACCTTATGAGCAACTATGACTCCACCGACCGGCGCAAGTCAGGAACTCTTGCCTGATTCCAGCCAGGCAATGGACTCGGAACGTACTGAAAGGCCTGCCAGGTTTTATGGGACAGAGACCCCTGCACCGCGTACCACCTCGCCGTTTCAAGCCGTTGTCACACGACTTTACTAAGGGAGCTCGATGCAAGTGCCAGCTCGAGGACGTGGTACCATTACGAAATCCAACTCATATCCATTTACTACACTGCCATATTTGGGACCTTACTGGTATCAGTCCCAATGGGCGAGTTAGTGCATTTGGGTGATGGGAACGGCTCTATTCGCTCCGTCAAAGGTGCTTCCGGGTACTTATGGCTTTTGCGAGGAATTGACTGTCCCTGGTTCGACCCTCACCACCTCTAGGCGACCTCCCGCTGCTGGTCCGGGACTGTTAGGTACTGTCAGTGGTCACACCTGTATTCGACGATCGCCAAACGTCGACCCGCGGTGGCATGCAGCTCTGCCAACCGTTGATTTGGTGATCTCCAGGTGTACTTGTGTATGAGGTTGTGCTGGAAGCAGAAAAATTCATCCTTGTCGTCTTCGGTATTTCCGAGGTGAAGGCTGTACACGTTTATGATGCTTATGTTGAAGAACATGCCCTTCATTCTCAACCTGCACATTTGAGAGCTGATTGGCCACCACTCAATCACCCGTTTCCGCATCTTGCCCATCACTATAAAAGCTGTCCCCAGCTTATGTGTGTTGCCGCAGCTCTGGCAGATGGCATGACCATCCCGGAACGTAAGTACCATTGAGCCCTTCCAGCACACCTCCTGCAGCGCTACGACGTCGAACCTGCGGGATTTCAATACTTCGGAGAGCACTTGTGTGCTTCCTTGGAAATTGAGACATTTTTAGTTACACATTTCCAATCGTTAGTCCGTTTTTGTCGCATGGGTCTGTGCCGATTGTTCCAGTCCGAACTTCTTTGTTTCTCGTTCATTACTTGTGAGTGTTTTCCGGTGGCGGCTTGCACGACCTGCGCACCAACCCCCTGTATCGCCCGAGGACCACCCATCGCAACACTGTTTAGGGTCCCACGCTGGTACGATGACGGTAATTGGCCGCCCCTAACCAGGAGTACAGATGCCGTTGTGAGCCGCTCCTAACATGGAGAACAGACGCTCGGAAACTCAAAAGAGCCCTCCTTCCCTGTCAGCATACGACCAAGTTCGCACCAGGGCTGGTTATCCAGTCTTCCCTTGGTTGCTCGTATCCCAGCTGGCACCTCGTGGAGGTTTGGATAGGAGTGGCTGGATATGAGGCTAGGGACCACGTGTGCGGTCTATTTTATTCCTGTAAGTGCAATTGGCACCGATGATACACATTATCCAGCCGTTTACCAGCCTCTGTGACTATTTACATTATAGAATTCAACAAACATCTGGGTGATATCACAAAAGATCAGTGTTTCTGGTTGTATTGAGCGGTCCATACCGGAATAAATCTATTATTATCTTAAATAACGTCAGTTGATACATTCGAGCGTAGCGATAAAGAACCAATGTTCGCAACTTGTGGATCAACACGATAAATTGATTTTGTTCTTCGATAGTTCCAGATCTCCTGTTGCAAAAGTTGTGAAAAGATATTCGTAAACGCTGAAATTTGTTTCACCCACCATTATCGCCAGACTTCGCTCCATCGTTGATTTTCATTTATTTCGGGCCATGGAACATGACTTGTCATATTAACATTTAGATAACTTCAAAAATACCAGTTTATGAATTCATTTATCAAATCTACAAACGAAGAATTCTTTCTACGTCGTTTTTTTTTTTCGGTAGACACATGATAAAAAGCATTTACGTGATTCACGCGGCTATTTTTACGCAGATTTCGGAGTTTATGCGATTTTTTACGCGGATTGCGGAATTCTCGTGGTTTAATATACGAATTTCCGGAAAAAGTTGTGTTTTATATATTTATTTATTTCGTCAAGCAAATGTAGACTACAGTTATAATAATACAATGTTTTCTTATATTCTATACATTATTTCTAGTAGTTAGGCGTTTTTTGATTTGATTTCTGCCCATAGTGATGTCGATATTTTCGCAGTGCTGATTATAGTAACGCATTTTACGCGTCATGTTTTTTGGGTTATTATTTCCAAATCGTTTTTGAGTTTCTAGAATACTATTAATGAATGCGCACTGATTCACGTGACTTTTTGATTATTTTTCCTATATTTTATCTTGTCTCGCAGTAGTGTTGCTCTTTAGCCTTTATAAGTATCTAGCAGATATAAATAATTTTTACAGGTAAAGTTTTTTACGCGGGTTTCAGAATTTCCATGGATTTCAGAATCTACACGTTTTTTTTAAACGGATTTGGAGACTTATACATTTTTACGCGTTTTGTAATCCCCGCGTAAAAAGCGACACGAGTGTACTTTGAATAATAACATAGTGTGATATCATTTTTATAATAAACCAGTAAATATTGTGAACAAAATTATTGCTTGATTTTAGTTTCATACAATAACTGCAACATCATATGCTCAAGAAAACATTAACAAAGAATATTCTAGAGCGCATTGCATCAAGTTATTTGATAATGGTATAACTGGAATCAGCATTTCATCGATATCACAAAAAAAATTTCAGTATTTTTTACAGACCTTTACAAGATAAGTACAACTTGTTTAGGACAGGGTTTCTATACGTTTGGTAGTGTATGTATGTTTTTGAGTTACAATGCTTTATTAGACTGTACGTCGAGGTAAATTGGCCATTGAAAAAATTACTTCTTATTCAAGAATATTTCTCCTATCGTTCAAAATATTTTGTTTTCTTTGAAGAAAACGTCTGTGGATCGAAACTACCGATAATTGGTCGATCGGTTATTTAGCGTGGGTTTACTCTAATACATTTTGTAGTTACGACTCCGATGTAAACTAGTAACGCGAACATTATAATTCTTTTCACAGCCAACGCTTTAAACGATGCCACTCCGTCACCCAGCAGTAGCATAAGTGAAAACCTGGACTCGTTCCCCGAGAGCCCCCTGCATAGGTATGTATCTAAGCTGACCCAAGGGCGTTCAACATTTCAAGTTTTTTCCGAAATGCTTGCTTTCAATGTGCTCTCGTAGAATTTTCTTCACGATATTGCGAATGAATTGTTTAGAGTTAATTTGCTGCTGCGAAAACTTGGGTTTCTCTCTTGTTTTGTTTTATGATTTATATGTTTATATATTACTATTTTACTATTATTAGTGGTAACTTTCAACTGTCTCCCGACTTTCGGCAACGTGCTTCGTCAAATGCGAGCTCTTGTGGCCGTTTGAGCCCGATCCAATCAATAGTGGGCATCGATAACACGTGGACCTATCCGCCAGATCTGGCAGAACTGGCAGACCCGCCGGAGAGTGTACAGACTGTTGAAGCGGAGCTTAACGCCCAGGGACAGTCTCAGCTGGATAAGCTGGTCGGATCATTTGCGGATGACCTTACACTGCAGCAGACTGATTTCTTCAAAGGGTCAGTATAGCAAGTATTGTGGCTCACACTCATCACTACTCATCCGCATCGTATTTACTTCGAGACTAACGTATCTTAACCATATTACGAATCACGCCGGAGATGGGATTGAGTGAATCTAACTACAGGTCGACTATTTACTAATGTTTATTTCGTAGGTTTAGTTGCTTTCCCACGGCTATGTTGTTCAAATTGCATGCAGCTTTTTATGACAATTTTGACTAGAATAATTTTACATAGATAGTTGATAGAAGCATGCCTCTGTTTGAAGAAGTTAATCACAATCTTGCAGTATTAGATTACCGATGCAATTTAGAATTTTGATGATGTGACTGAAGGATGTATGTAGGTCACAAATATACATTTGCATGGAAATCTCATTAACAACTAGACGCACCTCGACACTCAATCAAAATTGTTATTATCAAAGTGTGTTTCCACTCTCCTGACCATACTTCTGGAACAGGTTCAACCAAGCAACGACGCTCCACAGCCAACCTCCGCCACCATATCAGCCACCGCAGCCGTACTCCTTGCACGCGACGGTGGCCCAACCGTTCGGTTTCCAGCAGCAGAGCCAGTGTCCAATTCACCGCCTGCAACAGTGCACCTGTATGCTACAAAACAATACCCGCGAGGTACGTGCAGCTCGATTGTATCGCCAAGATCGTCCTCTCACCACGGTTACCACGTGTGCACTAATCAGCTACATTTTGGTACATTCGCAGAGCATGTCGCCCGCGTCTGGAACTGGCATGTCGCCGTCGTATCCACACAGCGAACCGTCGCCGGATTACGCAATGCTAGTGGGAGCCCGTGTGATACAGCGAACGCCATCGACCAGCCCTCCGCTGACACCCAACACCGTTTGCGGTATGGTGACGACGCATCAGAACGGTGAGTAGATTTATGAAGGAGCTGTTTAAGGTTCGATAGTGCTCTGATCAAACTAGGCTTGTTTCCTTTCTATTACAATACTGACATTTGTTTGCACTATTCGTTGATAGTCGAAGTTTATTTTTTTATCCCTTTTTGCTAACCATACCATTACAATGTAGGAAACGTGACTTTCCTTGAAGCATTATTCTCATATTTTTAACATTCCCTTTGAAAGGATTTTAAATTTAACCTCGAAAGCTTCACTAAAAAAAATTCTGTTCAAAAGGTTACTAATATTTGGCTCGGAAAAAATGGAAGAATGAATTTTGAATTTTGTTGTTAGTGTGTACAGCAATTTTTATGTTACATTAAAGGTAACTTCATCTAATATCAACTATCAGTAGAGTTATAGCCGTCTCACCGGTACTCTTTTTTAAGATGTTGCGGTGATTACATCTGATAATTGAAACCGCGTCCCGCAGACTCAGTATTAGAGCAATCAACATATTTTTTCTGCAAAAGAGAAATTCATGCTTGAAAATATGTTAATGACGAAGATTTGACTGAAAAAATGAAGAAAATCACCCAAGTAGCTTTTTGGCAATCGTTTTCACGGCAATGTAATTTTTTTAAAAACGCCATTTTATCGTGTTTTATGTTTTGCCTATACGGTTGCAAAGCGGCGTACTTAAAAACAGGAATATATTACTATCTTTAAGAATAATTGTGAAAATCTCAAGGAATCGAAGACAGAGCAAAAGAAAAAAAATGTAGGAACATACCAGGAGATCGTGCTCTGTAGCATTTTCAATGAAAAATAAATAAACAAATTCGAAAAACCTATTTTTTCTGTCAGCTGTCCTGATCCTTTGCACTTTTTTAACCGAAATGTTTGGCGGTGCACCTGCTTTTTTCAAATCAATGAGAAGAGCTTTCCGAATTTCCTTGGATCTTGGAAAAAAAAAGTGTAGGGAAGAAAATTAGGGGGATTCTTCAAAATATGTAAAAAGTTGAATATTTCATATGAAAAATGGTGCAAATGTGGTACGGATATTTTGTTGTTGGTCTATTTTTGAAACCTTTATTTTTCTTTGAATTCACAATACAGAAGAAATGAGAGAGCGAGCGAAAGAGCGAGAAAGAGATAGAGAGACCGAGATGGAGAAAGAGAGAGAGAGAGAGAGAGAGAGAGAGAGAGAGCGAGATTAAGAAAGAGAGAGCGAGATGGAGAAAGAGAGAACGAGATGGAGAAAGAGAGAGCGAGATGGAGAAAGAGAGTGAGAGAGAAAGATAGAGTGGGAGAGAAATTTAGAGTGAGAGAGAAAGATAGAGTGAGAGAGAAAGTGAGAGCGTGATAAAAAGAGATAGCGTGGAAGAGAGCGTTACAGAGAGAGAGAGAAAGCGAGAGCGAGAGAGAAAGAAAGCGAGAGAGAAAGAGAGAGAAGAGATAGAAAAAAGAAAGAGAGAGAGAGAGAGAGAAAAAAAGAGAGATACAGGGAGAAAGAGAGTGAGAGCGGAGAGAGAGAGAGAGTGAGAGAGTGAGAGCGGAGAGAGAGCGAGAGCGGAGAGAGAGAGCGAGAGTGGAGAGAGAGAAAGAGTGAGAGTGGAGAGAGAGAGTGAGAGCGGAGAGAGAGAGAGTGAGAGCGGAGAGAGAGAAAGTGAGAGCGGAGAGAGAGGGAAGAGAGAGAGAAAGAAAGAGAAAAAGAGAGAGAGCGAGAAAAGGAGAAGGAGATTTGGGGGGGGGGGTTGTTGAGAGATAAAGAGAGAGATACATAAAGAGAGAAAGGGAGAGATAGAGAGAGAGAGCACTTCTAGTGTAAGGCTTCAAAAATATTCAAAAATTCAAAAAGTTAAATATCCCATGTCAAAAATGGACAAAAATTTGAGCAACCAATAAAAAATTCGTCATAGAGGGTGTACGGAATCAAATTGTATCACAAAAAAGATTTGGTAAAATTCATTCATCCGATCAATCGCCTTCTATCTTTGTGGTAAACATGTAATTTGGTTTTATCACTGTTCGTTTTATTCAATTTCATCCCCATATCCAAATGCAAAAGCAAATGCACTCTTTACACTGTTCATAAGGCCTTGTAAAACGTTTGGACAAAGTGTTTTTTGTGGGAAAATCCATTTTGTTTCCATATCCTCCTCCGATTTAGCTATCTTAGGATACGATTCCGAAGTGCCTGTTTCATGATGGCCCAGTACTTCTCAATTCGCCGCAGTTCAGGCGCGCTTAGGGAATTGAAATGCTTTGGTACGAAATTGACTTCCTTAGTTCGTACCACTCCAGAACATCTTTCGAGTAATGACACGAACCTAAATCCGGTCAGAATGTTGTAGGACCATTGTGTGACCTCAGAAGTGGAAGTGAACACTTTTGAAGGCATTCTTTCAAGTATACCTGCTCAGGATGACTTCCTTAGTTCGTACCACTTCAGAACATCATTCGAGTAATGACACGAACCTAAATCCGGATAGAATGTCCCGGTTGTCACGAATGGGGAGATCTGCTACCCACACGAGCAAACTGCTTGCCAAACCATATACTTTTTGGCAAAATTTAACACCTTCTGATTCCTAACGTCCTCGGGAACTTCGAATTTATGATGAGCGGTAAAGTACTGAAGCCCCGGAAGCTGCCAGAAGTTTGCTTTTAAATATGCCTCGTCATCTATAAAAAGGCAATGTGGTTTCTTCAACATCTGGGTGTTGCTTCCGTGCACGTGTTTTCCGTCCCCGTATTCTGCCGATCATTGCGATTAGGCGCCTAACTGAACTGTTCGGATTCCTTTTAAAAGTTTGAACTACCCGCTTGCGGTTCTTCACACTATACGGAGATCCAATTAGGCTAGTTTTTCATTTCCGGTCGATGGTCAAACGCTCGTTGTACCGATTTAAAACGCGAGTTGCTGTAGATTGAACCATTCCCAGCTTCTTGCTGAGTGCACGATGCAAAAGATTCGGATTTTCGAGGTTTGTGATGATTAAAAACTTACAGCCATTTGAAAATGATGCAATTTGATTTCGTACACCCTTCAGTATACAGGACAAAGTTTTACAGTAATTTTCTGGGCAAGACGTGATTTATTGAAACATACGAATAAAAATCAAAGTTCTGCATAACTCGAGAACTAATCAAGTAATTGAAACCAAATTTGCAATGTGAGAATTTTGAAGTACAATAAATGTTTCTATGATAGTTTTACACCTCTCTCTACTATAGAAGGGAGATAGAAGGAGGTCGAATCAAACACATCTTTCAACATTTTTTTCTAGAAAACAGCTTTTAATGATCGGAATGATACATGGAAGCCATAAAACAACCCCAAACACCTTTTTTTATTCAAAGTTGGAAACTTCTGGTTTCCTAAAAACAGCTAAAAATGGCAGGATACCACTCAATATGGGTATTTCCAGAACTAAAACGATGCCAAGAGGTTGGAAGTTGTCTCCAGGCGCCATTTTGAAATTCAAAATGGCGATTTCCGTTTGCTGAAAAAAAAATATAGATATTTCCGGAACCATATGATGCACAGAAACAAAAAAAAAATCCTAAGATGACGACACGCTTGTCTAGAAAACTCCCTCAAATGACCCACTTATGGGTATTTCCAAAATCGGGATGATGCACAGAAGCCAAAAATCGACCTCAGGTATTTTGAATTCCAAAATGGCGACTTCCGGTTTCTAAAAAACGGTTGAAGTGGCCGGACCCACCAAATACCGTTTTCCCTAAATCTTAATGATGCTCATAAAGCCCGGAACTTTCTCAGCATGTCATTTTGAATTTCAAAACAATAACTCGCGGTTTCTGGAACACAGCTAAAAATAACCGAAGTTCGAAAAATCATTGAAAAAGAGAAGCTTGAAGCCTAAAAGTTTTTATTAACGATTACTCTTGAACGCAACAATGCATTTATTTTAACAAACAGCCTTAGCAGTTCTACGTCAAATCTTGCAGTCGTGGCTTTGCACACAACCCTGTCCATTTTATACCTATAAACAACAAGTATTGATTATCGTGTTGTTATTGTTGTTGTTTGTTTTGTATATAGAGAAACAACCAGAAAATCTATTTTGGATAGCCCTTTAAGGTGAAATTTATCCTTGTTATTGCAGAAGGGTGGTATCCAAAAGACGGCCGCATGGTAGACGTGAAACTACGTCAATAGCACTGGTAAACACAGGTTTTGTCCTAGAGCTTGAATTGGAAAAAAAATGGAAGATTATAGCATTTAACCAATCCTGTGAATTTTGGTGCCCCTAGCGAAGATTTCAGAGACTTAAATAAGTTTTCGCGGCCTTTCGACGTACTCCTGCATTTACTAGGGGCACCAAAATTCACAGCCGATCGATCTGAAAATTTACACGGTTGTTATAGGACCCATAAAGAACACGAAAAGTGCATAGGAGCGAAAAAATAACACCATCGCTTTTTCCCATATAACCGTATCCCAGTCTACTGGGCATGCTTTGCTTACAATGCTGAATTCTTTCTGGAAAATTCAGAACTCTTTATTAAAAAGGGTGTATCGTCTTGGAAAAGACGGGTATAGTTTGACCTCACAGCAGAATTCCGAACTTAATACTCATGTGTGCCGCCCGTTAACGTCAGCAAGAACTGAGTTTTCCACCAGTCGCACATCGGCAATATGCAACACGCAATAGTTAAGCGAGACGAAGTCAGCTAGCAACAATGTACAATATATGAAAAATCGAAAATTCGTCTCCATATTATCAGATGTAACTAAACTCTTTTATCACTGTGACCAATTTTTTGATCTTTTGTGACAATTTTTGTATTCATATCTGATGGTTTTTGTGTTTGACGACCTGTTATTTTAATTATCTTCGCGTAATTTTAAACGCAAAGAGCGATTTCGTGTAAACCATCTAAAAATACGCAAAAGTTAAATCGACACGTATTTGATTCAGCAAATTGAGTATTTTTCGAAGGTGGATACATTTTTTAGTCTCAAGTGTAATTTTCTGAAAGGGCGTATGCATTTTGGCATAGGTTATATAGGTTAGCATTGTAGCTCAGAAACGCAGAAAAAATGTCTGAGAATGAATTGTAGAGAAGTAATAAAGCTTTACAACAAATACATCACGAAGAGTCACCAAAATAAGTGATGAGTAAACATAAAAATTAGTTTACAAAAATAAACTTTTTTTATCAAGGACAGCGGAAATTATAACGTAACTTTTAGTAAAATGTCAGATATATAGTAATGACAGAGTAAATTTTTATTGAGGGTTAAGTTTTTCAAAAAAATGTAAATTTCAACATTTTCAAGAATATTTGTATTCTAATGATTTCAATGAATATTTGTATTCTGAAGATACAATGATTACCTTCTTTAATGCCTCCATTACCAATAATATTTTTACTTTAAACTTAGAATCGTTATTAACACTAAATTTTATATTAACACAAAAAAAGAGCTAGATCTCCCTTGAAATTCATTTGTCGTTTAAACTGGATTTTTTTCTCAAAACTTCTGGTGAAAAGTTCAGGATGAAAAAGTGTAAGATAAATTTGTACTTGAAAGTTAAGTTTTATTTTTATATTCAATATCAACTTTAAGGAGAACAATAAATCCAATGATGCGAAATGTTTTTTTTTAACTTTAAAACCTCGTTAAACAAACTTTTTTTCGGTGAACTTTTCAAAGAAAACATGCGTTATTTTATTTTCATTGTTTTATTACCCCTTTAATACAGCTATCCTGACAAGTTAGTTTAGATCAGAAATTATCCTAGAGTAATGAGCAGTGTGGTAAAAAATCGCATTAAGAGTTCTAATTATCAGAACCACTGGTGGAGTGTGGTGGGGGCGGCGGGGGCGGTCCGCCCCGGGTGTCACCCTCTAAGGGGTGACACCCATGAGAAAAATTTTTCATATTTGTCACCTTCAAAATGGTGATATTCGTGAGATTAACTATCAATTAGGTGGAAGTCGCAGTGAAACGTTTGAAAATTATATAAATTTGCTTTTAAGAGTATAATATCAACAATTATTTCAAAAATGGGCAGATTTAGTACAATTGAAAACGAACGTGCTAACTCTCACAATTTTAGATAACAAAATGGTTTCACTGCAACCTGGAGGGGGTGACACCCAGAGAGAGAAAGGGGTGACACCAAACTTTTCCGCCCCGGGTGTCACCCGGTCACGCTACGCCACTGACCAGAACCAAATCATTTAGAGACCACTTCACCGTAAATAAGTTTAAACAGGTTTGTTTGAAATATTCAAACAGTAAGAGATACTGTATTCCTTTTCACACACATGTTTCAAGTTGATCAGTAGTAAGTATTGATAAACTTGTGAAATGTAATCTGTATACGAGCTACTTTGACATAAGTGATATCACTCCTGCTGTCGTGCTTTAATGTGTGAAAATAAATATACCTCTGCTTGCAGACAACACTCCGCAAACGTTAATGGGCCAATTTATGGAGGCGTTAAATAATCAAACAAACATAGACGATATAAACATCAACTTGGAATCCTTTCCTGGAGGACTGGAGTGTAACGTTGATGAAGTAAGTTTGCCTCGATTTGATTAGCTGCTAAACTTTCACGCATTTCAATTTTCGAATGTTCACTTGCAGGTGATAAAACATGAGCTTAGCATGGAAGGATCGTTGGATTTCAATTTTCCAATATCGAATCACAGCACCTACACGCCAACTAATAGTTCTAACTCGCAGGATTCGACAATCAGTGCAATAGCCGCAACACCAAACCAGGCAACCGCACCCCTACCCCACGGCCAGTACACGGCCCGAACGAGCGTCACACCACCTTCCTGGGTTCACTGAGGGTGGCTGTGAATTGGAGCGTACTTGATGGTGAGTTATTCGAGAATTCAATTAATACTGCATTGCTTAGCTATGGACCTACGAGTAGCACAGCAGCCAGTGCTGAGACAAACGTACTTTAATCGTACTCCAAATTAGCGTTTCGCAAAGCGTTACCGGCAATATGCGAACTTTCTAACGAAGGCCAACTTTGCACAACTAACTTACGCTACGGCGCATCACACCGTGACTGACTGACGCCAAAAAGTCAATCAGCAAATTATTTCCAACTTCAACATTTTTCATCTTTCGCCACCTTCAGCCGCGGCTCTTCCAAACTTTGTAGCCATGGTCATTTTTCTTCTATGGTCTGTCCACTTTCTCTGCTACTTCCGATCCACCGTCGTCACACTCTTCGCCGCAATGGTGCCTTCCAGCAGCTCCTCTGGAGCGCAAGTTCCGAGGATGTGTATGCTGACGTGGAGCCTGAGAGTGGTTGATCTGTGATTTTTTTGCGTGGGTGGTGGAAAAACTTTTATCCACAAGTCAAGCGCGAAAGTTTTTGCCTTTTTCACATTTTTCATATCCCCTAACCACAATCTGGCTGTCGATGCCAAACGCCATACCCAAAACGTGAAGTAACACACTTGGAATGACGTAAAAAAAGAAATCTTGCTTCTGAAAATATTCCGGAAGGTGGAATGGCTATGTTGAGGAGCGGGAGAAAATTCCTTGAGCAAGATTTCATACGTATACACGGGGGCCTTTTGAACCCTTGTTTCAAGAATATTTTCACTCTGATTAATCAAGACCGGTTACTCCTTTGAGGGATGCTTCAATCTAGTGCGCTGAATATTCAACGCTTCATTGATGGATGACGCTTAACTTTTTTCCACTTGGTTGAAAGGTAGCTCCAGCCAACCTGTCGACAAAGCATGTTGCGCTAATAAACGGCCGAGAAAACACGATGCATCAATTTCGACCCAGCCACGTCAAGGAAAAGGTGAAAATCTTACTGATGCTTGCGGTGTCGTCATACAGGCGAATAATGTTGGGATAATTTGTTTCAAGAAGTTTCGACACTCGAGTGTTGTATTTCTGCATGAATTTGTAGCGTTTTTTCACAAACCTGGCTTTTGGTACATTGATAAAACGATAAGGCTAATCGGATATCATCTAAAATTTTAGTTTAATTTGATCTTTTGATTTAAAATGTAAAGAATCTTGTTTTCTATGACTCAACTAAGGCATTTGAGCAGTAATTGGCCGAAAACATGCAAACCCCCTTCAAATATTTTAACGAAATAATCGTTTGACAATAATGTGTGTCTAATGCAAATTGCACTGAACATTTCTATAGTGTATATTCACATTCAGACATCAACTATGTTGTAATTGTCCGTTAACAAACCCTTTAAAATTGTTAGAATTATTAATTTGACCTTGTGCGTTAGCCAAATTCAAACAAACAACCCCTGCAACTATCGTTGGATTTTTCCTGACAATTACCATCAAGAGAAAAATTTCGTTTTTCATCAACACACCACGTGCTGCAAAATATGAAACCGACCCCTTTTGCGCTCATCTATAGATGTAAAATCTCCAAGCTAGCGCATAACGAAAGTGGCGGTAGCTATTCAAGCGAAGCCACACGGTCATAGTTGGCAGTAGACAAGCAAAACTAGCAGAAAATATAAGAAAAAAGGAGCGTTTCAGAATGCACAGAGTTGATGAGGCGTTGAAAGCCAGCAGCTTTTAGCCGCATCCCATACTTGCCCTTGTTGGTTCTGACGGGCGAAGCGAGTGGGTACTGTTTTTATACCGCACTCTGCGTCGCTTCGTGCTCATTTTCTAAAGCATAATTTCTTGCATAATTTATACTAATCGCCTGATCTGTATCCTTCCACTCGGGTGCCCTGCTCTGGCAAAGATCAATCAACACAGCAGGGGTGGATTTGATTTTCTTAGCCTCACCACATGCCGGGCAGCCAGAAACAGACCTTGGCGCGGTGTGGCTCATCCCCAGCTCGAGATCGAACCAGGACGGCGCAGCTGATGCCAGGGCACAATCACTTGGGATGATTTTGTTTAATTTTCCCGCTCTCTTACCAACAAGTCGCGACGTTGGATGTGTTCCTTTCAGCTCCATTAAGAAGTTGTTAAGTGGGGTTGCAGCCTTCTGTGAAATCCTAACTATTTAATTAAGGCGATTACGTGTCAAAATGGCGGTTTGGCACTGAATCCTTCCGGAACTCTCAGTAATCTGTTATGACCTTCAGTGTTTTCTATGTTATTAGTTAATGGACGTAGTTAAAATTACATTTTTAGTGATATTCATCTGCGTATTAGCACAAATTCATTCTAGAATACTGCATTGTGCTTGAATAAACAGTTTTCGTGAAAATTGTGAAAACTTATTACCTATATATTACAATAGTAACAATAATTGTTATAATTTAAAATAAGATAAACATATTTTAAATTTGAATCAAATTAGTACACAAAATACTTAAGTTTTAAGCTGGTTGTATTTAATGAGAATACTTTTATTCTGATATATATTTGTTGTAAACGTTTTCCATTGGGATATCAGTATCGTTCATCTACGATGCATTTTTTTGTTCTGAATGCTGAAAAAATATCAGGAAAATGAATATTATATTTCGGGGACTATCATGGAAAACAAGGGAATTTGTTCGCTGTCGGTGCCGTTTCCATTTGTCTTTGGGTCACACTTTGGAATACTGAAAGTAAGTTTATTCTCACGGCACTCAGTCATCAACACAAGTATTCGGCAAAACCTGTAGATGATGGCAATCCTCGAACGAATGATCTGCAACATGCAGTTTAAGATTATCTGCATACATGAGCTTGCATCTAGTTCCCGACAGAGCTGCGACATCGTTGAAGTATAACGTGGATAGAAGTGAGCCTTTGGTTGCTTCCTTGTGGTACCCCGGGCGGGCTGATGAACGCTGAAGAGAAGCAGAAAAAAATTAAACGCGCAGCCCTCCGACGGCACAGCAAGTATCGCACGGACTCTACCAGGGCCAGCTATATGTTAGCAAACGCTGGATGTAAGCCACTGAATGATCGTCTATACAACGCTTATCAGGACCATCTGCAAAATAACCTCAAGAATAACCCAAAAAGGTTTTGGCGGTACATCACAAGCCAAAGGAAAGAAACCAAAATGCCCACTACGGTAACTAATGATTTGCTGGAAGCTGAATCGACTGCGGATATTGCCGACCTTTTCCGATCACAATTCAGCGGCGTTTTTAACAACGAGCTTCTAGATCCTCATGACGTGACCGCCGCTACCAGAAATGTTCCCCTACTGACGGCATCTGATTCGCAAATCGTTATAACCTGTGATATGGTCATAGTAGCAGGTATCGATCTAAAGTGTTCTACCGGAGGCAGTTCAGCCAGGATTTCTTCGCTTGTCATGAAACGCACACTTGCAATACCGCTAACCACAGTATTCAATCGCTCTCTGCGTACGGGGATGTTCCCCACTTGCTGGAAGGTATCGTATGTTTTCCTGGTCTTAAAAAAAAGCTGTAAGCGAATTATCGCTTTATAGCCGCGTTGAGTGCTACCTCTAAACTGTTTAACCCTCTAGTGCTCAAGTTAATTTTCAGACTGACTTCGTAAAAATCACTATGAATTTTAATAAACATTTTTCAAGTATTGATTGAACTTTTTAGAGGTTCAACTGAAGACCGTCTAATGGCGGCACTGGGCACAAAAGGGTTAAGCTGACAGTGCTTCGCTTGCTGCCTCAGAGGTATGTACAATACATATCACCGGCTCAGCACGGTTTTATATTTCAGACATTTCGTTCGACAACGACTAGCTTAACCTGCTGCACATCGTTTGTAACTCGTCAATTAGAAAACGAGCAACAAATAAACAACAACAAATAAATAAATCATTAGATTGATTTAGCTAAATTTGACAAGCTTGGCTTGAGTGATAATTTGCTTGCCTGGCTCGAATCGTATCCAGCTGGTAGGAATATGTCCGTCAAAATTGGTGACCACATTTCCTCAACCTTTCCCGTCTGGTCCGGTGTTCCTCAGGAAAGTCATCTTGGACCAGTTTTATTTTTGCTGTACATGAACGATGCCAACCTTATTCTCACTTGCTCTAAGCTATCCTATACCGAACCAAACAACCAAAGGACGCATTGTTCCTGCAACAGCAGTTGAAAGCCTTCGCTGACTAGTGTCAACTCAACCGGATGTCGTTGAACGTATCCAAATGCTCGGTCATTTCGTTTAGTCGCAGACGCTCCAACATCTATTTCAATTGCGGTTTGGCAGACATACATTTGAAGCGCAAATCGATGGTGAAGGATCTGGGGATCCTGCTGGATACCAAACTGAACTTCAAAAATCACGTTGCATACATAGTTTTCGAAAGCCTCCTCGCAGTTAAGATTCTTGTTTTGCTTTGCCAAGAAGTTAAAGACCGTTTATTGCCTGGAAGCTCTATACTGTGCAATTGTTCGGCCGTAATTGGAATATGCGACTGTGGTTTGGGCACCCTAAAATCAGAATTGGGAGAATCACGTTGAGGCTGTTCAACGCAGATTTGTCCGCTTCGCTTTACGCCATCTCAGGTAGGCAAGTCAACGCCACCCACCCTGCTACAAAAGTCGTTGCTTGCTGTTAGAACTGTTGAAGGATAGACGCAACTTGACTAAAGCGTGCTTCATAGCTGACCTTCCCCAGAACAATATTGACCGCTATTCGCTTGTTAGCTCTTTGAACATCAACATACGCCGCCGCAACTTCCGATCGCACCCGCTCCTGAGAATCTTTCGGGCAAGGACTAATTAGGACGTCATGAACCAATGCGTAATCTGTCTCGGTTGCTTAATAGCTATTGCCATGTTTTCAATTTTAAAGTGTCTCGCGAAGAGTTAAAGTGTTTCAAGCGTGTTTTGTGTTAATTTTAGCTGTTATTATTAGTGAAGTCTTTAGGGTAAACATATTATCTGTTAACTAAAATAAATAAATAAATAAATAATAAATAACAAACATGAGCCAATTTTATGGTCGATCTTATCGAACGCGGATGATCTCGATTAGCTTGGACACTGCCGAAAGACTGGTAGTACCACGATAATTTCTTATGCCCCGCTTGTCCCAGCCATGATGACAGGAAACATGAATGACTTCTTCCATGATGCTGTGCTGGTAATATACCTTGCAAGAAGTCAGAAGGAGACAAGTAGGCATTCCGCATCAATGTCACTAATTGTCCTCTGTTCATAGACTGACGCAAAGCGTTTCGTAAACATTTCACACGCTTCATCGTAGGATGTAGATTCCTCATTACCCAGTGCAACAAAAATTTACTTTTTCTTCTGCCTTGGCTTCTAAGTATGATTTTTCCATGTATTTAGGCGCAAAAATAAATTTCCTCGAGTTTAAACACATTTCATCTTAAGGGGTAACGGTGGCGCCATTTTGAATTTTTGAGAAATCGAAAACTTTCAATGTTTTTCCGACGCCATTTTGTTTTAAAATACGGAATACATACCCATTTTAATGGTGTTCGGCCAATGTCGTTTCATTTCCAGAAACCGGAAGTCGCCATATTCAAAAGGACCACCAAGAAGGTGAACATCATTCCGATTCTGAAAAGACTCATATGAGGTATCAATTGTGATTGTACCAATGATATTGGTTGACTGTATATCTTCTCAATATTCGTAACGAATTTCAAAAAAGGTTTCAAATAGCATATTAGGAAATTTCCTCGGAGACACATATATACTAAAACGTCAAAAAAGACTTTTGTCCGTCTTTTTCCAGTTTTGTCCCACTGTGTGGCGCTATCGGCGCGCAGGTCTAATTGTATCGATGAATGAACACTCAGAGAAGAACCATTTAGAACTATTTACACACGAAAATAAATCTTTCGCTCGCTGCTTTAGCGTTTCTTCATAGTTAAAAATTGCAAATATTGTACAAAGTGATGTTAAAAATTGTGAACTGTTTTCAATTTTCGTAAAGGCACTGAAAATCACCGGTATTGTGTAACTCAGCCAGTAATCTGCTGCTTATATAAGCCGCTGGTCTAGAGTGGAGAAATGCAGATAAGTTTCACTTTCTACCTAACGTCATCCATAGAGTAACAGGATCGTGCGTTCAGCATCAGAGTGCGCGTAGTGTTTAGCACACTGCTATCCATTGATTACTATGACTCCACAAACTATGGGCTACGAGGTGAAGCATACCAGTAAAAACGCTGTATAAACGACGGTGCTTCGCTTATTGCTAGTCGCTCTGAATTGCATAGGACTTTAGTCGTTCGTCTTTTCGCTTCCGTGGTTGAAATAAATCTAAGGATGAATTTTTTGTATGCCATCTTACATATCAGACCGTGAGGAGCAATTTTATCAACAGGCGTGGTCACTCAGATAATGAAACATCAAACAAAAAAATACTCTTTTAATATTGCAGTAGTTACGGGTAACACATGAGCATTAAAAAGAAGAAAAGCCTCAACTAAAAGCAAACTTTTTGAAAGAAGAATTCATTAATAGAATGATAACGCAGTTTGGTTTTCGCCATGAGCGTTCGACCACTCATCAGATGCTCAGAGTAACTAATATGATTCAAACTAATAAATATGAAAGCTATTCTACTGGAGCTGCTCTTCTAGATATATAAACAAAAGGCATTTTAATGTGTTTGGTTTAATAGCTAAAATGTCTTAATTTCGTTTCTTATTCTTAATCACAAAAATGTTACAAAATTACTTGACTGAACGCACTCAGATAACTATTCAAATGATAAATCTGATAGATTGCCTGTAAGAGCCTGGTGTACCTCAAGGAAGTATCTTGGGCCCTATTTTAAATAATATTTTTACTACTGATCTTCATGATTTACCACCAGAATATAAGATATCTCTGTTTTATTACAATACAAGCATTTTCGTAGAAGTAAAAAAAAACTTTCATGTCATATGCAGTTGGCTGCAAAGAAAAGTTTAGATATATTCCTACATAGGTACTGGCAGAGATGGAAGATTGCTTTTGATGCATCGAAAAAGATAAATATTTACTTTCCAAAAAATTTACCTTATTTATTTTTTTTTTTAGAAATCACTTTTGGTTTTTTTATAGGGGGGGAATGTTTGTAATGATTTCTTCATGTACTAATATCTATTCAAAATTAATATTGTGTGTTCTGCCACAAATGGCGATATATCAACAGTATTATGTATATTTGTACGCTTTTTTATATTATTGAATGTTATTAGCTTTCGCAGTTAAGTTAATGTAATTGTAGGAAAATTACCAAACCTACTTGTCAAGGAAAAAAAAGGAATAAAACAAAACTTAAAATAAACTTAAAACTATCTTACTGACTATAAAGTGAGCTAATCGTTGTAATTGAGGATTGCAACGATTTTTGTCGGAATTTGTTGATAATTTGGCTTGACATATTTTCTAATGTTTCTACATTAGTGAACCTATGTAGCTCGTTCGTGCTTAACCAAGGAGGACGCTTCAAAATCATTTTTAAAAGTTTATTCTGAATCCTTTGAAGTGTCTTCTTCCTGGTTGCACAACAGCTTGTCCAGATGGGAACTGCATATAACATTGCTGGCCTAAAAATTTGTTTGTAAATTAACAGTTTATCTTGAGACAAAGTCTAGAATTCCTGTTGATAAGAAGATATAAACATTTGATATACTTATTGCACTTTGACTGGATATTTTCAATGTGCTCCTTGAAAGTAAGATTCTTATCATAAATTAGCCCTAAGTATTTAACTTGATCAGACCAATTTAAGACCACACCGTTCATCTTAATAACGTGGTTATGGGTGGGTTTGAGAAATGAAACTCTTGGCTTATGAGGAAAAATAATTAACTGTGTTTTAGAAGCATTAAAGGAAATCTTCCATTTCTGCAAGTATGAAGAAAATATATCTAAGCATTTTTGTAGCCGACTGCATATAACACGAAGGCTTTTTCCTTTTGCGGAAATGCTTGTATCGTCACAAAACAGAGATTTCTCACAACCTGGTGGTAAATCAGGAAGATCAGAAGTAAAAATGTTATATAAGATTGGGCCCAAGATACTCACCTGAGGCACACCAGCTCTAACAGGTAATCTATTAGATTTACCATTTAGATAGTTAACCTGAAGAGTGCGGTCAGTAAAATAACTTTGTATCATTTTTGTGAGGTAAAGCGGACAACTGAAATTTGACATTTTAGCTATTAAACCTTTATGCCAAACACTGTCGAATGCCTTTTCTATATCTAGAAGAGCAGCTCCAGTCGTATAGCCTTCAGATTTATTAGTTCGAATCATATTTGTTGCTCTAAGTAACTGATGAGTAGTGGAATGCCCATGGCGAAAACCAAACTGCTCATTTGCAAAAATTGAGTTCTCATTAATATGTGTTATCATTCTATTAAGAATTATTCTTTCAAAAAGTTTGCTAATAGAGGAAAGTAAACTAATTGGTCGATAACTTGATGCCTCAGCTGGATTCATTTCGGGTTTTAAAACTGGAGTGACTTTGGCATTTTTCCATTTCGTAGGAAAATGTGCTAGTGCAAAGCATCTGTTAAAAACCTAAATTAATCCACCTAGCGGTCAGACCCAGCCTTTCCCATTCAAACTTTTATTTGTTTCAATAGATTTACATGAACGCTTCAATCCAATAAATGTATATTCACTCTTAAGGTTCTAGAATATTGATAATGTAATCTATACATATAAAAATGCAGTCCGGTCTGTCTGTCTGTCTGTCTGATCCATATAGGCTCGAAAACCACCGAACCGATCGACGTTAAAATTTGTGTGTAGGGGTTTTTGGTGCCGATAAAGGTTCCTATGATAGTTTGAAACCCCTCCCTCTTCTGGAAACGAGGGGTCCCATACAAATGAAACATAAATTTCTGCACAACTCAAGAGCAAACCAAGCAAATGAACCGAGTTTGGCATGTGGATGCTTGAAGGGGTAACGAATATGTCCATAATGGTTCGACGCCCCTCCCTTTTCTGGAAGGGAGGGGTTCCATACAAATGAAACACAAATTTCTGCACATCTCGAGAGCTAACCAACTAAATGCAACCATATTTGGCAGGTGAATGTTTTTAGTGGTAACAAATTTGTTCCATAATCGACCTTAGGCAACATTTTGGATTGTAAGATGGCAACTTCCGGTTCCTGGAAAACAACCAAAATGGCCGATTTCCACCCAATATAATAATATCCGGATCTAGAATGATACTCAGGAGCTAAAATCGATCGGAATTATCTTCAAATGTCATTATGAAATCCAAAATGGCGATTTCCGGTTTCGACAAATCAGCGGCAAACGAGCAAATACCACCCAATATGGGTATTTCCGGAACCGTAATGATGCACCGGAGCCACAAATCGACTTCAGACAACATTTTGAACTGTAAGATGGCAACTTCCGGTTTCTGGAAAACGGTCTGAAATGGACGATTCCCATTAAATATGAGTATCTCCGGAACCAGAAAGATGGACAGAAGCTAAAAATTGATCACAGACACAATCTTGAATTTTAAGATGGTGACTTCCGGTGTCTGGCAAACAGCCGGAAATGACCAAATACCATTCAATATGAATGTTTTCGGGACCAGAATTACGCCCAGATAACAGAAATTGATTCCACAGGCAATTTTAAAGTCCAAAATGACGACTTTCGGTTTCTGAAAAACAGCTCAAAGTGACCAAATACCACCCATTATGAGTATCTCCGGAGCCAGAATGTTACAAGAAGCTAAAATTGACCTCAGACATCATTATGAATTGTAGGATGGCTGGTTTCTGGAAAACAGCCAAAAATGGCCGATTTCCGTCTAACATGAGTATCTCCGGGAAGAATGATACACAGTAGCTGAAATCGACCACAGACCCCATTTTGGATTCTAGGTTGGCGACTTCCGGGAAACAGCCGAAAATAATCGAATAACACCCAAAATGGGTTTTTCTTCAACCAGAATGACGCTCAGATGCCAAAAATTATTTTAAATACCATTTTGAAATCCAAGATGGTGACTAACGGTTTGGGAAAAACAGCCTAAAATAAACAAAAACTATCCAATATGAGTAACTCTGGAACCAGAATGATGCAATAAGCTAACAATTGACCTCCGGCACCATTTTAAATTGCAACTTCTAGGAAACAGTCGAAAATGACCGAATAATGCTCAATATGGATATTTCCGTAATCGAGATGATGCATAGAAACCAAGCATTGACCTTGGACACCATTTTGAATTTAAAGACGACCACTTTTAATATCTAGAAAAAAAAACCAAAATAACTCCAAAATTGGGAAGTATCAATATGGGTATTTCCGGTGTCAGATTGATGCCAGAAAATCTGCTGAAAATGACCGAATACCACCCAATATGAAAATATTCAGAATTAAGGCGATGTACAGAAGCCAAAAGTCGAGAATGTTGTCATTTCAATAAAACCAATCATTTTAAACGTTTTGTTATTTGACTTTAATCATAACTTATGGCCGATTCGTCGTGCATTTGCAGATTTTAAACACATCGCAAGGAATCAATGAATTTGAAATGTTCACATAGTACGATACCACATTCAAATTATGTTGAGGCCACATATATCGATCAAAGCAGGGTAGTTTTAAATTGTCTTTGAATTTCTTTTCTGTCCATAACTTTTGAGCCACATATCAAATTGTTATAAAGTTTGTTATTTGTAAGGTTGAGAGATGACTCGTTCGTATGACACTAGTTATGTTCAAATAAGTCATGTATTCTTTGAGATAATAGACTTTCCTTGTTTTATTAACAATTTAATACATAACGGTTAAGTTCGATTATAATCAAATAAAATGGGAACGTATAGGGCAGCCAAAATTTGAAACCACGTGCTCAATCCTAACTCATCAGTTAACCCTTAACTAGCCCGCTCATCTGATAATAATTTTGATCAAAGCGGTTGTGTAGTTTCTGAGATAATGAAGTTCGTGATTTGAAAATTTCGGTACATTACAGACGAAGTTACAGTCCGATTACAATAAAATTCAATAGGGTGTTATGCGGCAGCTAGGCTTATTATTTGACACTTATTTTGTGGAAATCGGTTCAACCATCTCTGAGAAAAGTGAGTGAGTCCAAGTAGTCTTCGGAATATGTTCCTTTTCTAAGCTGGATTTAACATTTTTTAAAATAACAGGAAAAGTAACAGTCCGATTGCAAAACAAATCAATAGGGTCTTATGGGGCAACTAGACCTTCCATTTGACACTGATTTTATGAAAATCGGTTTAGCCATCTCTGAGAAACATTAGTGAGATTAAACAGTCTTCAAAACACGTTTCTTCAAATAACTTTTGAACCACCAGTTCAATCTTCATGAAATTAAAAAGTTAAGGGTTTTTCAGGGAGCCCGTTCATTCGAAACCAATTTTATTCAAATCGGTATTGGAGTTTTAGAGATAATGATGTTTCATGATTTTTACACTTTGATATATAACCTCTAAACTAAAAATCCGATCACAATGAAATTTAATAGGGTCTTATGGGACATCAAGACCTTTCATTTGCAATTAATTACATAAAAATCGGTTCATCCATCTCTGAGAAAAGTGAGTGAGAATAAAAATCTGCACATACACACACACACGCACACACACACATACACACACACACACACATACAGAAAATGCTCAGCTCGTCGAGCTGAGTCGAGTGATATATGCCATTCGGCCCTTTGGAGCGCTTTTATACTTTCGGTTTTGCAAGTGATTGCTATACCTTTCTAGGAGAAAGGCAAAAATTTTATTAAGAAATTTGAAGTGTTTTCGGGAATTCTTTTGATGAGGATATAGCAAATCCTATCATCTCCTGGTGCAAAATATTTAACCTTGTTAAGTTGAACTGTGCGATCTTAAATTTGCCTGATCAAGTTAAATACTTAACTTATCTATAATAACAATCTTACTTACAAGGAGCACATTGAGAATATTCAATCAAATATTAATATCCTCTTATTAACAGGAGTTCTAGACTTTAGAAAAATTGCGGAATCTTTATATAAAGAATTACTGAATCTGATTGAAAGTTTGAAAATTTATTTTTGCAAGACAAACAACAACACTAACGTTTAGTATAAAACAGTGGAGCTTATTTTCCGTTTTATAAGAAGACGAAAGTAAGGTAGAAGCTTGATAAATTCATCAGATTCAGGTGTACGCCATACCTGAGGTTTGGATGCTGGCTTAAAAAAACAGTCGGAAAAACAAAGTCAATTGGAAAAGAAACGGAAAAAGAAACTGAAATGTGGAATGAAACTATAGAATAGTAACTTGGAAAGGAAATGGCAACGGAAATCAGATATCAAAACAGGAAACAGGGAGCGATAAAAGTGTAAATAGAGATAAAAAACAGCAGATTAAAAAAAAAAATTAACAAGAAAGCATCTAGGAAAGTTATATAATTGCCATGAATGTATGGTTTTTCCACACCAATAGGAGTCGTATTAAAGTAATTTGAAAAAAAAAAGATGATGGGTATGTATGAACAGTATCAACATTGTATGAAAAAAAAAACTTACAAAATATGTATCAAATTTCCGTAAGATCATCTCAACGCTTAAGCACAACGAACAAAAGGCTATACAGCAACACCCCATTGGCCATCACTCTTTCTAAACGCTCGTTAACAAGTGAGTACACCAGTTGAACACTTGAAATAGCAAAAAGCATTACACGGACTGGCTGGAGTGTTTCGCTTTGTGTATCTTTAGATACATTCCCAGAACCGAGCGCGAACGGTTTCCCTTAGCGACGTTGGCTGCAAGCTGCAAGGCCATTTTTATTGGCTGGAGGCGAGCGAGAAGAAGAGCTGTAAAAAGTCTCGTGCTGCTTGTACTGAGCTACTGTTGAATGCTACTGACGTCAACAAGTTGAGAACATAATAAAACTCTCTTCCGCCCTGGCGCTTTGCTGACTGCTTTCACCAGAAGCTATTTACAAATTTGGTCGATGCGAACATGCCCCCCTCCACCCATTTCCAAGGAAAGTGGCGCCTAGGCTGGCAAGGGACCACAAAAGAGCTGCTAAGCGATAAAAAGGTCGTTTTTGATTTTACTTCCTATTTTTATTACCTCATTATCATCGCTATTCATTTCGGAAGTGGGTTTTTGTTTGGGGACAAATCCAGCTATGCGATTCGACAGAGGTGGAAAAAGGGCAGGAAAATTAAACAGATTTTGGAAAATTGGTGAGCACTCATTTGTAACTGCTTAATGCCGGTGTTATCTCATTAGACTAACGCTAATCAAGCTGTTCAATTTGAATGTATCCGACAAACCACCGAACAGAGGAATGAATCCAATGTCGAACCGTACATTTGCAAAGGATACCCTGAGAGCTTATTTAGCTTCTTTTTTCGCGCTTTTCTTTGAAGTTGGTTCCTCGTTGATGCCTCGTTCAATAGGTTGGAGATGTCGGCTTGGTATGCTAAATTAATTTTCATTCTTTGTAGATTTGTGCCTGCAGGTTGACATACGAGAATTTTTCATTAAAAATTCAACACAATTTGCATACGCCGCCGGTAGCTTCGCGCTAAGCAGCTTCTCTTTATTAGGCATCTGTCTGTGAAATAAAAAGAAGATCTCTCCTGCGTACGGCAATATTATACCTCTCTTACGAAGTAAATCAAGCGGAACGCAGTAGTTACATGATTTGAACATTATTCGTTTGGTTTTAACTGTCAGCAATCTATAGTCATCCGTATAAAAAATAGTTAGGGTATCGGTTCTATTTTTGTCAGGTTTTACCTATTGGGGGTTTTACTATGGGGTAAATGACGTCCTAGAGCGTTAATTTCTTGCATGATGGTTCTGCATAATGCAGAGCATTTACCTGAAAAAGATAAGCTCTCTATGATTTTATAACCCCCCCGACGGTAATTGGACAAACCTGACGATAATATAGCCGATACCCTACATTAGAACTTTTCCAAAAAAAAATCATCTGAAATGACTTCGAGTATTAAAAAAAATTAATTTGATTTTTTACTAAAAATTTATTGCCAAAACGTCAAATTTAGTCGAAATTAGCTATTTGTTCATATTTATAAAGTGCATAACATTCGAAGTAATGCACACTGAACTCATTATCCAGGTATGAGAAAACGTATTAAATAAAATGGAAATGATCCGCCAGGTTAAGTTGAAATTTTATGCCCGTAATAAACTGGCAATCGCTAACGTTGCTGTCATTTCTTCCTGTTAGCCGGCTGTAGAAGATAGCAATCGTTTTCTGGGCGGGTGTGACATTAAGTTGTCGAAGTAAGACGACGACAGCTTCCACGGTAACAGCGGATAGCCTCACTGGGCTGCTACTTGAATTGGAAAGCAATTTTCTAGTTTGTTAGACATAGAATCGAAGCGCAAAAGTGATTGCATTCGATGATCAGTTGATAGATTTTCGATTCGATTCTCGCAAGCGAATAATAGCTATTTGTCGGAAGTTGTTATATCGTTTTCGGAAGTCGGTCAGCTCGCAAACCAAATCTGCACTAATTGGTGTTCATTCAGCGTTGCAATCCGATTATCACGTAATCTGGAAGTGACAAACGAGCGGTAATAAAATATACTTCTGTACACTGCAGAGCCGTTCAAAAGCAGCTAAGAACAGTGGCTGTATTCAACTCCTTTTGTTTTGCAGTGTACAGCTAAAGGGGCCGTTGGAAGCGCAGAGGAGGATTTATTTTTCTTTTCCGCCTCGGAAATGCTATTATAAAGTCGACCGAACATCTTCCCGGTAAATAAACACTTGCCACAGCTAGGAAAGGGGTCCAGGCCGCTATCAGAACTGGAACTATATGTTGAATCAACAAGTGCTTCCAAGTCATAGGAACATGTACCTAACCTGAAAGTGGAACCCTTTTCAGCTTGTCTTAAATCAAATGGAAACAGCAAAAGGGGAAACTATACGATGTAGGGGCGGTGCTATCAAGATCATGACTGAAGCGAGTAGGAAACAGAATAATTTGGTGTCAACAACTTGCATGATGACACATGAAGTTTTTGATTTTCTCATAGAAGACTATAAAATCTAACCAAGCCAGAAAGGTATTTGTATTTGTAATTGAGTAATCCTTATGACAATAGATACTACTAAGGGGACTCTACTCTGGAAGATTGTAAAATAAGGAATTTTCGTGTTTTTTTTTCGGATGTTTAGAGTAAGGCTAAGTGTTCCAGTATTTGGCTTCTGAATAAGGTATGTTTGACGATGTATTTGGCATGTCGTTGATGCAAATATAGTGAGTATTACGCTGTTGGCAGAGTTTTTCTCGAAACCAAGTTTTTCTAAGCATCTACTGAAACGATTTGGCTGAAATTTTGTTTTAGCGTGTAAAGCGGATTATTTAACTTGTTACATAGCCGTTTTTCGATATTAGAATTTTTAATTTTTTATGACTTTTTATGAAAAATAATAAATTATTTTTCATGAAGATGGACGCCATTTTGGCAATTTTTGGAATTTTTCAAAAACGACTACGTAACAAGTTAGATGACCTTTCTATGCAAGAACAAAATTTCAGCCAAATCGGTTCAATAGATGCTGAGAAAAACTTACGTTGCTGATTTAGTAAGAGCATCCACGTTCCCAGTTGCCAACAACGTGATACTCACTATATATGCATTCATGACATGCAAAATAAATATTTAAATATACCTTATTGGAAATTCAAAATACCCGAACACTTCACTTTATTCTAACAGAATAAAATCACGAAAACGCATTATTTTTTAATCTTAAGTCCCCCATTGATTGATAAAATTTAGCCAACTAATCACAGTTTTGATCCTATTCATAAAAAGTAGGAGGGTGGTATCCAAGATACGACCGCATAACGTTGGACTACGGTATTTTTATATTCCATCAAAACAAATAGTAGACGAAATTGTAACTCTAGTATTTTCTGCAATTTTCTCTAACAGTGTATTTCAAAATGCTGAGACGGTAAAGCGTTATAAATAATAATAATTTTATATTAGCGTTGTCACTTCAGAAAAACCTTTGCTCCCGCCCAGCATATATCTTCATGTATTTTAAGAAATTATGTTTATTTCAATAACTTAAAAAAGCAAGAACCTGATTACACGCTGTTTGCGTAGTTTTCATCAAGGTTTTGGGAAGTGACAGGAAAATATATTACTTCTTTAATTATAATTCAGAGCATTTCTAAATATTTTGGTATTTTTTACGACAAGTTTGTTTTTTTCTCATTATGTGCAAGAAACAAAAACCAACCGCGCAAATGTATGCTCATTGAGAAAACTTTATCGATAATTTATGGTACTCCTTTGATCGATAATTTACGATACTTAAAAGAACCTGTTTTGATCTAAATGAAATTTCTAGCAAATAAGTGTTGATCATTTATCGACAGTATTTTTTCCTCGATGAATAAAGACTGGCTGAAGAAATTTAAATCGCTGCTGTAAAGTCGAATTTACAACCGCGTTCGTTCAGGCGTTTTTCATATTTTTAATAATAGGTATTGAATAAATAAGAAAACTCTAAATCTTCGATAAACATCTGCTATAGCTACCCACACACATGCTATAGCAATCCATACATACGAACGAATAAGAAATTTAATACGATGGCGTGCGCTTTAATAAATGACTAGGGCCTTTGCCATACTGAACGCCAGCGCGAACGATCGGGCGAGAGCCAAGCTCTACTTACGGCTGTTCATTGACCTATGGCAAGGCCTAATTTTCGCCACCACCCGCTTTTTGCTGCTCCAGAAAGAACCGTCCGCTTTGCCGGTCAATAAACATATCGTCAGTTAAATTCAATACTGGCCCAACTCAACATTTTGCAGTTGCCATTTAAAGCAAACGATGCCAATTTCTATTAAATTCCATTTGACAAAGATCCGCTTTCCAAATTCACAAAAAATCCAAAGTTATTTCAGGTCCTTTCCGACCGGGCCCATAGAATTGCGTAGGTAGAAGGTGACTTAAACAAAACCTTCTCTCTCACTTGTTGAACGGTCTATTCATTATTTTATTGCTCACAACGCTAGTGTCAACATCGCAGCTACTACGAAAAATAAAAAAACCGGAGCAAGCAAATGTTTTCGTATAGGAATTGCTTCGATTTAGGTTTTGTTATCCGTCATTTTTTACCTACACAATTGTTTGGGCTCGGACGGAAAGGAATAAGTTGATGTGCCTTTATTGCTCAAATCTAGAATGCCCTAAAAAGACGAAAATATGAGGTTACAGCTCGCACAACTTATTCATTAAATAGGCTAAGTTAGATTAAGCTCTCTTTCCTCTTATGTTAGTGTGTTAGAATATGTGTATGAATGTTAATAAATGAATGATGATGGATGCACGCGGATATATACGTATGCGTTACTAACCCCGAGCCCACCGCGGGTAAACGGTCCAAAAAGCTAATGAATAGAATAAGTTAGGTTAAGGTTAAGTTAAGCTAATGATCTCAAAATCGAAGAAAAAGAAAGTTTTAGGAGTTAATTATCGTATGCGTTACTAACCCCGAGCCCACCGCGGGTAAACGGTCCAAAAAGCTAATGAATAGAATAAGTTAGGTTAAGGTTAAGTTAAGCTAATGATCTCAAAATCGAAGAAAAAGAAAGTTTTAGGAGTTAATTATCATTTGTTGCAATTATCGATAGCTTAATTAAATAAATAAATTATATGCAAACAATAGACTAACACAGGTTCAATTAAAATGGACAGTCTTGAATTATTAAGTTTTCACGAAAATGAAAAAAGAAATTTTTGACGCTAATTTTCAAACGCGTTTTTTTAGAAACTATGAATTTTGAGTTGTGCATGTATTTTATTGAACTAATGATATGAGAAATTCAATTCGATGGCATGCGCTTTCATAAGCGACCAATATTTGCCACCACCCGCTTTCTGCTGCTCCAGAAAGAACTGTCCGCTTTGCCGGTCAGTAAACAAATGAAAAATTCAATTTGATGGCATGTCCTTTTATGAGTGACCAATATTTGCCACCACCCGCTTTCTGCTCCTCCAGAAAGAACCGTCCGCTTTACTGGTCAACGCACGAGTTTTGGAATGAAATTAGTGGGTTGTTCGAAAGGTACTTTATTTATCAAGGTTTCGTCAGTTATTTGAAAAGAGGGAGGAGTTTTGAAGAATAGGGAATGGTGAGGAAAGTGAAAAAGCATTGGAAACAGAAAGTGACCTCGAGTAAAAAGACAACAACAACAATAACAAATCGTTTACAAAGTCAGATCGGTTGTATCCGTTAGTGTCGGCTGTGTTTGGGAAGAAAGGTAGTGTTTGGTTGGTTGATATGATTTAGACAATCGATGCTATTTACCTATTTTTCAAGAGTGTATCTCAAACAATAGGTTGTTTTTATTGCATAAATTTAACCGTAAAAGAATTTCTAATCGGTTAATGCCAAAACTTCGATATTCTGAAAAGAAATTACTGATATATTAGCGCTCCAAACCTGACCACTTTTTCGTGGTTTTCCCTGGTTGAATTACTAGATTTTCAAATCTTGGCGCCTAACTTTGATATAGACGTTAGTCCAATATCAAAAATCATCGAGTTGGTTCGTCAAATTCGAAGTTGTCGTCAACAGCAGTAAAGCAACGAACAATGGTTCATTATTTTCAAACCATGTACGGTGAAAAATAGGTTGCAGTAATGTTGAGTTTCGGAGATTTCTTTTCGGGATTCATAAATTTAACATTTGTAGTAGTCCAGGGGCTTCAAGATACGGAGGTAAGTAATCAGAGTTTCTATACTTGCAGAAATTGTTCGAACTTTTAAGCATCATAACATGCACAACCCTCACCTCAGAGGTACCGAAAACGACAAGGATGAATTCTTCGCCCAGTTAAAGCGTGAGTACGACCACTGCCCTAACATGATATTAAGATCGTCATCGGGGATTTTAACACTCAAGTCGACCAGGAGAAGAAATACAAACCGGTGATTGGAAGGTTCAACACACACCAACTGACCAACGAAATGGGCCTAGGACTTATCGACTTTGCCGCCTCCAAGAATTTGGCTGTGCGTAGCACCTGCTTCCAACATAACCCCCTACACAAGTACACCTGGAGGTCACCAAATCAGAAAGAAACAAAGATCGACCACGTTCTGATTGATTGTCAACACTTTTAAGACATCATCGACGTCAGATCTTATGGGAGTGCTACCTGGTGATGGTTAGGATGCGCCCAAAACTCTCCGTTGTTAAAAACATCCCTCTACGACGCCCACCTTGGTTATATCTCGGGCGACTAAAGTAGTCCAACGTCACCAAAAACTACGCTCTCGAAGCTACGCTGCCAGAAGAGGAACAGCTGGAGGAAGCTCCTCTCGAGGACTGTTGGAACACCATCAAAACAGTCATCAACAGCGTAGCGGAGATCGTCGTCGGGCATGTGGGACGAACCCAACGAAACGAGTGGATCGACGACGACTAAAGGAGGGTGATGGATGAGAAGAACGCTGCGCGGGCGGTCAGAATGTAGAGAGATGCAGACAGAAGATCTTCCAAATCTTCAAGGAGAATCATTCTCAAAAAACGCGGAAGTTCTACCAGAAACTCAACGCAGAGGCTTTGTGCCACGAACCGAAGTGTGTCGGGATAAAGATGGTAGTATTCTTATGGACGATCGTGAGGTGACCGAAAGGTGGAGGCAGCACTTCGATGAACACCTGCATGGTACCCAGGCAGAGGAGCATGGCGGCGGAGAAAACAATCCTGTCGGTGCTACAAACGTGGAAGACGTGTAGCACCCTGAAAAACAATAAACTGGTGAAAGGATGGCCTCGGAGCGGAGTTTTCAAAGATAGGCCCGGAAAAGCTGGCCACCTGTTTGCACCGGCTGATTGCAAGATTTCGGGATACAGAACATCTACTAGAGGAGTGGGAGGATGGGGTTATCTCCCCTTCCTATAAGAAAGGTGAGAAATTTGACTGTGGGAACTATCTAGCGATCACCGTCCTTAATGCCGCCTACAGAGTGCTGTCCCAAGTCATTTTCCGCCGACTCTCACCGCTAGCCAACAGGTTTGCGTAAAGCTATTAGGATGACTTCGTGGAAGGATGGTCTACGACGGACCCTAGATCCCCCTGAAACGCCGTAAAGCGTTAATTTACCACCTATTCATCGACTTCAAAGCCGCGTACGACACTATCGGCAGAAGAGAGCTATGGAAGGTCATGGTCATGGAAGGTCAAAACGGCTTTCCGATTAGACTGATAAAGGCTACTGTGGATGGAACGCAGTGCTGTGAGCAAATTTCGGGTGGATTGTCGGGTCTATTTGAATCCTACTGGGGGCTTCGACAGGGTGATGGTCTCTTCTGCCTGCTATTCAACATTGCACTACAGGGTGTAATGAATCGAGCGGACACCAAAACGTGCTCCAGTAAACAAATCCAGTCAATTTGTTTGCTTTGCTGATGACATGGTCATTGTCGGCAGAACAAATGCGGCGGTGGCAGAAGAGTACTCCAAACTAAAACGGGAAGCAGCGAGGATCGGTTTGCAGATTAATTCACCTGAAACGAACGCCAGCTAGCCGGCGGAACCGGAGCCGACCAACGACGCCTAGACAGTAGTATTACGATCGACGGCGATGAGTTCGAGGTAGTCAACGAGTTTGTCTATCTTGACTCAGTGATAACTGAGGACAATGATACAAACCATAAGATCCTGAGACGCATTATCAGCGGAAGTCGTGCCTACTATGGACTTCACAAGCAATATTTTTGCAATCGTCACCTGCTCAGCCACTGCTCTGCTTGCTGCGAGTTAATCTATTTTCCAATAAACCATCCCCTTGCTGCAGTGATCGGTTATATGTACAATGGACAGTGGTGGGCACCATTCCGCTAATTCGCTAATTCGCTAATTAGCGACGCTAAAATTCAGTTAGCGATTTCGCTAATTTTTGAGGTGGTTAGCGAAACTGTTAGCGTCGCTAAAATTTTGGCCTTCGAAACGCTAATCGCTAATTCGCTGAATTTTGTAGAGAAGCGACAATAGAAATATTAAGAAAAACTGTGAATTGCTGATGGCGTACGTAAATTGCTTCGAAAGATTAGGGTGGGGAATCGTTATATGGAAATAACGAAACTTGATAGCAGAGAGCCAGAACCAAGTTTTTTTTTCTATTTGGAGCCCCAAACAATCCTGAATTTATCGGAAGTCGATTGGTTTAGTCTCCGTTTGGCGCATTGCATTTCAAATTTATATGGAGATTTGTATGGAAAAGCTAACTTTTTTGCATTTTCCATTCTAAAGAGTTCAAAATGGCTCAAACCATAGGTTTCATGACTTCAAATGGTAGGTTTTTTGATGCCTAAAAACTTGGACGAAGACACTAAAGAGCTAGGATGTCCCAAAAAATACTAGAGTTGTTCAAAGTTGATTATGTCGAAATTGATGTTGCAAATCATATTTTCTGCCAACACTGCCATTGTACCGCCGTCAGTCAGATTTCCATCAGAAGTAACCTCTGAAACATGTTGTAGATTCTTCCTACGCCTAGAATATTAACCTGAATTTGTTTGTTTGATCTCAACTTTGAACAGCTATAGCTCTTTTTAGGGACATCCTAGCTCTTCAGTGCCTTCTGCAAAGTTGTTAGGCATCTGAAATACTATACTTTTACATAATGTAGTGCATTATTAGATCATTATTGAGCTCTCTAGAAAGGTAAATGCAAAAAAGTAGGTTTTCCCATATAAATTTTCATACAAATTTGAAATGCAATGCGCCAAGCGGAGACAAAACCAATCGACTTCAGGTAAGTTAAGGGTTGTTTGGGGCCCCAGAAGTTACCAAATAAAATTGGTTCTGGAAAATCGATCACTTTTCCCCACCCTAATGAACATACTTTACTGCGAAAGTTACTTTTGTCAGTTTTTATACTCTAGAATGGAGTTCCAGTTATCGTACAAGCCACAGAGGCATTTTGAAGAACAAGCACAAGGTCTAGATTGAATTTTCGGCACACCGAGAACTTTGGTAAATTACAATGCGCTTGAACTTATGACCACTTTGGTTCTACTCTTTCGATTCAGATAATAATTGAATTTTTATGAAAACATTCCTAAGAGTATCTATTTTCAATGCAAGCTAAATAACTTTTGTTATTCTTGTTTTTACAAAACCAAATATGAATACCGTTTCGTGAACCTCTTAGTGTAAATAGCTTTAAAAAGTAATTGTTTTCGTTTGTTCAACCAAAACAGATCAAAGTGGTCCAAATCAAAACAAAACAAACAAAACACGAGCAATAAATATAGTGATATGACTATTTACACATTAAAAAGTTAGCGATTAGTGATTAGCGAAAGTTCCGCTAATGTGGGTTTAGCGATTATCGAGCTAAATTTTCCGGTTAGCGACTTAGCGATTAGCGTCGCTAAATTTTCGGTTAGCGGTACCCACCACTGACAATGGAGAATAAATTTATGCATGCTAGCCTTCATACGTGACTTCTGAAACTTATACTTTCGATGGGTGTGTCGTTGTGCAGCGAGCAAAACAACAACAACAAATCATTCACAAAGCCAAATCGTTTGTGTACTTTACTGTCGGCTGTAATGGGGAATGATACTGAGAGTTTCGCCTGATATTTGGCCTTGTTCTCAGTTTCAGTTGGTTGAAATATGCGTTTTACAAGGCTATACACCGTTCAATAGTACCATAGTTAGCGTCACATAATTACAATTTTCCAATCGATTGGTGTAAGGAGGAAGAAAATCCGTTTGAAACATATTGAGTTTCGAGCATTTAAAAGGGGGCATTTCCGCGACGCTCTCGATGTTTTCGGATTTCCAATTTGCCGTAAGACATAATTCTACGTCAACAAGGCTGGTATCGCAGCGCCTACTGTGCGGTCAAATCGTAAATTAAGTTAAGTCTCGGAATTGAAGTCCTAACTTTATCAAAAACTTCAGGAAGTCCGTGAACCGATTGGATAAACCCTGAGAATGCTCCATTTGGTGTCGATGCTGTACCTTTCAGCAGTGAGTGTTTATTTTGAGATATTGTCTCGAATATTTGATGTATTGATAGACTTCTTCTTTTGTGTGTCTGTATTATCATTGAAGATGTTATTTGTTTTGATTGATTTTCTTGATTGACTTTCTATGATTGTCTTTCTATGCATATTTTTCATGTTTAAAATTTTTGAGAAGGACATATGCCAAGTTTGTTGGACATCGGTTCAAGCACTCCCGAGTTAAATAAGAATAGATAATAGTAAAGATCAAAGTATGCAAAGATGTAATGTGATAGGTGAGAGATTTTAGACAGTAGATAATGTTTCTATATTATTTACAACTACTACCGTCTGATCATTGAAGTAAACTATTACGAAAGCGTTGTCACCTTAGCGCGGGTTCGGATGTACAATGCTTGTGATTCGAAACAAACAGCATGGATGAATTGGAAGTTTTTTCTCCGACTCAGCGGTCAACATAAAAAAATTCAAAAGTAATGAATTGAAAATATCATAAAAAGATTTTATGAAGAATAAAAGTCCTACTCCATCTATAGCCCGCTCTGCAATTCAATATATATTTTTATAGTCCACACATATATACATACATTTTGTCCCCAAAGCTGCTTTTCCTTAAAAAAAAGTAGTATATCAAACAGCAAACAACAAAATTTCTCACTTTTATTACTTTAGCACTTTCTGGAACTGGTGAATTTTTTCTTCTCACTTTTCGTCCTTGCACTTGGGCTTTGGTTCCAAGTTCTTTATATTTTATTTCCAACTCACCCACCTCCAAAGCGCGTCTGCCGTGGGAGAACAAGCGAAGTCCTCCTGCTGTGTTTTTTTACAAATGAGGAGATGGGGTGGGGGCAGATATCCACTGCCAGCGCCAATGAAACGTTTTATCTCCTTGACGACCCTCTATAGCTGTTGTGTACAACAGTGTCTTATCTAGACTTTTCTTTCATGCTTTCGTCCACTCGGGCGGCCGCTGGCGATGTATTCAGTTGGCGTTTTTTATCGCATCATCGGTCTCCATCATGAAGACATAACCATCATTTCACTTTACGACCAAAGTTGCTATAGCTTACCAACCACGAGGAAGAGCCGATTCGTTTTATTTTAATATAGTTCACACTGATGTTTAGTAAAGTGAGCATCCATACTTCTTCTGTGGAAGTTCATAAAACGATGCCGCTTCTTGTAAATGAGCAGTTAAATGCTATTAAGTTAAGAATGTCAAACTGGAAGTGTAGCAACTAATTTGCGAAATTAATTACGAACAGATGTTTCAACTTGATTATACTGTAGTATGTTGTTATCTGCATACCCTGCTAAATTATTATCTAATCCACGTAAAGATAACAGAATAGTGCTTTTCGTTGATTTAAACGTAGAAAATGTTAGAAATAGAATAGAACTAATTTCAAATTAAACCATAAAGTATATAAAAAATGAAATATAATTCCTGTTCAAGTTCCATGAATTGTACCAATAAACATAATACACCCGCAATCGGGGTGACAAATGCGAAACGCTCCCTGCTATAGTACTGGAAAAGTTCAGCTGCACGCGGTCATTCCATACATTCCACAAGTGTAAAATCAAATAGCACTAATAATACCAAAGTGTACACAATTATTTATCCTCGTTTCCTCGGCAAATACCATATGATGGCCATGGCAGAATAAGTCGAGTATCTGATTTCCGCTTTTTCCATCCTGCTTTTTATGGCTTCCCACGGCACTCGGTTCCGGGAAGAGATCATTCTTGCGAGCGAAACCAGTGGCCGCACTGGCTAACTGCAAACATTTATATTAGATTCAATTGATTTCTCGTCCTATGAATGACAGCGGACCCGGCAGTAGTTGCGGAGTTTTTTCTTTTGTCCTTATGTGCTGTGTCATTTTGCGCAATTTTTTCCTGCTCTTCTAACTTCCCTTTAGCAGCGTTTCGTGACCAGAACATCGCAACGGAAGGAACACACTGCTTCTGGAGTACGACCGACGGCTCGGACAATTGGGCAGCATCATCAGGACACTTATTATGGGATGCCATTTGGTTCGTGCGGCATGACCAGGGTGGCTCGTGAGGAGGATAGTAGATTGCAGCAGCGGGGAAGGAAGCACAGGAAATCACAGAGCAAACCATCGGCCAACGAGTTGCCGTAATGCACACGAAAGGGGAGAAAACTAAAGAACACCAGATAATATCATAAAAATTGGGATCATTGAAAGGAAAAATTTATATTGTATTTTTATGTGATGATAGCTCATGAGGATTGCTGTCTGCGCTTCTCTTTTTGGTTTTCCCCGCTGATGCGATGCTTATCTTTGTAGTTCAATGCAATATTTTTTATGTGCTGTCATTTTCCATAAATAGAAATATGTTCGATCGGACCATTATAACGCATTTATCGATATTTTAGTTCGCGCTCAATGGGTCTTGGGGTTAACTGCAGACCGGTCGATAAAACACTGACAAATGCCACACCTTGGTACATGTTTTGGAGATTTGATTGAGTTGAAGTTTTGGAATTGCAGAGGTTTGTTTTTCTTGTTTTATTATGCTAGTTTTCTCCAGAATTTAATTTGTATTTTTTGCGACGATGAATTTCGTTTCAAATATGCCCAGTTTCGAAATATGCCCAGTTTCGAAAAACTGGTTTGTTCAATTGTTGTTGCAAATAGGTACTTTCGTGTTTTGTAACTACAATATCAGGGATTTTAGGAGTATTTAAGTAGTATTCTGAATCCGTTTTGTTCCAGCAGAAAGCATTATCTGTGCATATTTCCGCTAGGTGAGGGGGTTGCAGATTAACTTGGGGATTATTCTCATGCATATTAACTTGAGGATATTCTCATGAAAATGGATTTATTTTATTGGCGTAATTGTTGTCAATGAAAATGTCAAACATGTTTTTCTTGAGTGTTATATTCTAGAGGAATTTTTAAATTTCAACTGTTTCAAGAATATTCGTATCGTTTATTTTTATTGTCTGTTTTAGAGATTATTTATACACTTCATATTACACTTTCAATCTATTTCACTTTTTACTTCTATCACTTTCTGTGAAGAGAAGGGATAAAAAAAGGGAAGTAGATTGAAAGTTTAATGTAAAATGTATTCCATCAAAATCTCGACGAAAATTATAGAATTTTAACTCATTAATCACGCTTACCATGAAAAACCTATACATAAGTAGTGATTACTCAAAATCCCCTTAAAGCGCACAAACTCAAAATTTGAGTAGAGAGGCTGTGCCTACTTTTGAGTTGTATGATCATACCTATAATTGGATAACGAAATATACCTAAAAATTTGTAGCATATGAGATAAAACAGATACAAAAATGATTATCAACAAAAAAAGGTAGTTTTAACGATTAAGTTCGTCAATTCAATCCACAACTAAGTAACTTCTAATGACATATTTCTACAAAAATAAGTAATTTCAACCCAAAATAAAGTTCTTTTTACTCAATCCGATAGTATTAAGTATCCAAAAGTAGGTAATCTGATATGAACTAGAAATTGGGTAAAAATTACTCCGATAAAACTATCAAAAATTATGCTCAAACTATTCAAATTGAGCATTGGGAATACATGCAGCAAAAATTGAAAACTTTGGTTTTTTAATACAAATAAAACTCAAAACACTAAAGTTAATGTTTATAACATTGTTTACATTCCCTTCAACAACCGAAAGTTGCTTATCACACAATCGATTTTGAGGTGCGTCCGTTCGTTTAAGTGACCTCGGAGTTTTATTGGATACTAAACATACATTCAATCTACATCGTACCAACATAATCGCTAAAGCGACGAGACAACTTGATTTCGTTTCGAAAACTGCTCATTGTTTGAATGCGCTGTATTGTGCTATCGTTCGGCCACTCCTCAAAAATGCTAGCTTGGTTTGGTGCCCCCAACAACTAGTCTGGATTTTGCGACTTGAGTGAGTGCAGAAAAGATTCGTGAAATTGCGTTAAGAAATTTTCCGTGGCGTGGGGGTAGTTGGGTAATTAACCTGCCTCCATATCCTGACCGTTCTCGTCTGCTTGGGATTGACACATTGCAAAGGCGCAAAGAAGTTTAAAAAGCGGTGTTCGCAGCAAAATTTGTAAAGTCCGAAATCGATTCACCGAAAATCCTTTCTAAATTGAATTTCCGGGTCTCACAGCGTCTTCTTCGCTCTACTGGATTGCTACAACCTAGCCTTCACCGAACTAATTTCGGATTCAACGACCCGTTAGCTTGCTGCATCTGATCATTCTACAAAGTGGAAGATCTTTTTGATTTCGGCACATCATCACACAAATTCGCAATGAGAGTTCGTCGTAGTTTTTAGTTACATTGACAAGTTCATATTTATTTAGACTTTTTTGTCAGATAAATTTTTAACAAATAGCGAAAGAAGAATAAAGAATTCCCAAGGAACACCTTCTGTTTCATGGTACTCTTGGGGATTCTCTCAAAACTTATTTTGTACTTATAATACGCTCCAAAACCTGAAGTGTTGCTTGGGTACCTTCCTCACCGTTCAATACCACTTCTAGGTGTAATTTTAAGTGCCTGGCAACCTACCACTTATCGATATTAAGGTTCATCCCCCTTGTTTTTATCTATGGCGGGAGCTGGCACAGTCCGGTTCATGATTCCGTTAACCACTTTATATAAGCTCCCAGTGTTGTACCTGGTAAAGCAATTCTCCGCCTCAGCAAAGACGTAGTGTTCACGTTGATTACGGTGATGAAGCATCTTTTCGGCAGCTCCAGCTTACCGGTATCTCTTCCGCATGTGACGCGGGACAGGGTTTGCTACTTCTCACGTGTTATCGTGGACTAGGTTTTTTTCTTCCGTCATTTCTAAGCACTCAGCGGCAAACCACCCTCTACGCGTAGTTCTAATTGCCGTTCCTATCACCTCTGTTTCACTGACCTCGTTCAAGTCCACTTAAACTGGTTCATCGGTCCGTCCATCAGCTTTCCGAGTGTTCTCTGCAGCAACTCTTTCGCTGGTAGCCTTCGGGTATTCAGATGTAGCTTCCTCTTCGATCGCGATTTAAATACGTTGGACAGCCGAGCGCGAATTTTATCTACCACGAGGCCTGAATCAACGTTTGGCCCCCGAAGAGATCGCACATCGAAGCTGCTAGTCGTTGATTAACATGAGGTCGATCTGAGAGCAGGCCTCTCCATTGGGGTGTCTCCAGGTAAGCTTTCGAATGTTGTGGAACTGGTAGAGTGAAAGCTTTTTCTACCATTTTCTACCGTTTGACTTATGTATTCATATCTCTTACGACGATCTTTATGTCGTGTTGTGTGTATACTACATTCGTTTTCAAAGAAACTCCTCCTTCACGTCGTCGGTTGTGTTGTTTATCAGCGCGTACAGGTTGAAAAGGCTGTATTTGAGAAATCTGCCCTTGATCTCCAATACGCATGGGAGCCATGGGACACGTTTCATTAAGTCCCTAGTAGCTTTGTCTAGTCTACCACCCAGAATTCGAGATCGAGTGTATCGTCCAGAATTGCACAGGTACCTGGATGACTGCCGAAGGCTGAGAAACTGCCAGCGAACCCATCGGAATACAAACCTATCATTTTAGAAAATTACTTCCAGAATCGAGTATTTGTTTACAATAAGCGGAGGGTCAGGAGTGCGTCCCAGCAGGTGTTCCTAAAGGTTCTATGCTGATCCCAGTGTTGTGGAATGTCACGTATGATGGGGTGTTGAAACTTTAGTTTCCTGTAGGAGGCTTTCCAGAGGACATAACGCTAGAGGTCTACGGCGAGTTGATCGAGCAGGTCGAGTTGATGGGCGCGTACTATATACGCAAGGTCGAAGACTGGTTGCACTCCAGGAAACTGAAGTTAGCGCACCATAAGATGAAGGTCACGGTTGTAAATAACTGTACTATTACCTCAAAGTGATCTTTGAAGCTCTTGGAGGTTATGGTTGACGGTAAGGTCACATTTAAGAATTACGTCAACTATGCTTGCTCGAGGGCTTCAACGGCTATTGCAGCACTATCTCGAATGATGCCGAATAGCTCAGCGGCGAATGGCAGCAAGCGTAAACTTGTCAGCGTGGTTTCCTCCATACTCAGGTATAGGGTCCCAGTATGGTCAAAAGCGGTAGGTACTAGCAGTTTTCGGGGTAAACTGAAAAGTACCTCTAGGCTCATGTGCCCGAGGGTGTGCGAGTGCGTTTCGTACAGTGTCATACGATGCAATCTGCGTCCTATCCAGCATGATGCCTATCAGCATAGCCTTTAGGGAGGACGGTGAATGCTTCGACTAACGTAACACAAGGGGCATACGAGGTACAGGAGATCATTCTTGATGATCAGATGGCAGCAGGAGGGATCCAATTCTGGAAGGGTATATCGACGCACCGACTTATCCCGGTGGTATCCGAATCGATCGTGAGGCGCCATGTAGAAGTTATCTTCCACCTGATACAGATCCTGTCAGGTCATAGTTACTTCAGGCATTATCTACACAAGGTCGGGCATGCGGGGTCCCACATATGCCCTTAGTGCACGGATGCGGAAGAAACTGTTTAGTATGTCTTCTTCGTATGCTCTCGTTTTGCGCGTGTGCGGAGCGACATGATGGTAGTGAGCGGGCCAGACAATACGCCGGAGAACCTAGTTTGGAGGTTATGTGAAGACCCGAACATCTGGAGGGCGGTTTATGCAGCCGCCTCTCAAATAGTTCCAGAGCTGCGAGGTAAGTGACAGGTTGACTAACGACACGCCAGTGTTAGCTAACTGCCAGTCTCCAGGTTAGTTAGCTATTGAGCTAGGAGAATTGATAGAACTATGAGGTTGCACAAAGCATAAAAGTTGCTCTCTGGAGCAATACCTATCGGTCATCCCGGGAAGTGTTCTAGGCTGGAGACTGAAGGATTTTTAGTGGATCAAACCTTACACTACTCGAGGTTGGTCTCTCATGTGTTTGACAGCAAACTTCCCCTCTACCTGATATACAAAAATACCGATTGTTCCGATTCGTATTGTTCTCTGGATTGTTCTTAGTATATTTGCATGCTTTACTGAGACTACGATGCCTCTAGTCTCGTGATGAGACTGCCGCTTCGGGTGTAGCTGGCGAGCCGTGCGCTCTGGATCAGTCGCTGTTTGAACATCCCCTGACATGGGGAAGAGACGCTTCGACAAGTAGCCATCCAAGAAGACCAACTTTCTTGCCCTGCCAGCATACTATCAAGTTTCCACCAGTTCACCTAACTTCCTTTTGTTGCTCGTATCCTGGTACCACGAAGAGAAATTGAAGCATGCCGAATAACTTGGGTTTTTATCTCCCAGATGGTCTCGAGGCACGATGCTGGTCTAACAAGCCAGTTGTTGTAGGTTCGAGTCTTGGATTGGAAGAAACTGTTAGTGTCAGTAGGACAATTGTAGGGCAATTGTCGTGTACACTAAACTGTTGGCTGCGAAGCCTGTGTATAAATGAACAGAAGGGCGAGTTCCGAATAGAAATGTAGCACTAAAGCTTTGCTTTTTTTTCTCTGTTTGGACTCATCACTGCGACCAGAGACGTTTGATCTATTGTGATATTGCCCAGGTGTTTTCTGTATTCCGAACTTCTATTATTGGCAAGTTTCACTATTGAAATGAATGATACGCTTTTTTCATTTATATCCGTGCTTGTGTGTGAGAGTTTACCCTTCCGTTTCAAGCTTACTGCTCTACAATACCGAGCCTCTTTCTATCCTTCCAATATCGCCAAATTATAAATCCCTGGAGTGAGACTTCACCTAACTTTCCTCTCTGGCCAGGTTTATTTTAAGAGGGACTTATTATGTCAAGAGGAAGGAGTCTTATCGAAACCTCGTTCCCCGTGCCAATATCGCCAATTAAAATTCCCTGGGGAGGATAAATATTCCTACGATCAGTTTTATTATAAGAAGGACTTATTTTGTCAAGAGGGAGGAGTCTTATCGAAACCTCGTTCCTACTACTAACACCGCGTCACAATTACAATTCCCTGAAGAGGCATTTAGTGCTTTACCTCTGGTCAGTTTTATTACAAGTAGAACTTTTTTTTGTCAAGAGGAAGGAGTCTTATCGATCCTCGTTCCTCCAGCCAAGATCGTACCATAATCACAATTTCCTGGAGAGAACTATTATACGTTACTCAGACCAGTTTTATTAAAAGAAGGACTTATTTTTGTTAGGATGAAAGTCAGCAGGGATAATACAAAATTCAGCTTCAAGGAAGGGTGTGTAGTGGGGAGCCTGAGAATAAACCCATGGTAAAGACCTTTGACAACCAAATGGCCTGATTCTACTAAGATTCGAACCCACGACCACCCGCTTATCAAAGCGGACTCTGTAACCTTGCGGCTGCGAAGCTCCCTGAAGGCTTTGCTTTCATTTAGTTCGGGTTGTACGGTCGCTCTACCCAGCCGTTTATCAACGTTTTATCGGTCGTATCGGTCGAGCAAAATGAACTGGGAAGAGCACAATTTCGATCGTTAGTCTGTTCCCCCTGATGTCAACGTCCATTAATGTACAATAATATTGTTAGTTGATTGGCCATGTTCAAGGTAGTTGCTGAATGTTATGCCTCCGTGATGACACGAACAATAGTGGGTCACGACAAAATTGAGCAGAAATGCTTTACGGTTAAATTAGCTGGAGTAGATGTTTTGTAACATTTTTCAAGTCAATACTTCGCTCAAATAGTACTTTTTCCCATCAGGAAGCAATTTGCTAATTTTGACAACACGGTTAACAATCAAACTTGATAACGTTCAATGCCGCTCATTCTGGGATCTTACTTACTCTAGTGTTGTTTACACTTGCTTTCCTGCAATAATTATTACCGACAGAATTCAAACACCATTTTGATCTGAACGGTATATGCTGCAGATATATGACTTCGACCAAAATTAGGAGTTTAATTTATTAAAATTATTATTCTTGCCGTCCAGACAAATACGATATAAGTAAAGTGAGTGACTTTTACAATACTTTGTATTGTGCTAATCTCCAAATATTTATTATTATATACAGCTTTCCTTGAAAAATATGACTTAAATGACCGAAACGTAGAAAATTCAAAAAAATTGTCCAATAATAAGAAAGCCAAATAAAACACATTTAACGATAAAGATAACAAAATAACAAAAGTAGCGTCACTTCGAGAGCAGTCACTTGAGCACTTTTTGGTACATTTCATTTTGATACAATCCAAAGATTGTTGATTTGCCACGCCATCTCTGTGTCAAACTAAAGACTTTTCCTGCTACCAAAAACTGAATTGTTGCTGGAAAATAACAAATTACTTAATTACTTTTTTCATACAACCAACTCCGTAGCCAGGCTGACACTTAATTTTGTTTCGTTATTATGGAACCTGTAAAAAATAAAAGAAACTCCACACCGAGAGACACGTTTTTCCTGTTCAATAGTAGTTTCACCCTTCAACAATATTATTCAAAGATTGAACGATTTAATCAGTTCACGCTCGCGCTGGATGGGTTCTGCCTTCAAAAGGACGCAATCAGTGCACGGGTAACTGCAATCGAGCCGGTTTCTGTGAAACGGCAAACTGTCTAATCAAGTGATATTGATAATTCAAAGCTAATTCTCATTATCAGCACACTTTTTTGTGGAAACTGCTTCACCTAACTTTGTCTCATCTCATCAAAAAGAGTGAAACCTTGCTCACGCGTTATCGTCTGCTGTGTCAATCTTCTGAAGCGATGTTATTAAATATTAATACAAATGTGATAAGTTTTCTTCTTTTCTTTTCGTTTCACCTTGCATGTCTGCTGCCCTGGTTTGAAAATAAATTTTAATTTAAAAATAAGGTGTCTTTTTCCGTCACGGCTATATGAAATCTCATCGCGAAAACCGTATCGCATAATGACTTCCAATAATGTGACTTTTGAAAAATTCAATTTTCTTGTAGCATAAAAGAAATGAGGATTAGGTGCCTGTAGGCTGACTCTAAGTGCAGCATATTTTTCCATTCATGCAACGGCTTGACGATATTTCCCGTCCCATCCAATCAATGGAAACCCGAGCGATGGTGATGAAGGAAACCGTTTTGAATGCTCCATTAAAACGACATGCAAGGCAGCCTACTTTGATTAATTCGACAGGCTGCAAAATATTGTGCCACCGGAACAGAAGCTTTTATTGATTGTTTCCTACCTATCCATTGCGGCAGGCTTTTCAACAGCACTTGAAACGGAAACGCACGATCTGTGGAATGGGCGTTAGAAGATTCCTGATAAACGCTTCCTATTTTCTTTTGTGACTGCCGCAAAAGAGCACCACTACACAACAGTCCTGCGGGTGGGGAAAATTTGCTGGAGTTGGAAACCACGAGGCATTGTGGAGGCCAGACGTGCAAAGACGCAGTTGACAAACTGAATGCCACAAGGTTGTTAACGGTTTTGACATTCTTTGGCATCACTTTTCACCGCCAATCTTTCACCCCTCGTTTCGTAGGTCTTATTATGTCAATTCTCGAGGGGTACTTTCGTTCCCCTCTCTTCCGGTTCACCTTTTGGATGACGTCGAAGGTTGCCCCAACCAGTGAAAAAACTGTCGGGAGTGCGATGGCACAAAGATGTTCATAAAAATTGGCCAAATTCTTTATTTTTTTGAATGTTGCACATTTTTCCCAAACACTAAAATCCGTCAACTTGTACATAGATATTATTTTAGTAGAGTGATCTCTAACTTTCATAAAACAATATTCCAAAGATTACACCTATTAAAATAGTCTGTTTCATCCGAATTTTAAATGCTCGTTTCGGACTGCAGTATTTTTCAAACGATTGTATTTTTTTTTTTGACATAATTTGAGAATTGTTCACGCTCCTTAGCAGGCCTCTTGGTGATACCATCAAGTTGATGCAGATCAGTTCTCCTGAATCGTTAACCTTTTGCTGCTAATTCTTCTTGCCTTGGAATGTTGAAAACTCACTCCGCTAATTATAAAAGCGGTTTTATAATATGGAGGTACTTTGGCTGCGTTTCGAAGAAACGTTCACTGGAAATCACAACTCCGCTATCCCGAAATCCAGCAAAAGTGATCTGAAATCTTTATGTAATCATGCATAGCTCCAGCTTTACAACCCACCTCAAAAACATGCATTCCATCGCGCACCGTGTCTGATCCACTCGACTGACGGGAACGACAAGGGTAGCAGAGCGGCTCTTCATAACCAAGTGGATTTTCACACCGCCGCCCAACGACAAGTTTCCGCACCCTCTATCGTTATTTGTCTTCATCGGTTTCAATGGTGATGATGAAGTGCGACGCGGTCGTAGAAGCAGTGTCAGAACGTAGTCACCGCTAGACTCCTGACTCTCAAGCAGGGGTTGGATGACGTGGATGTTACGAAATCACACAGTTCTATCCTAGCCTGGCAAACTGTGCTAGTGGTTTATTTACTCGTTGGAGGCAGTTAGGCAAGACTACCAGAATCAACGTGGTGAGGTGGATTTTTTATTCAATAAAAAGTGATTTAAACTTTTTTTTCTGTTTCTTCATTCTGCGGCTAAAGCCAGGAATCCCTCTTCTGATGCTCTTGTTTCTGGCATTTTGAAGCGCTGTTATCAACGTCTTCATCTCCATCAATATTGCTAGGAGAAGTGGAAGATGAGCAAGGAAAAGTCTTTTTATATGCCGGCTACCCCTCGGAACGATTACCTACCCTCGGTGTGACGAAGTTCTTTTCTTTCCCTCGGAACATCGACCGTTTGGTGTTCGAAGACAGCACACAAATTTTCCTCTTCATCTCGCTTCCAGCTAATTCGATAAATTTAAAATTTATGGTGACAGATTGTTGTTATAATAATTTAATTATGTTTACTTGCAAAGGTGACAGCGAAATCTTTCCAGTGGCGACGAAGCTGCTAGCACTGGATGAGAGCGATTCAAATTGATTGGCTGGTGATTATTCTATGCGCAACTTTTCGTATTTAAATTGGCGACATCTAATTCAATCTGGATCAAGTTTGATGTCTTGAATTGCAGCGGGCAGACGCCAGTGCCGGGAAAAGGCAACTGTCAACGCTTATCCACAGTGGGTGATAGATACTAATCATTTTCGAAGAATTACGGGATTTAATAATCTCTAATTTGCGGTGGGGGAAGTGAAATTCAGTTGAAATAGGTATTGTTACTGGCCCAATAATAATAGGGTGTTATACTGTTTAACGGAAGCTAAATTTAATTATCAATAAGGACAGAATGATGCTTCAAAATATAATTGAGCTTTGCAGATGAAATTGCGTGAATCATTCGTCAAATTATGTTTAACTTTACTTCTGAAAGTGTTTTGTTGAGTAACTTACGACAGGATACCGTTGATCTGATGAGAAAAACGCTTCTATTTTCCTACAAAATATACCTATGTAATGTGTACCCTCTTGTCTCTTTTAAGTCTCTTAAGGGGGGAGCTGCGTAGTTTTTAGATTACATGGTCATGAGTCTAAATCTTAGTAGAATCAGACAGTGTACATAGGACGATCCCCATACAAAGGAGCGGCCAAAATTATCAAAATTGGAATTTCACATTCAGGATGTTTTGAGCACATCATTTTGTTGTTTTTGATCTATATTTTCATAATTTCTCAATGGAATCTTGATACATAGCAGGGTTCATGTTGAAAAACACCTCCAAAGTTACCTTTCTCAAAAATTGAGGAAAAGAGTTTTTCTGAATATGTTGGAATATTTAACATCTTACTAAAGCTGTTACGGTATGTTTATATACAATAAAATGCTTATAATATTAGTTTCATAAAACTGAGAGAGTAATTGATTTTAACCCTACCGAGTCTACCGCAGGACACGTAGAAAATATGCGAAATTTCCCTAATTTTGACCTTCAATAACATTAAATGTAAGCACGTGTAAGCACAGTTCCTGATACTGTGCCTGAAAGCCCTGCTTGTGTTCTTCAAGAATCAATGTTAACAGTTTGCGGTGAGTTGTATGTAAGTTTTGAATTTTCGGGTGATTTATCAACGAAATTCATCATATATCGTAACAGTTTGGTCTAAAACACATCGAGGAAACCTCAAATTAGTATAATTTTTCGTTTGTGTACACTGACGATTTTTTTTATTGTTTCGAAAATTAATAATATTTGTTCAATTCACGTGGTTTATGAAAAGCCCCTCATCACTACAACACATATTTTCAATAACAAATCATCTACAGCAGCGGTTCTCAACCTGGGGTGAGCGTAATGGCGGACAAAGAAATTTTTCTTTATAATACTTTGTTGTTCAATCTTGCTCTAAAAACAAGACTGTAGCTATCATTGTTTAACCATAGTTCAATTTGAAACCTTAACTAGACGTCCAAAACATGATCTACCACTACTCTCTCCTAGAGTGCCTGTAAATATATAGAGTGGCGACACTGTTAAAATTGGAATAAAAATTATCTCTCAGTGTCATTCCAATTGAGCAAACAACCTATTAAACACGTGTGGGGAAAAGAGAAAGGATGTTGTTTTTTCCTTCCCCTAACCGACCACACAGACGTATCCGGCGCCGTTGTACATTACTTGCCACCTTATCAATCAGAAGAGAGTCGTGATGGCTCGTGCTGTATCGAGTAGTTGTCGTCACGTTGTTCGGTTTTGGGCTGTATTTCGCCAGTCTCCTTCGATCTGGTCAAGCCATCTTGCAAGCTGCGCCCCTATTTCTGGTGCCGGCAGGGTTCCTGAAAAGAAGAGATTTCACAGGGTTGTCGTCCGGCATCCTTGCGACGTGCCCGACCCTTCCGCAACCTATTGACTTTCGCCAGGTGTGCAATGGAATTCTCTTCAAGTAGCACGTGCAGCTCGTGATTCACCTCAAGCTCATCGCCGTCTACAGAGACTTGAGTTGGGGGGCTGATGTTGTTCTCCTTGGATCCTCTCGCTCGCATGGATTTCGTATTCGCCGTATTTTTTCGCAGCCGATTCGTCCGGCTTCAGATTTCAGTCGGGCGTAAGTTTCCTCCGCCGTCGCAAAGTTACGTGTTATGATGTCAAAGCCCAGAAACTGAATAGACCTTGTAAAAATCGTGCCCCTCGTGTTGATACCCGCTCTTCGGATGACACCCTCAAAAGGCGATGTTAAACAGCAAACAGGGAAATCCATCATCTTGTTCTAACCCGCGCGATTCAAAGGGGCTCGAGAGTATCCCCGAAACACGCATGTAGCACATCACTTGCCCCATGGTGGTCTTGATCAGTGATGTGATGTGTTGGGCACGTTCTACTCTCGACATTTCTGTTAGATCTGTCGGATTGAGAAGATCCGGTCCGCGGTGGCACGGGCTCTAATGATTGTGGCCACACAAACCTCCTGGTTAAAGGTGATAGACGACGGTACAGTTTATGTGAGAGTATTTTGTAGGCGGCATTGATTAGTGAGATACCGCGGTAGTTGCGGCGCTCCAGCTTGTTGCCCATCTTGTAGATGAGGCAGACGACTCCTTCCATCCACTCGTCTAACAGTTTTTCCTCGTCCCAAATCCTGCCCCATTGCAGCGCTCTAACCAGCGTCTCTCCCATGTTTAAAAAGCTCGCTTGGCAGTCCGTTTCTATCAGCGGCTTTGCTATTCTTCAGCTTCTCGATCTCACAAAAAACTTCATGAACATCGGGGGCTGGTACTCGGTCATTTGCTTCTGTTTACTGTATCACCTCGCTGGCATTCGTGAGAAGGTTACCATCCGCGTCGTTGCACATGTCGGCTTGCGGCACATAGCTTCTGTGAGACTGGTTTACCTTCTCATAGAACTTCCGCGTATCACTGGCACGGTACAGCTGCTCTTACTTCTCGTGTTCATGATCCTTCGTCTAGGAATCGTGGTCATGTCGTGCCGTGCTCGTTTATAATTGGCCTTGTTCTCATTGACCTGCCTAGGTATATCGCCCAAGTCCGCTTCTTCTCATTCACCGCGCTGCCTCGCACTCCTCGTCATACCAGTCGTTTCTTCCACTCGGTGCTTCCACTCCTGCCGTGGGTAGTACCGCTTCGAACTGTTGCGGGTTGTTCTCCGCACTCTGGGGGTCCTGGAGCTGCTTGATGTTAAGCCGCAGGGTTCGGCGATGTCGCGCGTGGTATACGGTCGACAGTTTTGAGCGCAAGGATACCGCAACTAGGTAGTGGTCCGAATTACTATTCGCACCTAGATTGGTGCGTACGTTTGTAATGTCTGAGAAGAGAAGAACCTGCCGTGGATGAGATGATCAATTTGATTTGTTGCATTTTGGTCAGGTGGTCTCCTGGTGGTTTTATGGATGCCTTTTCGGGGCAAGAAGATATTTCGGACTGGCAGTCCTCGGGAAACTGCGAAGTTGACGCATCACTGGTCGTTGTTGTTTGTCACGGTGTACAGGCTGTACGGGCCGATCACCGTCTTGTATATGTCTTTCCTACCGATCTAAGCGTTCATGTGCCCGATGACGATCTCGATGTCTCTACGCGTAGCTATCGTAGAGTTTCTCCAGCTGTGAGTAGAACGCTTCTTTCTATACATCGGATCTTCCTTCGTGAGGGCAGTGTACAATAGGTGACAGTGTAGTTGTAGAACCGGCCTTTTATTCTCAACAAACACAACCTGTCGCTGATCGCCTACCACTTGATCACACGACTCTGTATCCCGTCCAGCCCAATAAAGCTGGAACCCAGCACATTGGTTATGCCGACGCTCTGGTAGTACTGTGCCCTAGGAGAACAGGACCCCCTTCCTTGTCAGCATACGACCAAGTTTCTATCGGTTCATCGATCTTCCCTTGGTAGCTCGTATCCCAGTCGGTACCACATAAAGGTAGGGACTGGAGTTGCTGGGCTTTCATGGGCATTGATTTAGCGCCAATGCCGCATGGCACTCTACCCTTTGTTCTTCGGTTGCGTCCTTCATCTCGCTCCTAGGTCCGCTATCGCGTCAGTCCCCCAGTAAACAGGTGACCTTCCATTCTCAGGTTGGCGGTTCTTAGGTATGGTGACGTCGCACGTCCATGAAAGTATGGCAACTAATCGATCAGCGTTAAGGCGACGCATTCTACTCGCTTCACGCTCTAGTCTGATTCCATCCGTAAATACCTCTGCCTCGAAATAAGAAGTACTTTACCCGCGAGGGGTTATAGTGTTGAATGTACCTGCCGCATGCTGTCTCATGTTGTGCACTTTTTTGCGATGTAGCGGGAAAATCTGCTTACAGAACCTGAGAAGAGAGCTGAGGAAATTTGACCGAATCCACAAAATCCCCTCCAGTCGGCAGTCCTTATCTTCCTGAAACGATGGTTTAAAATCACGTTGGGAAGTGGCTTTTGTGCTTTCTTTTCTACGCAGACTGCGAAGCTGGTGAACTGTAGCCATGGACCGAGTGTAATGGAGACGACTCTTTTGAACAGGCCACACCACGGCTTGGGACTGTTTGGTAAGGTAAGGTACGCACCCTCTTCTCTCTTATACCTCATAGCTAACCACCAGGAGACTGGGAGTTGGCTTTCACTGGCGTGTTGCAGGTTGACCTGTCACCTGTACTGTAGTTCCCGGACTATCTGAGAGGCTGCTGCACAAACCACACTCCAGATGTCCGGGACTTCACACACCTCCCGAACTAAGTTGTCCAGACTAATGTCTGGCCTGCTCAATATTGTTATGTCACTCCTCGCGCGCACAGAACATACGAAGAAGAAATGCTCAGTGGTCCCTTCACATCAACGCAATCGGGACACATAGTGCATGAATCAACCATGGCCTGACAGGATCTGTATCAGGAGGATGCTCACTTTCCCATGCCTCCCGACCCATCCGGATACCTCCGGAATAAGCCGGTACGTCCATCTACACTTCCAGAATTGGATCATTCCCGCTGCCATCTGACCATCGATAACACTGTGCTACAAATGAAAAAAAAAATCAAGAACTTCTGAAGTGACCTAGTGCAGGTTGTAGGGCTTGCCAAAATAAAAAAAAATGGTTGAAAAATAACCGTATTAAACATAAAAATGTGAGCTAAGGTAAAAACAGGGTTTTGAGCATAACTAATAATTTTTTGGGGTATTTGAAAAACTTCAAGTAAACGCGCAAGTAATATTTGACTAAAGCTACAATCCACACTAAGTCACATCAAAAGTTCTTGCATTTTTTCATCATTTTTAGCTCCGTGAAATAATTGTGCGATAGAAGCCAAAGATTCTGGTGTTCTTAAAAAATATATTACTTAGCCAAATATCAACCGATTTTCACAAAACTACTTTAATTTGATTCGGAATTGAATATACTTCCAAAATTATAGTATATTTGTGGTATGTTTCTCACAAAAATAGACGGCAAATTTAAATTTAAATTGAAAAATTGCGTGAAAAGTCTAAAAAATTAGATTTAAACTCAAATAACTCTACATGTTTTATTGATATTAGTAAAAACCTGTATATATTTTGAAAGCTCTATTTGTCCTCTTTATACAACTGCTAAAATATTGAAAATCGGTTGATAAATGACTGAGTTAAAAAATATATGCGCTGAGGTTCAAAAAACCGTATTTTGACCATAACTTCAGAATTTGGGGGTGTTTGGAAAATTTCTAGTATGAGCGAATGTTACACTCAACAAGCCCTACAACCTACACTAGGTCACTTCAGAAGTTCTAAATCGCTGTAGCACAGTGTAATTATATTTTGGTACCCCGTATGCCCCTTGTGTCACGTTGATAGAAGCACTCTACATTCTTCTTAATGGCGATGCTGATGAGCTACACACTGGCTTGTCTCAGACACATGACCCTATAGGCACTTTCCAGTTTATCGCAATAACTGTTAGAACACAGCACTTTGGACAACACCAAACTGGCAAGAAGTTTTCGCTTGCCACCGTACACCGCTGAGCTATTCGACATCAATTGAGATAGTTCTGCAATAGCCGTTGAGGCCCTCTTACAGAAATAGTTCACGTTGCTCTTAATCGTAAGCTTGTCGTCAACTGATAGCTATGAGTGTAGCCTTCAGTTCCTGATTAGTCCTGGGCTACAGAACGCCACACCGATGATTGACTCCGCGCCGTTTCTAGTGAAAGTACTCTTGGTGCCGACGTTGACCTGATTCATGTTGAGCTTCACCAAAGCCTTCAATAAGATACGGCCCCTCTGGTTCGGTACGGAAACTTCTCCCATGCCCATGCATTGAAGACGCTCACCAGCTTTAGCGGTGTTGGCTCCACGATGACTCGGATGACCATCCTTCCAAACTGCTCAATAAACATTGGCGGAGCATAGCAATAATCAACACTTCATTCTAAGTTGATACAAGGTCAATAACCGGGAACTTGCTCGTCGTCCAATTTGGCGCCTCACTGGACCCGTCCGAGACTCATAGACATACGGTAGAGGTCCGATTATGGCGATGTCCGACAGCGTCATCTGCTTGGTGTAGTAGTTGTTGGTTTGCTTGTCATGGGTTTATCTGTGTCACCGTCACGCACGTGACCTGCTAGTACCAAGCACTTGGGGGGCTCCCACAGTCCTTAATTTCGTGGCCTGTACCACAGAATTACCTGCATAGGAAGCCCCTATCCGGTTCCTTGCAGCTAAAGAACTTGTGACCTTGCTCAACGTACCGGAAGTAGATCTCCGTTGGCTGGTAGATGTTTTGTGGACGTACTGAAACTTTTAACTTCGCTACCATTTTTTGTAAGATTTCGACCACTGCAACCATTGTTTTGGTGGTGCACCGCTACCATTTATGCTGTGTTTCGTAGGCTCACGTTTAACTTCGTTGCCCTTAACATTCCCTTCTGGGACACCTCTTGTGGTCACCACCACTCCGCACTGTTCCTTAAATGAATTCGCAACTTCGCATGCCTCGGTGCCCTCGTCCAGATATTTAACCTGTAGAATCACCTTCTGCACGAGTGCCCGAACATGCACTTTATCTTCTAGAGCCTCTTGAGCCAATGCCATGTTGGCCATGCCCCGTTTGTTGCCTCCTTGCAAAGCTAAGGGACTATTAACCCTGCGGATCGGCCCATGTGGCGTACATTTGCCCCTAGGCTTTTAGCTTTGTATTGCCTCTCATTGCCTTAAAGTCTTCCGAGTACTTTGACTCTCCTGTCTTAATGATGAGGGCGTCACGCTTACTTCTTACTTTTCTTGGTTTTTGGCACCTCTTTTTTAATTCTTTCTCTTCCTGAAGCCCTTACCCACGAACTACTCGCAGCCTGCTTTGATAGCCTGAGGTCTGTTTGCGACGGGGTGCTTCTTGGGGCCTCCGGAAGCTCGGGGACTGCCTCGTTCGTTTGGTGGCCAATCCGGAGGCACAGACCGCCGCAAACATGCAAGTTTCTGTTTGGATGGCGTCGTCGCCCCTGTCCCGGATTGCCTGTCACGTTACGGAAGAGGACATTTCCGAGCTGGTTAAAAGTTGCTTGAGCACTGAACTGACCGTAGACGTTAAAAAACTTGTACGTAAAGATGCTGATCTGAAGCAACTTGCTTTCATTTCTTTCAAAATTGGAATTGATACAAGATTGAAGGAGACTGCATTGGACCCTGCATCCTGGCCTAAGGGAATTTACTTCAGGGAGTTTGAACATCTGCAGTCGTCGCGGGATTTTTGGGGACCGACAAAAATACTTCGGATCGATGGTGCAACCCCCTCAAGGATCGTATCATCACCGAAAATTTTAGCTACACCTATAGATTGAACAGTCCCAGTCTTCAGCACTCATCTCCATTGGTAACGAAACGCACGTCCCAAAGCATAATGGGAACCCCTGAGCTTTCAGACACAGTCGAGTATCAACGTACCGTCAGACACTACCACAGCGCTTCAGCTTCTGTTCGTTCCGGTTCCGGCCATCCAAGTCGTTTCGTTCCTGTGTCTAGTCTAAGCGAGGGGGTTTCCCAACTTGCTCTCTCAGGCAAGTACAAACATATTAGAGTATCTTCGCATCCTGAATCTGATTTCGTTCCCAGCACACAATCGCTTTATAGTTCACCCACTGAAGTACACCCAGTTTCCACTACCGCACCACTTACTCCTACGCCGTCAACGGAACGCATGTTACAAAGCAATATGGGAACCCCTGAGCAACCCAATGCAGCCGTGTATCACCATTCATGTGCTGCTGCTGTGTGTTCCTGCCTTCCAAGTCGTTCCGTCCCTGCGTTGGGTTCATGCGAAGGAGTCTCCCAACCTGCTTATGCGGGCAATCTCGTTCACAGCGCAATTTCTTCGCATAGTTCATCATTCAATGCTTTGTCTACTGATGGTAACCGTCCCAGTGTGCATCAAAATCAACAGTTGGCTAATGACGTCATTAATTCATTTGAAATTCTACTTCCAAAACGTAAGAGGGTTGAAGACTAAAATAGCTGACTTCTACCTTTCATGCATCGATCAAGACTATGATGTAATCATGCTAGTTGAGACTTGGCTCGACAGCAGAATTAACTCTGTTCAACTGTTCGGTAACCAGTACGAAGTGTACAGAATCGATAGGAACCGTTTGAATAGTCTTCGCGGTGTAGGCGGTGGTGTCATTATTGCCGTTAAAAAAGCTCTCGATTCCTGTTCCTGCGATATTGGATTTTGTGCTGCTCTCGAACAACTATTCATTACAATTCAATTGAATGGTTTGAAACTCTTTGTTGGATGTTTTTACTTACCACCCGAGAAAAATAAAGATCCTGAGCTTATGAAACTCCATATCGGCTGCATTGAGAAGATCTGCGATGCTGCAAGTTTGAACGACATCATTATCATAGCTGGTGACTACAATCAACCCAAAATCGCATGGAAGCGTTCACGCCACGGTTACATGTTTGTTGATGTTTCGAACACTACCTCCAGACGTCGTGGTCGGAACGAAGCATCGGTTCAAGAAATACTTCTTGACGGTACCGCTAGGTGCAATTTACTGCAAGTGAATCCAGTCAGTAATTTTAACGGACGATACTTGGACCTGCTGTTTCTTAATGACGGAGCGAACTACACAATTCCGGTTAGCGCTGACGATCCTTTAGCACGTTTGGACTCATATCATCCTGCTCTGATGTTTGATGTCATAGTACACTCTCACCTACCGCTAGTTGAAGATATAGACACGACGGCATTGAACTTCAAGAGAACTGATTACTCAGCACTTAGTGATTACCTTCAAACTGTCGGCTGGGAGCCAGTCACTAGTTGTAACGATGTAGATGAAGCTCTACTCCGATTCAACTTGATTGTTCAAGCCGCTTTAGTGAGATTCACTCCACTTTTCAAACCTCCACGCAAACCTATTTGGTCTAATGCTCAACTTCGTTCCTTGAAAAGAATTCGTGCAGCAGCTCTTAGAAAGTTTACCCGAAATCGAAATCCTACTACGAATGCTATGTTCAACAGAGCTAGTGGCAACTACAGACGATATAATCGCCTACGATATGCTGAATATGTGCGAGGGCTTCAAGAGCGGCTACGTCAGTATCCAGCCAAGTTCTGGTCGTTTGTGCGATCAAAGCACAAAGAGAATGGGTTACCTGCGACAATAAATAAGGGAAATGTGGTGGCTTCTACCAACGCCGAAAAATGTGAACTTTTCGCCGAGCATTTTGCTACCGTATTTAGTCCTCGTAACCATGCAGAGATTGATCCTCAATGCCTCGAAAACGTGCCTTTAGATGTAGTCGATTTGGATACTTTCCATATTTCCGAAGACATGCTGTTAAAAGCCTTACGCAAACTGAAATCTTCATTCACGCCTGGGCCGGATGGTGTTCCAACTGTTTTCATGAAGAAGTGCTCGCAGGATATTAAAACCCCTCTTATGAAAATTCTAAATCTTTCGATGCAGCAAGCTCGGTTTCCTTCAGAATGGAAAAAATCGATTATGTTTCCGGTGTTCAAGAAAGGTAAAAAACAGTTTGTTGAAAACTATCGAGGCATAACGTCCCTTTGTGCTGGTTCTAAAGTTCTTGAGCTAGTAGTTAGCGACCATATAATGTTCAATTGTCACAGTCACATTTCTACGCAGCAACATGGATTCATGCCTGGTCGATCAGTTGACACGAACCTCATGGAGTTTACCTCTCTGTGCTTTGATGTAATTTCCCGAGGTAACCAAGTCGATGCAATTTATACCGATTTGAAGGCCGCCTTTGATCGTATCGACCATGACATAGCTCTAAAAAAGTTTAAAAAACTTGGGTTTTCCACTCGCCTTTGCAGCTGGCTGGAATCTTACCTGAAACAGAGGAAATTACAGGTCAAAATTGGCACAACTCTCTCCCAGGAATTCACTAACTACTCCGGCGTGCCTCAAGGCAGCAATCTCGGGCCAATTATGTTTATTTTGTTCTTTAACGATGCCACGAACCTATTCACAGGAAGTTACAAGCTTGTGTATGCTGATGACTTTAAAATGTATGCCGAAGTAAAAAGTTTGGCTGATTGCGTCACTCTACAGTCTCGTCTGGAGCAATTTGCTACGTGGTGTATTGTAAATCGAATGACCCTTAGCGTCGAAAAGTGTGTGACCATCTCATTTCATCACAAAGTTAGCCGCGAAGCCTACTATTATAACTACACGATCGCTGGACACTCGTTGGAGCGTGTTGAAACCGTAAAAGATCTTGGTGTGTATCTAGATTCAGATCTATCATTTCGACAGCATCAGCAATTTGTGATTGACAAAGCTAACCGACAGCTTGGCTTTTTATTCAAAATCGCCCAGGAGTTCGATGACCCGCTATGCCTTCGATCACTCTATTTTGCGTTTGTACGGTCTCACTTGGAGTCTTCCGCCGTCATTTGGTCACCGTATCACGCAACTTGGATACGAAGAATTGAAAGCATTCAACGGAAGTTCGTATGGTACGCCCTCAGGAATCTAAGGTGGCTCAACCCGTTCGACCTGCCTCCATATGCAGCCCGTTGTAAATTGCTGGGCATTACCACGTTGGAGAAAAGACGAAAAGTCTCGAAAGCTGTTTTTGCTGCCAAACTGCTTTCAACTGAGACTGATTGCAGCTCACTGTTGGAACAGCTTAACGTCAGTGCGCATTCCAGGCGTCTGAGATCCAGAGCCGGCTTCCTCCGTCGCCCATTAGTCAGAACGGATTATCTCCTAAACTCACCGCTACACTCGATGAGTGCAATTTTTAATGAATATTTTCATCTATTCGAATTTGGAGAGAGAGCTAAATTGTTCCGGCGGAAACTGCTTCAAGAGACGATTTGAAAATGGATGTTCATCGAAAGTACCGTTCCTATTATTCTTAATATGTTTATTTTTATTTTACAATCTTGACTATGTTACATGACTTTCTGCTTAGAACTAAGGATATGTCACTTTTTATTGTTACTTATATTTGTTCTGTGTTAGACCTAAGTTTATACATTTATTTTAAAAGATATGGGGTTTTTATGCCTAATTGTTGGCTTTTCCCCATCACCCACATTTCATGTAAACCACTGTGTTGGATGAAATTATTAAACAAACAATTAGTCACCTTCGTTGCGCCATGCTCCGCAGTCGCAGCTTTTGCCAAGAGCTTATGGATAGAAGATCGCAACATATAGCGGGCCTACTTCAAGAACTTCGATGTTTTGCTATGACTGTACGCAAAGTAGTCCCAGCATGCAAATGTTTGTGACGAACATGGGACAACTATGATTGGAACGGCAGTATATCTCTCATTAAACCAAGTAACTTTGCATATTTTTTTGTGAAAATTTATCTACACCAACACTCGGAAAGGACTGGAGTTTTTTTCTTATTATAAAATATTGAAAAAAGTGAAATTTGAGATTCGAAACTGGAAAAAAATACTACAAGGTATACAGCTCTAGTGGTTGTACGATATGGTGAAGTAGGCGAATATATGTAGGGTGTGGTACTAGTTCGTCAGAGGTTTTCTTCATCATAATTTTTGCTTTATCCTTATGAAAAATATATGACGAAGAAAACCCCTGCCGAAGTAGTCCCACACCCTATAATGATTTTAACTCTTGTTTCACATATTTCTCTACGCCTGTTATACATCGTGTATCTCCAACAATTATAAGGGCTCCACTTCCTATCGTGTTAGGAACAAGAATGAAGTTGAATTTCCTAAACCCAGTCTTTTGTATCGAGACGAGCGTAGATTTTTGCAATGAAGGCGGAGCGACGCAGACTCGAGGATGAGAAACGAAACAAAACATCTTCGATACTACTGAGTGATTGTCTTGAGCATCAAAAGAAAATTTGTGCTTTCCTGATGCGAAAATTACCCTGGTTCTAGATTACTTAATTTGCATTATCGATATTGAACCGATAATGGTGTTCGACTGGGTATAAAGAAACAATTGAATCGAAAAATCACTCAATTTAGCAGTGGAAATTCTTAAAATAAGGGTTATATCTTACTGCGACAAACTGTGCATAGGCAACACTGTCGTTTTCCTTCGGTGCCCCGGTCGTTATTTTAAAAATGACTATTGAGAAACACATGAAAATTTTACCTAGTAGTAGTTGCGAAAGTTCTCATAACTCTTATTTTCAAACCGTTTATAATTCTGAAAAGGATTGATTTCATAATTTCCAACTATAAATGCGTGCTACAGAACGCTGATGCATCGCACCACCGGTAGTAATAAATTTGCTCTCCGCTCTGCCCTCTGGTAGCTGTGCCAGCAAAATATTATGCAGCATACGATAGTGCCTCTTGCCGCAGCATGCAGAATACAGGTAAATTGTTCAGCAGTGCCTGAAAGCATAACATCAATTGCTACCGTATAAATAATTCAAGCAGTGTTTTTGTTATCATGGACGCCAAATTAGCCGAGCTGCCGTGATAAGTTAATAAATTCGCCTTTTTCCCTTTTTGTATAAAAAAACTTCTTTTTCCGTCTAAACTTGCTTTCAATAAAACGCAAAATATTATTTCTATGTTAAAAAATGCCTTAAACTTTGATAACAGTGGTCGACAAAAGCGAAGAAAACGTTGCCATAAAGCTCAAAATAGTTGATCTGAAAAGATTATAGCTTTTTAACCATTTCTATAAATTTTGGAGTTCTAGTGTATGCAAAAATGCATCGAAATATCGCACAGTAAGTGTTCGTCGCTCCTACGTTAGCTTACTGGAACATTCATGAAGTCTCTGAAAAAGTTATCTCTGCTAGGGGCGGCACCAAAAGGGGCACAGGAATGGTCTATTTATGATCTTTTATTTTTTCCAGTTTGCGCTCAATGGCAAAACCTGTGTTTACCAGTTTAATTTTTAGTTTAATAGAAAACGCAAACTCGAATTATTTTTTTTTCTATAGCGAGCATTATTGTTCTATTCATATTACGTTAGTTATCTAATTTTTGCTCCTTTCTTATTCCCAGGATTCGTTACTGCGAACACAAAGTGCATCCAATGACTAAGCAGATTGGCGCTCTGATTGCGATGCGCCAAAGCTGGCAGCGACTTCCGTCGAACTGGGCGGAACTCACGAGAATGGACCCTTGACATTGGCCTCTATTGAATTACAATACACTATCCCAAGTTTTTACGACGCAGAATATCGCCACGATCAACATATATTCCTGTAGCAGTTTTCCTCCTGGACGAAACATTGTTTTGAAATTCGAAAAGCAAGAAACCGTTTATTTCACGAACAGAACAACAAGGCTATCAGTGTTAACAACTCTTCCCAAGCATCCCTTTTTTGTGTTTTAACCTAATTCAACTGTAACGAAAAGTTTTTTTTTTATTTTTATTACTCTGACAAACTCGACAAAACTATCAGGAGGAACTTTTTGTCACGTACATTATTAAACTAACAGAAAAGCAAAATACACAGACCTAGATTGCCGAAAAGAACAGATTGATAGGTAACCGTTTAATATGTAGCGAGAATTTTATCTGATAGCAGTTTTTGCAGTAGAACTCACTAAGACAAATAACGAAACATAGCGCTGTTTTATGTTTAAGCAAAAGTACATTGGTTTGTATGCTAAGATTATGTTAACAATTGTTCTGTTGTTTCGTTTAGAACATTGCATAACATATGCTCTAGATTAGTTGTTGAATTTTGTTAAGAGCCGTTGGATTATTCTTTCTACAACTAATCAAAAAAACTATAGTGATATTACAGTTAGGCTCGGCAAGCAAATGGTGCTTTTTACTTCCGGAAAAATAAAAGGCCCGCTTAAGAAAAAAAAAGCAACAGGTGGTTCTCGTTATGTTTGGCACAGCCCACTGCACAGAGTGGGCGGTGGAACACGATGTTGTATGTTTAGCCGTCGCACAAACCAACCCCACTGCCAGCAGTGTGGAGTTGCTTGGCCACATGCTGTCAGTGCCAGCTTTTTTGCTCAACCGTACACACCTGCCGCCATCTTTCTTTCGTTCAATGCTTTGCTTCGCAGGAAGCTCAGGCGCGATTAGCAAGCGAACAAGCTGTATAGTCGTTATCGTTACGCAAATTGGGGTTCTGCTTCATATTATTATAGAATAATCAGTGCCATTTAATGAATCTTGTATGAATTTCAATCTTCGCTCTTCGAAGAAATAGCAGCACTTCGTCAAAGAAAGCAACAATGTAAATACAATTCGATCGCTAGCAATTTGTACATATAGTTACCAAATATAAATAATAGTAAACATAAGCTGGCAAGCCCCTCCCTAATATTATAAGGATAGCCGATCACTTCTTGTTACAACAACCAGTCGATTTTATTTTTGATGCACCGTGCGAGAATGTTTCGATTGCGGAAGAAAGAAATTACTAGAATAAACAGATACATTTTGGCGATAATATTGTTTCAATTAAAAACTGTAAATATAATGGAAACCTAGGTGGCAACATTTGATCATACGCTAATGTTTAATTAAGCAAGTGGTTATTAGTGGTAACAAAAAATGTATATTCATAGTAGAAAGCTTAGTAAGTTAGGGCACTTAACATTAAGAAATGTAAGGCGATTAACGGTTGATTGAATTGAGCATAGAAACCGAAATTCACATACACAGACACCCACAAAAACCTAATTCGATGCGTCTTCAAAGTTAATAGAACAAACTGATCTTCAATGACCAAGGAATATCGTGAAAATGAATGTGTTCGTAAAATTAATTTTAAATTCCATTTTTACTTTACTCTTTTACTTTCCTTTTCGACCGAAGCCCTCTGTGGACGAGAAAAGGAAAACTTTGCGGTAGCAAACATTGTCGACGAGCAAAATAAAAAAATTGTTATACGTGAATATATAGAATGGCTTAGAAGCGATAATGCTACGCTCTTGTATGAAATTGAAAAATTGATGCTGATGGTGATTTTGTGGAGAAATTGTTGCTTCGTACAAATTAATTAATACTGCAGAAAAATGAAACAGTAACATTGATTTTGGGTTTGATAAACGAATTGGAACAATAAGAATCATTGATGACTATTTATTCTCATCCGAAAGTCATGCTTGGTACCATAGTAATACGAATACTCTCTCGAAAACAATACATACTGCAAAATGGGTTATAATACTGCGAATTATTTAAATTCCAATAGGGATTTCTCAAACAAACTTTATTATTTGCTAGAATGAATTTTGAGCAGTTCGAACACTAGGATTCCTAAAAGATTTTTTCTTTCCCAAAGTAACATTTAGCCAAATCACTAGTGTAGTTAGTACGAACACTACTTTGTATTCAAAATAGATAAAATATAGACCGATCAAAGCTTAGCTACTACATAACGCAAACGCTGTCGTAATTTTTTTGTTTATTTGGCACAGACTTTGCAGCAAGCCTTATGGACTAGAACAACGATTCTATCGACAATACCTAACAGGTTACGTGATATGGAAGAAACAACGAAAGTTGATTTTGCGAAGAGAGCTCACCTTGAGCTTTGACTTTGTTTTGACAGCAACATTAGGCGCTTTGTTTTCTGTGTATAGTCTGCACTGCATTATCCTAAAATATGTGATATACGTATGATAATTCGGCAAATTAAAAAAAATTAGTTGAACACAACATTGCGAGAGACTTAAAGCACAGAAGATTTTGAAAGCTCAGTGATTTTGTGAAGCTTTGTGGAGTGTTGTAGAATAAGCTTTCTGTTCGAATCCTGGATGAAATATGTAACGCTTTTATTTCGATGTAAGTTGAGCAAACTCGCAAGTTTGGTGGGAGTAGATTATTACACAAATTTATATTTGTTTATTTATAAAAATATTCATCAGCAGATAACCAAAAAAATGAAAAAAAAAAACAAACTGAAACAAATACCTGTTCGATTGAATTGAATAAAATCTAAAAAAAATAGACGCGGCGCAAACTCTGATATAATTGTAAGCAGCGCATTCCTAGTATTGTTTTTTCATAATCATTCTGGGGTGATCATTGATAATGGAATATAGGATTAAGTCTTTCTTCACTTCACTGAGGTACACTTTGTAAAAACAAAAACGATCATGTAATGCTGACAGAGGCAGATTTGAAATGCTAAAAGACGGATTTCGCGCCAACTCGACCAGATTTTGGCAGCACTCTCTCAAAACTTTCCGTAATTCATTTTCCAAAAGATTATTTAAACTAACATATAAAAAAGGCTGGAGTTTTTTTTATATAAATCGATTAGTTTGAATAATGACAAGAGATAGAAAAAAAATGTCAAGGGATGAGCAAATTTTTAAATTTTTCAATGCCATAAAATTCAACAGAATCATTAGCCTGCGGACGCAAAATTTGACACACGCAGTTGACTTGAAACTAGGAAAAAGCCAAATCTCGCCAAACATGTGAAAAGGGCCCATGTGCCATATGTAAACAAGCCAAATTTTCTCGTTTTTTGATTAATACAAGCGAAATCTGCTTTATTGATAAAAGAATTTACTCTTAATCAAACAATCTTTTTTGTACGGGTAGATTAAGCTTGTATTTATTGAAAAACGTGAAATTGTGGCTTGTTTACATATGGCACATGGGCCCTTTTCACATGTTTGGCGAGAAATTGGAATTTTCCGAGGCGCTACTTTTTAGAGGCAAGTTCTAGCCTATTTCGGTATATTTTTCGGAAAATAAGTTACGAACGCGATGTTTGTTAATGTACAGAGGAAAATATACTTAATTTTAGTGGTTACGCGACTCTTACGTTCCGGTATTTGTGGAAAATGTTCTAGTCGCTACAGGCGCGAAAATATAAACAACACCGAGAGAGAAAATATAGTGATGTGAAAAATAGCAAGATTAAAATGTTTTAAAGGTTTAACGGTAAACCAAATGTGCAAATCAATTGAATTAGGTGCTCTTGTACTGGTTAGCAGTTTCACTATAAATAATTGCAGGTTGTTCGGAAAATTCATGATATTTTTGAGGCATTTTTGAAAGGCGGTAGTATTTAGGAGGAAGCCATCGGTCCTCCTATGCTTGGATTCCGTCCCGTTCCACGTTGAGAAAATTTTCAGATTTAAAAATATTCGAAAAAAATAAATTTATGATACACTGGAAGAAAATAAAATATTTCTTTTACAAACAAGGAATTAAAAAACGATCATCCCAGATTTATTTTCAAATTAGGTTTTTTAGATAAACAATTAATAATGCCTGAAACTCATACCAGATTTTTTTCAAAATCAGCTCTTCAGATAGAAAATTCAGCTGTCTAAAGCTTTTCCAAACAAATAAAATTTTGATAAAACTTGTAGCACTACCATAAAAAAGACAATTGGTACTACAACAAGAGCGAGAATTTCAAAGTCACTCCAGTTTATTTCCAATCATCAACGTCACTACAATACAAGCGTGTAGGACCTAATTTGCAAGTTGCATTTTTGACTATCGTCCGAAACTGATATGAAGACCAGCAAGGTACTTCTATATTTTTTTTCCAGCGAAATCTTACGATTGGCAACATGTGTCTCGCTGCTCTCCATTAATTTAGTGCCGGTATGGCCAAGTAACATGATGATGAAGATGTTACATCATCATCATATTTCCACCTATGAAGTTGTATCCTATAAATATCCTTTATGACCATGCATAATATATGTACAGTCACGAATATAACTGTGGCTGTGTATGCGACGAAAGCTGAGTATACAGTAGATGATTACCATTTCGGTGTCATTCAATGACAGATAATAATTTTAGTACTTTTCTCGCGTTTTCTGTACTTCTATAGCAAGCTCGGCGAAATAAGAGAAAAGAGGATGCGGCCGCTCGGTCTTGATATTACTTAGCATTTTCAACCGTACCTTGACGAAACGCCCAAGCGGATGTAGTCTGTAGCAAGCACCGTCGATTATTGGCGGTCGTATCTTTATTGTGACCGACTAATTCCCGCCCATTGAAAGCGATTATTCGTTGGTCCTTTTGTATCAACTAAAAGCTGACCAAACTGGAGGCAATGTATGTTAGGTTTATGGAGCACAATGCAACGGGAATCCAACAAACTATTTTAAGCGGAAAAGTAAGCCAAAAGGCGATGATGTTCGATTATGCAAATTCAGGACAAGTAGTTTAACGATTCTTTGAAGATTAAATTGAATGATATTTCACGGTCAACGGCGAACGAACGATTCGTGCCTTTTTTTTATCCAAATAAGAAGATCTGAACATGGTTGACACGTGGTTTTAAAAATACGGCGCCATATGCCACACAGCACTTGACATCTTTGGTACATGTAGACATCCTCCCAGTTGATCTCGAGGCACGATACTGCTCTAACAAGCCAGTCATCGTACGTCCGAGTCTTGACTCGAAAGAGCGACTGACCGGACCGGATCGGACAAGCCCAACACTATTGAGGCCTGTCAAACGTCATAACACGTGTTTTTGAAGGACCAATGGTGAAATACTGGAAAAGAATGATGAAAAATTGTTTATTTTTTTAATACCCTCTTTTGAACCCCACACCAAAGGCTCACAAGGAGCCCCCTGGTAGTGGACACTTACTAAGAATTAACATGAAAACTCGGAGAAACGAACAACGAAATAAATTCCTTTCGTTTAGAATATTTGAAACTTAGCCGTGGGTAACATTTGCTTGAAGTAATCTTGAAAAAGTAAATGGCCAGTTCCAAATTATTGTTTTCAATAAAGATTTCATATACATAATGCAGTGGAGACACATGGTACTATGCGTCTCCACCAAATTTTTACCATGTGTCTCCACTGTTTCCCAGTTTAAAAATTTTTTTAACTGTCATTTTTGATTTGGCTGAAACTTTGCATAGACGTTTCTTTAGGCACAAGATGCCGTTTTGTGCTATTGGTTTAATTTTTTGGAACATGACTCAAGAGAAGCTTTAAAAATGCTATTTAAGGAAAGTATTAGATGTAGTATTAGAAAGTAGTAAATGATTACAAATATTTAAAGGGGCAAAACAGTATGTTTGATCGGTGTGACGTCTTCGGCAAAGTTGTAGATTTGAATTATGTCTTTCCAAAAATTTTTTACACCCTAAACATATTTTTTTTTTAAAAGGTAAAATAAAAATTGAAAATTATTTATCCAAAAAAGCTCATTTCTCAAAAAAAAATTTCTATGGAAACTACAAAAGATTACCTAAACAAATCATGAAGAAATCAAGTAAAAAAAGTTAAAATATTTGGAAATAACAAGAGGGTTGTGTGCAAAGCCACGACCACAAGTTTGAAGTAGAAGTAGTAGAAAGATAACCCGGCTGCTTGCGTGTCAGTCATTTTTTCTAGTAAATAAACGTTGACTAATCAGATCAATCGAATTTTATGCTTCAACAAGGATTGACTATTTTCAATAATATAGTAAGTTGCTTGTCAAGGTTGGGGCTTGACAATTTTTAAATTTTGAGATGAATTTTTTTCGGATGTCGTGCTAATGACTGAAAGAAAAGATAATTCAGTACATTTTGAGACACGGAGATGAAGTAAAATTTATAACTTTTACAAATTAAAAAAAGTGAATTAACTCATTAGAAAATAATAACTCTTCAATCAAGTTTTTATTTATTCCTGAAAAGGACAATTTGTTGTTCTTTTTAGTATCAGATAAGATGCCGATCACATCTTTGCGTTATCACTGATAGGGCGAATAAAGTATTTCTTGTGCTAAAGAAAACAATGAAATGCTGATATAACACTCAAAACTAGACGGCTCACGTGTTGTCAAAATGAGTCAACTTTTCATTGAATGCATTTACTAGTGCCCACTATCGCACAGAGACTGCATTTCACTAAAGTGCCTCACTGCATCAGCCGCTATCGATGCTGAGATCCGCTGCAACTAGTTCGCTATCCATAGCCATGCCACAGTTGTTTATACGCTGCCATTGTCCCTGTTCCACTGTCCCTGCATCAGCTGGCCCAGCTGCTATCGTTGCTGGAATCCGCTGCAACTAGTGCGCTATCCATTGATACGCCACAGCTGTGGCCGCCTTCTGCCATCGCTGGTATCCACTGCACTGCTAGTCTGCGGCTAAGGGAGGACGACTGCTGTTGTCGCTATCTAGAACTATTATGAGCGGCTTCGACTGAAACAGGCTCTTATATGGGGATGAAAAACTTATCGATAGGAGCAAGAAATTATCAATAACTTTCGATAGCCATATCAGTCGATATTTCCCATCCTTACTCTTTTACTGACAAAGAGCACATTTCAAATTGCAAGCTCTATGTTTCTGTCGACTGTGCTTGGGAAGCAATCATGTAAACGACCAATCAGATCAATCGAATTTTGCGCTTCAACAAGGATTGATCATTTTCAATAATATAGTAAGTTGCTTGTCATTATTGGGGCTGGTTTTTGAATTTTGATTATGCGAAAAATTGATTTTTTTATGCAGATAATGAAAGTTACGGCTGTCGTGTTCATGACTGAACTAAAAGATAATTCGGTACGTTCTGAGACACGGAGATAAAGTAAAATTTATAGCTCTTACAAATTTAAAAACGTGAATTAACTCATAGAAAATCTTAACTCTTCAATCAAATTTTTATTTCATCCTGAAAAGAACTTTGCATTATCACTGACAGTGTGAATAAAATATTCCTTGTGATAAAATAAACTGTGAAATGCTGATATAACACTCAAGACTAGACGGCTCGCGTGTTGTCAAAATGAGTCAACTTTTCATTGAATGCATTTACTAGTGCCCACTATCGCACAGAGACTTCATTTCACTAAAGTGCCTCACTGCATCACCCGCTATCGATGCTGAGATCCGCTGCAACTAGTTCACTATCCATAGCCATGCCACAGTTGGGGCCGCTATACGCTGCCATTGGTATCCACTGTCCCTGCATCAGCTGGCCCAGCTGCTATCGTTGCTGGAATTCGCTGCAACTAGTGCGCTATCCATAGCTACGCCGCAGCTGTGGCCGCTTTCCGCCATCGCTGGTATCCACTGCACTGCTAGTGCTGCTGCTAAGGGAGGACGACTGCTGTTGTCGCTGTCTAGAACTATTGTGAGCGGCTTCGGCTAAAACATGCTCTTTTATAGGCCAAATAGCATGTTTAAAATTGAAAGGTATATGATTCTGTGGACCGTGCTTGGAAAGCATTCATATAACGACCAATCAGAGGTGCTGCTAAGGGAGGACGACTGCTGTTGTCGCTGTCTAGAACTATTATGAGAGGCGTCGGTTGAAGCAGGCTCTTATATAGACCAAATAGCATGTTTTCAATTGCAAGGTATATGATTCTGTCGACCGTGCTTGGGAAGCAATCATATAACGACCAATCAGAGGTCGAATTTTTTGTTTTGACAAGGCTTGACTATTTTCAATAGAACAATAGTGTGAATAATAAAATTAAAGTTAACTTCTTTTGGGAAGAATCTTAGAAGATTTCCCAATTTATTGCTGCAAGAACGAAGGAAATCCATTGAATACTAACCGATTTATTAGCATTTGAAATTGGACATATTTTTCACTTTTTTCGGTTTCAGATTTTCATTTCACATCCCTATGTAGCCGAACTTCCTGAGAGAAGTATTCTACTTCAAAAAAGTTAAAATATTTGGAATAAAAAATCGATTTAGTCTTCACAGGGTACATTTTTTTATGGAAGAACAAAATTAGTCTCCTCTAAATGTATATGTGTTTCGAATCATATGATATCTAGCAGCGAAAATAACGAATTTAATTTTGAGAAAGCAGATTTTGTTGCACTGAACCAATCATTTCTTGAAATGAATTGCGCTGTACTTGATAATGTTGGAGACGTGGACTAGGGTACTGACTTTTTTAGTGACACGCTCGAACATATTTTTATTAAATCACCTTGATCCAACGCTAGATTCCGATTTTTGAGAACAAGCATTAGATGGTATTCCACTTACATTTAGTCCTTTCCCGTTCTTACCTAAACTTTCTGAACTAGTAGTTTTCCAGTTGACGCAAATACATTCGAGCGTGCGCAAATCTATCGGTCATGTGAAGCAGATTAATTATTTTACATTTGACGTTTCAAAATGGTGAAATTTGTATTAAAATTATACTTATACTTAATTTAACTCAATAATCTAACCTTCATTAATTTCTCTCGAACTGTTAGCTTTCAATTTTTCGATGATTCTTCTTTCATTACTCTTCTATCTACTACTACTTTTTTTGCGCTAAAAAATATACTTTTTCCTCCTATCTATCCTGTTTATTTCTCGAATTGATTATGACGTTGGCTTATAGTCCGCCGCAACGGTGGACCTATCCGCGTGTGCCGGGCGGGATCAGTTAGTGTCGCCAGAACAACACGAGTGGCACGATATTCAGGAGGTCTGTTTAGCTCGTTGGCTTCGCCGATGACATTGATATTGTAGCACGAACCCTAGAGAAGATGACGGAGATGCACATCAGACTGAAGGCTGAAGCCGGACGAATTGGATTGGCCATAAATGCATCGAAGCCCAAGTACATGAGAGGAAGAGGTTCCAAAGAGGACAGTATCAACCTCCCACCACGAATTTATAAAAGCGGTGATGAAATCGAGGTGGTAGACTAGTTTTTGTACTTGGGCTCACTGGTGACTGCTGACAACAACACCAGTGGCGGCAGTGCTGAGAATATTCACTATCATGATATTCAAAAGTAGTGATTTTCAACCTTCTTTATATTGATAATCATATTACCCATGTGAAGTTGATATTCATGATACCAAACAATCAACGAACACAGACGGTATTAATATTAACACTCGTGTTGATATTTTGATCGTCAAATATGAAAATCATTTCCAAATCGTGAGAATCAAATTGCCTCACTCGACAATTTATACTGACATCGCAGGAACAAGGTTTCACTACTTGGATATACTTATTGCCAGAACTTCTCTGAATATCATTTCGAGGCCTTTGATATTCACCCCACTGTTCTATCATTGAATATGGTAAACGAAATTCATACATCGTCGCAATGAGCATAGGTTAATGAGTTCCCCCTATAATCAGGAAAAAAAGTGCTGACACTGAGAAAAAATCAATTCTCCCGTGAATAAACATCGATAATCTAAGGCACTGAGTGGCGGAATTCATCGACGCCTTATGACAGGAAATCGTGCCTATTTTGGACTCCGGAGGACGCTCCGCTCGAATGAAATCCGCCGCCGCACGAAGTTGACCATCTACAAAACACTGATAACTTTCGAAGGTTCTTAAAAAACCTTCGGAGCCCATTCCAGTCCTTACAGATGGTGATTGCATTTTTCTAACGAATGAAAAAATATCTCAAAAACTTGCTTAGCAGTTTGAGAGTGTTCATAACTCCAATTTGAACGTAGTAAGTCCTATTGAAAATGAAGTAAACCAAAAGTATGATCAGATCACCACCCAAGAATTTCTTTCCGAAGAGCTATTGGAAACAAACTTGAATGAGGTGCGAACTATTCTCGAAAAATTCAAAAACATGAAAGTACCAGGAGATGATGTGATTTTCTATATCCTCATCAAAGGACTTCCCGAAAACTCTTTAAATTTCTTGGTAAAAATTTTTAACAGATGCTTTGCACTAGCACATTTTCCTACGAAATGGAAAAATGCCAAAGTCACTCCAATTTTAAAACCCAAAAAGAATCCAGCTGAGGCGTCAAGTTATCGACCAATTAGTTTACTTTCCTCTATTAGCAAAATTCTTGGAAGAATAATTCTTAATAGAATGATAACACATATTAATGAGAACTCAATTTTTGCAAATGAGCAGTTTGGTTTTCGCCATGTGCATTCCACTACTCATCAGTTACTTGGAGTAACAAATATGATTCTGAATCTGAAGGCTATTCGACTGGAGCTGCTCTTCTAGATATAGAAAAGGCATTCGATAGTGTTTGGCATAAAGGTTCAATGGCTAAAATGTCAAATTTCAGTTTTCCGCTTCACAAAAATGATACAAAGTTATTTAACTGACCGCACTCTCCAGGTTAACTATTTAAATGGCAAATCTAATAGATTGCCTGTTAGAGCTGGTGTGCCTCAGGGGAGTATCTTGGGCCCAATCTTAGATAACATTTTTACTTCTGATCTTCCTGATTTACCACCAGGTTGTGAGAAATCTCTGTTTTGTGACGATACAAGCATTTCCGCAAAAGGAAAAAGCCTTCGTGTTATATGCAGTCGGCTTCAAAAAAGTTTAGATATATTTTCTTCATACTTACAAAAATGGAAGATTTCCCCTAATGCTTCAAAAACACAGTTAATTATTTTTCCTCATAAGCCAAGAGTTTCATTTCTCAAACCCACCCATAACCACGTTATTAAGATAAACGGTGTGGTCTTAAATTGGTCTGATCAAGTTAAATACTTAGGGCTAATTTATGATCAGAATCTTACTTTCAAGGAGCACATTGAAAATATCCAGTCGAGGTGCAATAAGTATATCAAATGTTTATATCCTCTCATCAACAGGAATTCTAGACTTTGTCTCAAGATTAAACTGTTAATTTACAAACAAATTTTTAGGCCAGCAATGTTATATGCAGTTCCCATCTGGACAAATTGTTGTGCAACCAGGAAGAAGACGTTTCAAAGGATTCATCATAAACTTTTGAAAATGATTTTGAAGCGTCCTCCCTGGTTTATCACGAACGAACTACATAGGCTCACTAATGTAGAAACATTAGAAAATATGTCAAGCCAAATTATCAACAAATTCCGACAAAAATCGTTGCAATCCTCAATTGCAACGATTAGCTCACTTTATAGTCAGTAAGATAGTTTTAAGTTTATTTTAAGTTTCGTTTTATTCCTTTTTTTTTCTCCTTTACAAGTAGGTTTAATAATTTTCCTACAATTACATTAACTTAACTGCGAAAGCCAATAACATTCAATAATATAAAAAATACAAATATATATAATAGTGTTGTAATGTCACCATTTATAGCAGAACACACAATATTAGTTCTGAATAAATATTTTAGGACATAAATAAATCATTACAAAACACTGATCAGACCGGTAGTTCTCTACGGCCACGAAACCTGGACTATGCTTGTGGAGGCCCTTGGCGGAGGCGAATAAACCACGAGTTGCTGGGAAAACCACTCATCGTTCAAACGGTGAAAATCGGGAGACTACGGTGGGCTGGGCATATCGTAAGATTGTCGGCCGACAACCCGGCAAAAATTGTTCTTGATAACGACCCGACTGGAACGAGAAGACGGGGCGCAGCGAGAAGGGTGACTTCATCAAGTGACCTGCGGAGTCTCCGCAGACGACATGGTTGGCGAGCTGCAGCCATGGACCAAATTGAATTGAGACGGCTTCTCCGATCAGCAAGGGACAGTTCAGCTGATTGGTAAGGTAAGATAGAGTTTGTTCGATAAAAATATTTTTTTCGGGTTGGGAAATGGCTGGACACGAGTAACTTGAGATCCTAATGAGGTCATTCCCTCTGTCCAGCATCTCCTTTCCCAATCTCCACGTGGTGCCGACCGGGATACGAATAACATTAGCGGATCTGAGGATAACAAATCCCGGATGAAAACCTCGGTCGTATGCTGACTGGGAAGATGATGGCGTGGCATAAGAATACGCCAGAGAACTGGAACAACGGATCGCAGAACAATATGCTCAATCTACAAGAAGGACTATCGACTGGATTGCTGCAACTATCGATCGTTGCTCAACTCCGCATACAAAGTGCTCTCCCGTATCCTATTCTTCAGATTGATCGGTTTTCTACAGAAGCGTTTCACGACGGATCATATATTTACCCTGCCATAGATCCTTAATAAGTTCCGGGAGTGAATCTTGCAGACTCGCCATCTGATTGTAGATTTTAAGACAGCATACGACTCAGTGAAAAGAAACGAGTTGTGTGGAGACTATGCGTAAACACGGTTGCCCGATGAAACTAATGAAGCTGAGTCGTATAACGCTGGCGAAATTAAAATCGCGGATAGCTGGTGAGACATCAATCGCCTTTGTTAACGTTGACGATTTAGAAGGATACGCTCTCCAGTTTACTTTTCAACATCGCCTTTGAAGGTGCAGTACGAGGAACAAACGTGCGAAGAAACGGTGCGATCATCACGAAATTTCACAAGCTTCTTGGCTTTGCGGACGACATTCAGGCTTTTTAAGAGGGAAGCGGCGAGGTTGCGAGTCAACATTTACTTTGTCAAAACAAAGTACATGGTAACTGGCAGAGAGTGTGGGAGTTCCGGTGATGTGGGGAACGGAGAGAATGAGGGAAAACGATTTGAAGTGGTTGATGAATTCGTTTATCTTGATAACCTCATAACATGTGACAACGATATAAGCTGTGAAGTGAAACGAAGAGCTGGGATCAGGATCTACTACGGACGTAAACAACTAAGGTCTCGTAGTTTGCAAACTCGCACAAAACTAGTGCTGTATAGGACGCTGATCCTCCCGGTGGCGCTTTACGAACATGAAGCATCACCGCTGAAGGAAGCTGAACGACGAGTGCTCGATGTTATCGAGCGTGAGATCTTGCGATAGGTACTTGGCGGTAAAATGGATGATTGAGTATGGCGCAAGCGCATGAATCACGAGTTGTACCAAGTATACAAACATGCCAATATGGTGAAGGTAATACAGTGTGGCAGGCAGGCTTCGGTGGGCTGTGGCCAGAATGCCTGAAGAGAGAGCCGTCAAAACTATATTCTACAAAGAACTAGGAAGAGGTCGTCAATTCCTTGGTAGACTTCGCACTCGGTGGATATGCGCGGTGGAAGAAGACTATCGATCTGCTGGTGTATGAGGTGACTGGAGAGCGGGTGCCCTAGACAGAAAAAGCTGGACATCTCTATTTCGTAAAATAGGCAATTTTTTTTCTTCATCTATAATTTATTTGACACGGCACAAATACAAAAAAGTAGGCAATGTATGTGATGTTTTCGAGGATGCAAAAAATGATCCCGGGTTGTGGATGTGATTTAGACATGGAAAATTTTTTACCTCATTCAGACGGGACTCGAACCCGCAACCTGCGATGTCTCTGGCATGGTGTTTTGGCCAAGGAGAGGTAGTTTCCCCTAAGACCACAATATCGATCACCCTTCACTATTGCGCTATGCTCCACACATGCCTCGATCAACCACACACACACTGTCTTGTGGAAGTTATTTTTGTAACTGAACTATTGCCTGATCTCACACTTGTATAGCGACTCACTATATCTGATGGAAAGAGAAGAATAAGTGATTCGAAAAAACGTCTAATAGTTCTCTCCCGGGAGTTGCAGCTATGGACGGGAGAAACGAGGTTTCAATGAGACTCCTTCCTCTTACCAAAAGAATTACTACTATAAAGAGTAATTCTATTCTGAATGAATACAGGAAAAAATGTAAGAGAAAACATGAATCGGAACAATCGACATCACAGCGATCACAGCGATCACAGCGATCACAGCGTTGCAGGAACTTTGTTGGACGAGACAGAAGTTATAGAATAACGAGCATCGAGCGGCTACTTTCTACGAAAGTTGTGGCACTACTATCGAGCGGGGAAGCAGCTCCATAGTTCTGGGTAAAAATGCATCATTAGGTAGGTGAAGTACTGAAGTTCGAAGTACTTTGTTCTCAAGCAACAATATTCGCAAAACCATCTGGAGATTACCCGAGCAATAGACAGAGATGCAAATCGACCACGTTCTAATTGATGACAATTTCTTCACTGACGTCATCAACAATAGTACAAACCGCAGTACTCATGGGCGCAACTACGGGGGGGCTAGGGGGGGCTTCAGCCCCTTCTAGAAAGTGTTTAGCCCCCCCTAGAATTTTCCAGAGAATGATTGTATTCAATATAAATACATTCCATACTACATATCAGAGCATCAAAATCAACACAAATTGAAATGTCGTCATTCATTGGCTAAGAACCAGTCATGCCACATTTTCGTCTGTATTTCGGAGCTCAAAAAATCTTGTCACCTTGGTAAAATTTAAAAAAATCTGTATAAAAATCTGCATATGTACTGGAGCTATCCTTCTCGAAAAAAATGACATCATAGCTTGTTTAACATTTATCCCGTGGCTTATTCATGCACACATTTATGCGTAGCATATGAAAATAGTAAAACCTCCGACACGCTGAGCCGCATTTGAGTTAATTTTTGTTTTTCAACTATATCAATAAGTTTAATTGAAGACCCCATGAAAAGCAAAAAAATCTATATAAATCTGTATTTTTTACAGAAAATCTGCAATCTGTATATGCAGATATCTGTATGAAAAATACGTAAAAAATCTGTATAAATACAGATAAATCTGAATATGTGGCATCACTGCTAAAACTAGTTCTGCACCCAGGATCGATTCTCAAACCTAGTTCTCTTACTCATCTCACCAGTCAGACAAGAGCTGTAGTAACTCGTGCTGTATCAAGAAGTTGTCGCCATTTTACTTGGTTTTGGGCTGTGTTTTACCAGTTCCCCAGACGTCTCATCACTCGCAAGTCTCTTTCGATCTGGTCGAGCCATCATGCACGCTGCGCCCCTTACTTTCTGGTGCCGGTAGGGTTTGCTGGAGAGAAGTGATTTCACAGGGTTGTCGTCCGACATCCTTACGACGTGACCGGTCCACCTCAACCTATTGTCTTTCGCCAGGTGCGCAATGGGGTTCTCTGCAAACAGCGTTTTTAGCTAATGGTTCATGCGCTGTCGCGCTGTTATCCGTCGTCCGTTTGTACTCCACCGTAGATAGTCCACAGCACCTTCCGTTCGAAAACACCAAGAGGACTTCCGTAGAGGACTACCAGTTATATGAGGGTTTTGTATTTTTTTGTATTGAAGTGGTCATGTCCGATCTGCACTGTGATTGGGGCGTACGCGTTTATAATGTCTGAAAAGAACGGGCCGTCGATGAGAACGTGGTCAATTGTTTTGCTATACGTTGGTCGAGGAAAGAAGGGACTTTTAACTGCCAGCCCGCGGAAAGCTGCGAAGTTGGTGCATGGCTGGCCGTTGTTGCTCGTCACGGTGTGCAGGCTGTGCGGGCCGATCACCGGCTTATGTAAGTCTTTCCTTCCGTTAATGTCCCCAATGGCGATCTTGATGTCTCTACGCGAGCAACTATCGTAAAGTTTCTCCAGCTGTGCGTAGAACGTTTCTTTCTCTGCATCAGGTCTTCCTTCGTGAGGGCAGTGCACATTGGGAATAGTGTAGTTGTAGAACAACCCTGTTATTCTCAACAAACACAACCTGTCGCTGGTTGCCTGCCACTTCATTACACGACTCTGTATCCTGCCCAGCACTATAAAACCGCTACCAAGCTCATTGATTGTGCCACCGCTTTGGTGGTACTGTGCCTTGCGGTCACAAATCCGAAGTCGAAAGGGCGGGATTCTAGCTGATCCAGCAGCATCCAGTCGACATCCGGGGCGTTGAGCGATCTACTGTTACATGTACCGAGCTTCCAATCGTCGTCCTTATTTCGTCGGTTGGGTCATTGCCTATTGTTCCGGTTCGTTCTGAATTCTTGATTCTTCGTAGTATGTTTAATTTAGTATGCTGCCTTACTAGGGCTGCGATGCCTAGTCTCGCGACGGGACTGCCGCCATAGATGTAGCTGGCGGGACACCGTATTTCATAGTTCAGCCGTTCGGTCCGGATCAGTCGATGTTTGAGCCGCCCCTAGCCTGTGGGGTTCAGATAAGCTGCTCTCTAAGGAGAACAACTACCCCTTTCCTGTCAGCATACGACCAAATTCCCACCGGTTCACTGGTTTTCCCTTGGTTGCTCGTATCCCAGTCGGTAACACGTGGAGGTAGGAATAGGGAATTATGCCTTGAACCACACTGGGGTCTATTTTATTCCCGTACTAGACGGGTGTGTTGTTAAAAAACACTACCCAGCCATTTACCAAACCTGGCTCTCCTCAATATCAAATCAGTGTTGCTGAAAGAGGTTGGCGTTGACGCTGTGTTCAAGATATTTAGTACATCTTCGGAGATTCTATCTTGAAGTGATTTTTTCTGCTGTTACGACACTATTTTAAGCGTTTTTAAATAAGCATAATAAAACTCCTTTTTCTGTTTTTTAAAATTACATGCATGAAAACTAGCCCCCCCTAGAAATTTTCCTTAGTTGCGCCCATGGCAGTACTAATTCAAATTCGGAGCACTAGCTAGTAGCTATATGCTTGAGCTCAGAATTCTCGTCGGTGTTAGAGCAATGGATTTAGAATGATATCACAGAACAGGCGAAACTCAGTTTTTCTAAGGTGTCGATAAGAGAACCGAGATCGAGCAGCGATGGAAGAGCTGTACTATGCGAACGACACTCGAAAGATCTACAAAAGCAAGGCAGTTCCTACGAGGATATGTGCCGCAGGGAGATATGTGCAAAATCATGCACGGCAACCTACTTACAATGTGAGGTGGAAAGATGGTAACAGCATGTCTATGAGCATTTCTAGGAAGCGGAGACGATAGGGCAATCTTGGTGCACGTGCCAAAGGTGACAGAATTGACCAGCTGAAAAAGAACAAATCTGCTAAAGTGGACCTTAGGACGGGTACTGGTGATGTGCGTTGTTTAAGTATCGGGGTCATTCTTCAAACCTTAAAGTCGGTTACGACCTTCATATTTATTCAATTTTTTTTAATATTGCTTTAAAAGTTGTGATTAACAGAGTGAAAACTCGTTTTTTGCAGATCCTGGCAGGAAAAATCGAGAAAAACTAATTATCATTCAAATCAAATGTTTTTTGAGGTTTTGTATTTTACTCAAGAAGATCTTTCATATGAAACGCCAACAAGAAAGATTCAGAAAATATTATGTAAAAAAAAAAAAAATCAAAGTCTTATGGACATTTCAAAATGGGAATGAAATAGTTGAAAATATTCACGCGTGTACTAAGATTAATCTCATCTTGAAATCATCAAATCATCAAGTGATCAAGTCTTCAAATCATGAAATCACCAAATTAACAAATCATCAAATCTACAATTCATTTAATTATCAAGATAACAAACCATCTTTTCATCAAGTTATTAAAATCATCGTGGTTTATTAATCATGGGCATCACACAGGCACATGAGTTAGGCTATGCTGTGTTATCCTATTTCACTCCCATCGCCGGTAAACGGAGACTGCTGCTGCCGTAAAGGCGCACACAAACTTGTTTTCAGTGAATACGTTCTCACGTGGGTTTGCACGTTACATAAACGATACCGAAATACATCAAAAGCTACTTTCTTTTTGCAAAGAGCCCTCTTTGAGACCGTAAATATTTCAACTTTCTTGCAAGAAGGGCTCATTCACAAAAACTGTCGGGAAATTTAACCTCCAACTGTTGAATAAATCCAACGACACTCAATGTTTTCAGATCATTGCAAAACGTTACCGGTGGATAACTTCCGCTGCCAGTTCTCGTCAACGTTTTGTGCTTACAACCACATTTACTGGTCAACCGAATACGAAATGCCACGCTGGTGAGAGCCGCCTGCATGAACAAAAAACGTGCAGAAGCGTGAGCGCCGAGAGCGGATAGCTATCTCCAACATCGTCCTGTCATCCCCCAATGTGGAGCACAGCGGAAATAGCTCTGCTCTGCTTCATCTTGCGAAGGAAAAATCTCAGCCTTTCGCAGCATCAATTTTCAGTTGAGTTTGTACAGTCACGGAGATTACACGGGAACCTCGCCCTAGGATCTCTGTGCTACACAAAGGATCATAAAATCCACTTGGTGAAAAGCCTCCACTTGCTGCATAGGCAATGTGCAGAAATTAGTTTTTCCTTGGGTGTTGTCCTGTGAAATCCGCGTCGCGCTCGGGTAAATCTATTTCCGACGGATAGTGAGTGAAAATTTAGTTCGTTGAATAAATGTGAAATCTCCTATTCCAGCAAAATTTGTTCCAAGTTTTATTGTTCATCAGTCGGTCGCACCTCGTTGGGAAATGTGTGCCCATTTGAATTGGCGGATTCGAGATTAACTTTAACATACGACTAGATCAACCAGACAGGTTCAGAGGAAGAAAACTAGTATTCACGTTTTACGCGTTTGTTAAATTTACCGTCGAAGAGTGTGATTCCGCGAGTGTGCATTTTCTTTCAGGTAAACACCATCTTGTGATAATATAAAGAGGATTTTACCGGACAGAATAAATCATAATGATCAGTAAGTCCAATATTACTTACTTTAACGTGTAACTTTCTCCTAAAAGAAAAGTCTTGACCTCCAAGGACGAAGCCGTCACGTGTTGAAACGCGGATAAAAAATTACTTTATTGACTCTCATGCATAAGAAAATAAAGTCTCTTCGAACACAATTGAATTAATTTAAGAGTGACAGACCTTATGTGCTCGACAGGCTTCGTTTTCGTATGGAGGAACAGAAACCGTCGACGTTCAGCTTTGCCATTTTTCATACATCGTACGACTTCAGTATCCAATTTGGCCGTCTGCCTTTGTAGCGCTCACTCTCTGTCATCCAATTTCACGCTCGCAGCTGCTTGGAGGAAAAAGGATTTTCCAAGATTTACAGAGAAGCAAATAACAGTCGCATGGCTAGGAGGATGTTAGTCTCCCGTAAAGTGAGCAAATCTTGTCACTGCTTCTCACTGGTAGTGGCTGTTGATGCTACTCAGCATCGGCTCCGGATGTTGCGAGCTTAAACTGCGGAGACAGAGCCGCTGAAGCTGAAGGATTGGGAAACGGCAATGACATATTGAGTCTGTGCATTGTCTCGCACCCATTTGCAGGTCGTTTATAGCAAAACAAGGAAAGTTTGGGTCCTCGTCGCACTTTCTGTCGCCCTTCGGATGCTCGTTACGCGACAACAACAAAAATCACAGAATGGGCTGGGTAAACGTTTCTCCGAGAGCGAAAAATGCTATCGGCCAGCCAGCCAGCAATTACGTGTGCATCCAATTTATTGTCTGCACTGAACGGGTCATACTAATTGCAAGGATTACCTCTGGCTAAGCAGAATGTATCGATACTTTAGGTATTAGGCAACAGCTTGACTAGACTGGTAATTTAACAAGTGAAAAAAAATCGAACATTACATATTTTATGTTTGTTACAACATGTTTGTATACTTCCAGTGTAATCTTAGAAAGTGTTCTGTTTGTCGTAGGTTCCATTTCAATAACATGATATGATTGTTCAACTTGAGGTCGAGAGAAACAGCCAAAAGTTTTTTCTTGAAAGGTAGAACAATTGCGATTAAGCGAGCAAATTGGTACGGCTATTGAGCGAAACGTCAAATGACCGAGAAATCAATTGAAAGCCATTCCGGATAAAACGCTAACGTTTTTACCTTACAAAACTTAGTGGATGGAATGTTTTATTTTTGTCTCAAAAGTTATTTCTTTAAAAAGCGTATGCAAGTTATCATACTCTTTTTCCAAGCATTGTAGCTCAGACACGTTTGGTTGTGTTGGAAAACGGTTCAAACAGAAGATAGCGGTTTGAGGGTTAGGCAAGTTAGGGTTTTTCTGTAAAGTCTATTATTCTGATGCACAGTGGTCCAATAAGGCATAAAGTGGGACTTAATTCCATAGCGGCTTATACCTTCATCCTAACTAATTAGTGTCTCTGGAACAATTGTTTGTATGAATGACCCGCATAATCGCAAATTGTCAAAAAATATGAAAAGTTTACTATACCAAAAATAAGAAAAATAACATTTGTGTGTTAAGAGATAGAAGAATAGTTTATTCAGAAAAGTTGTAGAAGGTTAAAAAATATGAAACTTTGTTGAATAAATGAACATCCTATCTTTTTTGGAACAAAGTTATAAAGAATATCACATGGAACTTACTCAAAAGTTTGTTTTGTGTACTTAACTTTTGTTAATTGCAATTTACACGAAAGTGTTATTCGGAGGAATTGTTTTTCTTTCTTCACAGCGGAGGAATTGTTAGTGCATACAAAAAACACATTTTTACCAAAGACTATATATCTCCAGGACATTTCCTTGAAAAGTTACATCTTATTTTAGCTTATTTTTTCGATAACTTCAAGATCGTATAGGTTAAAGAGGGGCAAGTGGAATCTAGATGTCAATACTTTTCCTTAAAGTTTAGCTGAAGTACTATAAACTCCTTCAGGTTCCATTTGTCCCAATCCACCCATATTAGAGTATGGCGAGCATATGTTACAGTAGGTTTTCATATACAAAAAATACCAACTTTTTTGTGTTAAGAGATAGAGGAATGGCAACCTCCTAGATGGTCTCGAGGTACGATGCTGACCTACCAAGCTAGTCGTCGTAGGTTCGAGTCTCGGCTCGGGAGAGACTGTTAGTGTCAGTAGGATCGTAGCGCTAGCCCCGCAATTGTCCTATACACTAAACAGTCGGCTGCGAAGTCTGTGTATAAATAAACAGAAGATCGAGTTTCGAATCGGAATGTAGCACCAAGGCTTTTCTTTGATAGAGGAATGGCTTATTCGGCAAAGTTTTAGAGCGTGCAAAAATATGAGACTTTACTGAACAAATAGAATTCCTATCTTCATTGGGTACAGAGTTAAAAGTTTTTTCAATGAAAGTTATCTTTTGTTAGTTACATTTCACAAGAAAACGTTGTTCTAAAGAAGCATTTGGGCCTACAAAACATACGTTTTTGTAGAAGGTCACACATCTCCAGGACTTTTCCTTACAAAATTATAGCATATTTGAGCTCATTTTTTCGATAACTTTAAGAACGTATAGAAAAGCAGATATATGAATTTATTTGGCGTAAAACGAAGAATTAGATTGAAATGAGGCCTCTGCAATTTCGAAATATAACAATGTAACTGAATATTTCACGCAATCGTTTCGATTCGAACAGTTTCATTTTTGTTTGATTCCTTTTCGGCTACTGTCATTAAATCACGATGAACATTTTCGCTGTCAAACAGATTTGATTACGGACTTCGTTCCCGTCTGGCGCTCATCGGGTCATTCGTAGTGAAACTGATAACTATCTCAATTGACGGAGACATTGACGCATATTATAACACTTTTCTTTCTTCAGCGTGTCATTTGAAATTAGCATCGCATCATGTCGATAGTTTTCTCACACGGCAAGACGTAATTGGAACAGCAATTGCATCCATTAAATACGTTACGCAAGCTCCGGTCAATATTTCGGAATTTTTTTTTGTGTTGGTCACTGACGCTGCGTAGCTGCGTCACTTTTGAGCCAATGAAGCTGGTGTTGTTGCCCCTTTCTCTATTTGCGTAAAGTACTGTTTACGAGCCTTCGTTACCATCAGCGCTCATTTTTATTTTCAATTGATAATTATCATAATCGTCAGGTGATAGTGACGCTGTTAATCTTCGCTTTCAATTGAAATTTATTTCTTCCCTTTCCATGTCCTTCAGCTGTCAATTTGGGTAGTTTTCATTTGACTCACAAGCTGCTCGAAAATGAAACAAATGTTCTTGAATTGAGAGCGACAGAGCATAGCGTCACGATAACCTAAAAATTGTCACTTAAAAATGACAGTCACAATTCCACGTAACGAGTGACAACTGAAATTCTTGAATTTTTTGACGCTTTCTCACTCCACAACAAACACTCTCAGAGAGAAATGAGTATATGTATATGAAAGCTCTCTCTTTCTTCTTTATGCCAGTATTTTTTGTTTTGTTCATGCATGAACAGTTGTGTTAAAAATGGCGTCGAAACAAGGAGCTTTCCGCAAGCGCATTGTAGAGTTCGCTATGAACTGCACAACAATTTTGGCAAAAAATTCTAGTAAACCATTTTGAAAGCGAAAACTTTCTGCTTTCTATTGTGTTTGGTTTCCTGCGAACCTCAACTATAATCCGCCGGAAGACCGAGCCTGAGTAGTGGACAGAAAAGGACTTTTGACATGGGACTACGTCTTTGTTTTCTATATTGGTATGCATTCTGTAAAGTTGGAAATGATACTGGCAAATGTTGCGTCAGATTTCAAACGATAATAACAGCATAACCACATGATGGATAACAATAACCTAAATGTTGTTGGATAGATATAACATTGAACAATTTTTTAATATGCTAGATATTATTATTTTTTCATTGCAAAGTGCTAAAAATCGATAAAAAGTCCAAGGACAAATTTACGCGACTAATGACCCAAGCACATGCGAGAAACCCTAGCACAGACTTGTATGAAGTCGCCGGTAAAATCAACATCAGTTTTTGAATACATGATTTTTACACAGACTCAAGGCTTATTTTCAAAACGGCGTATATGTTTCAAAAGGCGGCATCTTTGAAAAATGGGATCTCGCGAGTTTTTATCTCTATTGTTATGTTATCTAGTTTATCTAATATCTAGTTATCTATGTTTTAAATTATTCTAGTTGTCTAAGACTTAAATTATATTATCAAAAATATATATTGAGTTTATTTAATTTTATTCCAAGCAAAATTCCTGTCATTTTTTTTAATTTTTTGGGAAAAAACAGGTTCAGATATAATTAATAGTTTTTATGTAAACTATACTTTTGACTGTAACTAATGGTTTTTGGTGTAGTCTAAATTAAATGTAGTCGTCGTCAAGATATTACAAAGACACGTCAATGGGATGAAGTATGAAACACAATGCCTGGTTCAGATTTTTCAGATTTCAATATGATAATTGATTGATCGGTCGTGTACGGTGTAAAAAAAGCAAAGCCTTGGTGCTACATTCCGATTCGGAACTTGACCTTCTGTTTACTATACACAGACTTCGCAGCCAACCGTTAAGTGTATAGGACAATTGCGGGGCTAGCGCTACGATCCTACTGACACTAACAGTCTCTCCCGAGTCAGGACTCGAACCTACGACGACTGGCTTGTTAGACCAACATCGTACCTCGAGACCAGCTGGGGAGGCTGGGTGGTGTACGGTGTAAAGAGTTCAAAAATTATGAAAATCTATTCAAATATCTTGACTTTCAAAATGGCGTCGAAATACTCAGATTTGGATATTCTGAGCTATTTTCCACAAAGTCGTCATGTAAAATTTCTAAATGACATTTGCAATCGATTTCTAAACATTATTCCTGTCTCAGAAACACCATTTGAGGCTGCTTCCAGAAAATTAAAGTCGCCGTGGTCGATTCCTAAATGGCGTCTGAGATCGATTTTTGTTCTCTGTACATCATCTCGATCCTGGAATTTAGTATTTTGGATATTTGAACATGAAGTCACCATCTTGGAATATAATACTGAGTTTGGGGCCAATTTGGAAGTCGCCATTTTGGATGTTAGAATGGCGATTAAGGATTATTTACTATTAATTTTGGGTATCATTCCAATTCCGATGTTGAGTGGAATTTGACCATTCTATATTCGAATGCACTTCAGAAACGAGAGGAACACTATCAATAAGATTAATTGCGTTACGAAATATCGCATTCATATATAAAATTGTCTTTAAATTAAACGTGTTGCTAGAGCTAGTTATTTTTAACCGAACTTCTATGAAGCAATCAGGATGACACGTTCTTTGTGATCCGTTCGCAGGTATCTGGTACAACAACAATGATCTAAGGCGTGACTGGATTCGTGTAGCTGGACGATAGTACCCGTTATACCCTAATAAGGGGTTTCGTCCAAAGGTTAGACATCCAACCGAACCAAGCAGTGCTCAGTTGAACTCATCGCTACAACAACAGCAACGTCGCCACAGTCACCATCAGCAACAGCTGCAGCAACAGTTACAACAACAGCAACCAACAGCATCAACATCCACCTCAGCTACATCCGTCTCATCCAACCAAACATCTACAGTCCGTTCATCGTCCGAAGGCTCAAAGGTTATGGGCAAACACGAAATGAAGCGCGGAATATCACAGAGATCGTCGGATGCTGGAGGTAGGCTCAACTGGTTCAGTTTTCATAGGTGTTGTTCTCTTTTTCAACGTGTGTAGCCACCATTTGTGTGTTTCATTAGCATATAACACACAGTTTTGTTTTTGTATAAACACACAAGCCTTCAACAGGACACAGTTTCAATCACTTTCCCATGCTTGAAACGCGAAAATCAGCAGAAACACTCGCATACACAGATTCCAATACATTGTATATTTGAGATGAATTGACGTTATCGGCACTGGCCGATGTCATTTTTCCAAGTAACAAAAAAAAACTAGGGTTAATCACAAATAGCGAGAATATATTACACAATACACACAAAAAAACGTACTCTCACACATACCTACTAACTAACCAATATTTCAAACATATAAAGGATCTGGAACGACACATGAATTATTAATTTGACTCGCCGGCTCCAACGATGGGAATGGTGTGGAAAATTGGGATAGATACATCATCAATCATATTTTTTCCGACGCATGGGCATCTGCATAGCTTACCGTGATGGACATCGAAAGGTTTAAATTTGCTTTACTCTACGGCGTTATGCACGGTTGGCGAATAAATTGTTCGTAGCCATAATTCAGCATATTTGAAGAAATTAGTTGAATACAGTTATTTCTAGCGATGTCAAGGATTGACAACAACAAGTAATGTTCAACCTAAAATCAATGAATCTGCAAAGTTAAACAATTGCCTGAACAGCACCTTCAAGTGTAAACAAGGTTGTAAAAGATTTAAGAGAGGTCCAATTTCTTGGATGCATTACTTCATTTCTTGCTCAAGGTTTACGATGCATATAAAATTTCTAATTTAGGAATCTTTATAATAAACTGATGAATGTTAAACAGCCCGGTCGCCTTCCTACCATAGAAAATGTCCGTTGGTTATAAAACTCATTACCGTCTCTAATTTCATTACCCAATTTCCCAGAGCTTCAACTTTATCGTAACCTCATTACACAGTTCACTTGTTATTTAAGTATCGATTTTTCAATTCTCACTGACTTTAACCAAGCGTAAAAATATCCTGAAAATGGTTTCAACAACTGTACGGTCCCTGTTGTATAGACGATACTCGTAATACGAAAGACTGTGGAACTGTAATGCGATTCGAGTGTCTCAAGTATTGCCGCAATCAAAAAAAATGGAAGCAAACTAAACTCAATCATCTCGATTGAAGAACAATATTATAGGTAGTGGGTGCAAAAGCTCGATCCACCCAGACCTTCGCAAAATTATACAACTTTCCGTGTACTACTCTGTGTCCAGCATCGAGTTACGTACTTTCAGTATGGCCTGTCGCACTCAGCCATATGACAAGATGGGTACGGATAATATTGAACTTGTTGCCTTTGCATTATTTTCGAGTAACGATGCTTCTGGTGCTGTTTGTATATTTTACCCGGGGGTGATTTCTGCTAAATATATGAGCCGTTGAGAGCAAAAGTGGTACATGTGCCATTAAGTAAATTTTTCAGGAGACGCGATAAACGAAAACACTCAAATAGTAAATTATTTTCAACAATTTTTCCAACATAACTGCACTAAATCATTGCTGGAAAGGTTTCAAAAGACAGTACATGAAAACATAACGAGTTCTGGTTGAGAAACTTACCCAAACTTCAATGGAAAAACATGTACCACTTTTGTTCTATAGGAAAAATAATGACAACCAAAAAACGTTGAGAGCAAAAGTGGTACATGTCCAGTGATGCATTATAGCTCTCTAATCTTAGGACATAGAACATTCATGTCTTCTGCAGAGTTGTCTAAGTGATTGAATACTATAGAATGATGATCTGTTTGTTAAGGAATTCTGCCTCTTCGTGGCGCTAGTGTATATGTATTTGGTAACAGCATACGAGTTGATACTGAAATAGGTAAAATGCTCCAAAGCAGACAGATCTTCATCTGAAAGTACTCAATCACTTGACCAACTTTGCTGAAGACATGTTTGTTTTATATCCTAAGATCCTCGACTTACAATTCATCTAACATGCACAGACTGGACATGTACCACTTTTGCTCTCACGAAAATGGTGATTATGTTAATTACTAAAACTTGTGTTGGCTATAACTTTGGTATAGGTTATCAGATCTCGGTTTTTCTTGGATATTCTAGTACATTATTGCGTTCTGCATCAATTAATGCAAAAAACTCAAAAAGTGTAAAAATGGCACATGTACCACTTTTGCTCTCAACGGCTCATATGTCGCTGGTGTCGTGACAAAGAGTACATCGTTTAGTATAGAATCTGTACACCACTGCACAATGCCACACCCATACCCATACCTCGAAGTCGAAAACCTGTTCCGGGTTTCACGAATAGTGCCGCTGCTTTCACGAGCTTTTTCGAGCTGCTTAGCATCATGGGGGTGGAACTACCAACCGAGAACGTTAGCGTAAAATTGTTCAAGCAATTCCTATATAATAATTTGTGATAAGCTAGCGATGACTGGAGTTAACATGCGTATTTCGATGCTTTATCATTGACTAGAATCAAATTCACCAGTGCAACTCCACCGTGAAAATTAACTAATGTTAATTTATTATTATCATAAGATAATGCTGCTTAGGTAATTTTTTGACAGAGACCACGATGTTTATGAGGATGCAAATTAGTGCGCTCCAGACGAGTATTGATCGAATAAATCAGAATATTGCATATACTAGGTCTTTAACAAAACAACGCCACAAATTAAGCAACGTCCGATTCTCGATCAACCGCGCGTACTATTTCAAATAAATTGAAAAAGAATTTCATGCTTTAGTTTTGATTGCAACACAAACAATGTAAGCAGAAAAAATGTAAGCAATTGTTCGATGTATTTTGTTTTAAAATGTAGGTAAGCTATGTATATTGAAATTCTCAACCTGACGCATATGATACAAGATGCCATGTGAAATTTTAACTGGAGTTCTGCAAATTCAGCCACACTGTAGTCCATGACTGGCACAATAAAAAAAATGACAGCATTCACACACGAAAAATAAGTTTAGAAATCTATCCAGCTTTCCACGAGCGGTACTGACCAAGGATGGAGAAAGTCGCATCGCATAACAATCATTCGGGAATCGTGTCTGAAAGTGCTCTTCATAAGCATAAAACCATCGTAATGAAAAATACACATTTCCACGCAAGCAAGCAGCAACTCTAAACGAAGAAATACCTATATGAAGGTTTTCTTTGACGATTTCGTTTTAACGTTACTTGTTTCATGTAGAGCGATTAATGTATAGTAAATGTTTCACGGAAAAATCGCAAACGATTGCACTCGCGCGATCGCAACGATTTTCTCAAATGTTGTTTACAGGTAGGCAGGATTTGTCTACTTCAAATCGTGCTTCGCAATGGTGATTTCAAAAATCATATGCACATGCCACAATTTCCGTAAGCAATTTACTTCGGTAAACAAATAGTTGAACACAATCTTACGTTCATTAGGATTCATAATTTTGTATCATCGGCGCTAATTTTTCGCAGATTCTCGCGATACTATTGAATGCAAGCAAACAGAACAATCAAAAGTGAAAAACAATCAGTATCCTTTCTATGGAGAACTTGTACGCGAGTGATAATGATTGGATGATATGTGTTGAATCAAAGAACACATTTGCATCAAATATTGCGAGCGAGTGAAAACTTCCATGTTTGGCAACGGCGAATAGATTTGGCATTTAATAGAGGCTGTCAATCTTGTAGTTCAATAGATATTTCCAATGAACTAGTAGTTTGACAATCTTTACAAAATGATAAATCTGTCCGTCATTATCGCTTGTGAAAAGCTGGATTTTTAGATCCTGGGAAGAGATACGAAAAAAAAGACTTTCATTTTTGTAACTATCTTAGTTCTGTAATCTAGAATGTGTTAGCTCTGTCGACCTTTCAAAGACTCTTTACAGAATGACTGAGTACTCATACGATGTATAAAAAGGTTTTTTTGGTACTAAATATGCGAAGTGGCTTAAGATAGTAAGGCCTACACACCCACAATGTTTCATTGGATTCTGAGAGGGTGCTACCAGCCCCTCAGTCGAGTTGGCGCGAAACCCTGCCGTTATGTTTTATTTATTGAATATAAGAGTGGCAATAGGAGAAGAAAACCAAGATAAAATAATTGAATGAATAGAATAATGAATAAATCTTCCAAATGCATAAGATAATTAAACCACACACAAACAGACGTGCCTCTTCGAAGAAATATCCTGAGAAATCGTTCGTCCGTTAGACTCATGCGCCACCATGTGAGCTTATTGCCTACTACTACTTATTTTCGTAAAACGGTTTTTGTCTTTGCTAATGGGTGTGCGCGATTGCTTAAATCAACACCAGCGGCATCACTGACGGTTTTTGTCTTTGATAAAGAATGTGCACGCTGGCTTATAGCGACGATAGCGACACAAGTGGCATTATTGCCCACTTAGCAAAATTTCAAAATTATCGTTTTTTTCTGATCGATGATATCGTCATCGAGTGGCACGTCTGTTTGTCTGTGATTAAACTAAATATTATAATAAATTAATTTAAATACAAAAGGAGAAAATATCAATGTTCTCCACCTACCTAATAAATTACCATTGCATCTGAACCTTTTACAGTAGAAACAGCAGCACTGTTTGTCCACTCAGCCATGCATACAAGCATCCATGCAAGTCTTCATATGGGGTTTTTGAAGCTCCACATGAACCTCGTTTTTTACCACTTGACGTTTCTTATGTTTGCTGCTGCCAATAGACTTTTCTATAAACAACACGCTGGTGGGTAACAAAAAATTTCTTCCTGCCCCGAACTTTGATTCAAATTCTAAGCCAATTTTTAGTTTTATTTCATCTGTTTTTCCACTGAAACAATACAGATAACACTAATGAACTAAGACACACAAGTCAATCATTTTTCGAAACCGACTATCAGTTGATTTTTTGGTTGAAAACAAATCGATTTTATACGGTCACACGACCAAAGCTGTAAGGTGAGATCTGGCGTAGAAGGCTCTATGTATGAAGTATAATTCTAAAAGTAACAAAAAGATCACTTTTAAACTGCATGCTGCCTGTGCACTAAACATATCTTTAAAAGCGGCGGTATATTGTTCACTTCCACTATCACACGTGATTCCGTAGTCCTTTTTACATCACTAAAATTTGCTTTATTTATGAGTAGAAAAAGGATTGATGATGCACTCCGAAGAGCAGTGTTCCTGAATTTGCAGTGAAAATAAAAAATGCACTACAAACTTTAAAGGACTTACATTTGAAACAAAAATGTAGTGCGCTGAGCTGTAAGCTATCGTTTTTAAAATTTAGCCTCAAAAGTGAGAATCTAAAAAATAGTGCGCTTAAAAAATGATAACAAATATTTTTAGAAAATTTAGAAAATTAATTATCTAAAAGGTTATCTTTTCAAAAATTTGATTTTTTTGTAAAAACTACATAAGATTACCTAAATAATGTAACCGGTCCGATCAAGAATCAAGAAGTATTCCTTCCTCCATTGACCTGCGTTGAGCGTAGCTAGCTACGTTATTGCTACGTGAAGTGGAAACAATAAAATTAATAAAACCAAATGAATTAATAGAAATTTTTACAAACACATCACTAACAATGGGACACCTGAAAAAATGTCCAACGCCAAGAGGTGGCGCTTTTAAAATCAAAATTTCTTCGAGCGCTTTTATAATCGAAATTTCTTCGAGTATTTTGGACCAATCAATGGACCAAGAAAATAGCTATCAAATGCCTTCTTTATATTTTATTCTAACTTTCTAGTACCTACTTTCATTACACGTAATCCATTTTCATTAAAAACATGTTTTTCTATATAACTCCATTGTGTCTTACTACCATTCGTGGTATTGATTTTGACAACAGCTCAAAATTAGGACAAGTTTCGATTGTCCTTAAAGCGAAAGGAACCACTACTTTTAATACTCTTTGACATGATTTAATTACAGTACTTTTTCGATTTTATGACAGTCAAAAAAACATCAGCCCGTGAATCCAACGGAACTGTGGATTTGTTGATATGACCAAAATCAATGTTTTTTGTTAGATTTCAATGCTATTGAACAAAAAATACTAACTTACATCATTTCCTCGAACCCACAGTCTCGCTAGATTCACCGGAAAGTGTTTTATTGACCGTGCTAAAATCGAAACGGCACTGTATAGCTTTCTTTAAAAATTACAATGTGCGTCAAAAAATTATTTCATATCATTACTTGCACAATCGAAATCCCTGTTGAAAGCTAGGGGCAAGACACCATTGATATATTTCCAATATTCAATATTACAAAGTATTTATCGTTGCATTTTTGGGCACCCCAATATTGTTTGAGGATTGTTAATATCCATAAATAAACGATAAATAAACGATAAATATCAAAATATATCAATCAATATCTCGTAATATTATCGAAATATTTTTCGTTCAAAATAAATGTGTCTAGCCCCTATTTTGAAAAAGATATTTTACGATGATCTGCAAACATGCGCGTAGCCAGAATTTCGATTAGGGGGGGGGGGGGCAAGTTCTACAAAACTTGAGAAGTAAAAAAAGGTATTTTGAAAAATATAAATAAATACTACACAGTACCAAAAAATGAAATCTACAACTAATACAAATGAAAGCACATAACGATTTCTAGCACATAAAGTGAATAATATATACAATTTCACACCGTTAATAATGCACAATACAGAATCGTTTTAAGCCATGTAAATTTGTTTGTTAATTGATATAAACTTAAAGCTTCGAATATAAATATGCATGCAAATTCACAATATATTCATTTACTTTGCATGTGAATATAATACCACACGGAATATTACATGGTTTACAATGCTCCATTTATGTGCATTAAAAGTGATGTAAATTTTTTTTACTGTATAGTAGCTGTATGCTTTTGACATTATCAATTAATCTGAACGAAATACCATAACAAACCCTGAAATGAAGTTATTCTGAACCAAATCTACAAATATTTCGTCTCTATCAAACCATGTTATTAGTAACAATGGTTGTTATCAACCTGTTCTATACGCTATCATATTTTGTTAGAAAGCTGATACGTTACTAACAAAATTTGATATGGGTTTGAAACTAGTAGAATAATTTTTGTTATAACTTCTGTTATTTTAACACCTAACGGGATCAAATTGAAAACACAGCCTGATAAGTTTTTCGCATAACAAACTAACAGCATCTGTTTCATTTTTGTTTTGTCCTTCTGATCGGGTAGTGATCAACACGGATTTTTCCAGTACTTATGCCGCTGCAATGTTCTTAGTGGATCAACTAAAAAACCTGTGTAATTCCACGCAACATAGGCCAAGCATTTCAATCAATTATTCTCGATCTGGCTGATACTTTACACAGATGTTTCAATGGGCTAAAAATGTCGTTTTGTGCTTACGTATGCGCTAAAAAAATGGACTTTTCTCGGATGGTAGTAAAAAAATAACTAAGACAGATTGTTTTCAGTTGAGTTTCATAAAATATCTACTATCTAATCTTGAGTTTCAGTTGAGTTTCATAAAATATCTACTATCTATCTTGAGTTTCATAAAATATCTACTATCTTGCGTGCGGCCTCCCGGCAGTTAACCGGAACATTCGTCATGGCGGACGAAAACATGCGTGTGAGCATGTTTTTTATTCTTTTTTCGTTTTATTTATCAATTCCTCCTGAAATTTCGCGACAAAATTGATCGAAGAGACGCAACTTGGGAACGTAGGGCGGGTTCGCCAGCTTGGGTACCACATCGACATTTAACCGTTCCATCTCCTCAAACGGTCGCCTCGAATAGTGAGCCGACTCTATATCCGACCAAAACACCCTGACTTCGGCCTTATAGTATATTTTGGTGAACGACGCAACTTCCGGCAGGTACTTCGTACTATAATTTCCCCCGTTCACGACCAGTCCGGAGCGAAAGAAGAGCAGCTTTGACATCCCCTTCTTGCTGATTGTCAGCCACAGTAGCACTGTCTTGGGGAACTTGGTGTGTGAAAGAAATTTCATATTAGTGCTCACTTCTTTCGTGGTGGAAGTAAAATACAAAGGGCCTTCCAGTCGTTGCCATCCAGGGTGAGACATGTCTCGTCGTCCATCACCACCGCCACGTCGTGAATTGCCGGGAAAATCGATTTGACCATCTTATTCAGACGCTGCCGCTGCTTCATTGCCTGCAGCTCCGAGACTAGTGAACAGGTATTGGCCGTCCATGTTCGCCTGACATGTATGTCCACGTTCGCCAAGCTTTGGTTGATCAGTTACACAGACTTCCAGGCCAAGCGTACGCAGCGATATAGCCACTTTTCCCTCGGTGTTCCTCTTCAGTATCCTTTGGAGCTTTTTGTCGCTCAGGGTCGTTGGCCGTCCGCTACCGGGCTTTCTTTCAATGCTGTGATTGATGTCCAATAGTGCCAAGATGTTATAGATGCCAGAACGGGCGTATCCGGTGTCCACGAACTGCCGCACGATGTCAGTTTTCGACGCGGTGGGGTACCGTTATTTAAACGCGCAAATCCATTTTTCTTCTGATGACTAATGGGTTAATATGATTGTTGCTGCACGCGTAGTTTCGTCAGTGCGTGCAAAGGTAAAACCATGAAAAATTGGCAATTTTCGTCCATTTTTTTAGCGCAAACGTTATTAGAGCTATTGAAAACAAAATTCTGCACCAATTTCAACAATTAGCCCCCCCCCCCCTGCCTATGTCCCTCGGGCTACGCCTATGTCTGGTCTGCAAACACTGATTACTGGTACTAACAAGGGAAATAATGTTTTGCTCCCTTTTTTCCTATAGAGCATATCAGAAAAAACCGCGACATTCTTTATCAATGATCTTGCCGTTTTGGTGCAATTTGAACCAATTATCAAAACGTTTATTTGAAAGAGAGAAAAAGTTCTAGCGGTCTTATTTCATAACTATTGGGAAGAAAATACTCCGATAGGCATTAGCATCTTAGCGCTCGATAAAGCAATATTCAGGGCAATTTTTTTTTGACTTTGACTATTGAATAAATCCCTAAGTCCAGTTGGCGAGAGTATTTATAATTTACCCATTCGTAGAGCAGAATTAATTTCTACCTCTATAAATATACTCAACTGTTGACTATAGGCGCACCATACCCTAAAAGTCTCTAAACCTATTTGATGCGATAACTTTTTTCACCAACAGAAACGAAAAATAAGAGCAAGCAAAATTAAACTAATTTACATGAACGATTATTCAGCGATAAAGGCTGTCATAAATGGTACATACATACGCGTTGATACCCATGAGTAGGATGATTATAAAATTACAAAATTGCAGATTCAGATTAGGATCAGGTTGAAATGGTGCAGTAGCTACACCACGGTCATGATATGACAATTTTACTAAACGGGTATAAGGCAGACACCAGGCCGTTTAGCGAACCATTACTAACCCTCGTTGTCATCCCAATCATTTTGATAAGAGAGTAATGGCATGCAACGGGTAATTTTTCAATTCGTCATTTCCAGTTTAGAATAATCTTTGACCAGTTTGTTGTGATTAAATGGAGATGTCATTTTGTGATATTTATTCATCATTCAAGATTACGATAGCTTTCCCGACAGAGATAACTAAAACAGTACCTATAAATAGAAATCTTGATAAAAAACCAGTGAGTTTGATTGAAATGGTGTCATAGACAATGTTATAAAAAATAGAAACACCGTTCTGCTAAAAATCCGTACCAAATTTTATTTCAAGATATTATCGTAAACGAAAGCCCCACAGAAAGACAAACAATTAACCCTAAAAACCTATTAGTCATTTCATTACTATATCTCTCAATCTGCCATCAGTTAGTGTAACTATCAGTTCTCCGTCTAAAGCGACTCGGTATTAAAGGGTTGTTACACTGGAAATGATAACTTTGATTATTCCACAGATCTCATGAGAAAATTTTCAACGTAAACGATATGTATTCCATTATCAAATATATCTAACTATTCAGCTCTTCCTATTTTAGGAATCACCAGTTTTATTCTGTATGAACAAAAACTTAAAGAGAAGCTAATTGAAGACATTTATTTTAACTAATAAATTAGTATGTTTATATCAGTTTTGGTCATCAAAATGAAGTGCTCCATTTAATCGAAGCAGCAAAGAACAATGGTGTGATTCGAATTGCATACGAAGAAGGCTTTCTTGATTATGTATTTAGTTTTCTTTCAAATACATCTTTTTGATCGAGCCTTTATTCGTATAAAAGTTTATTGATTTTCACAGCTCAATTCTGTATAGCATAATTCGCAAGAATAAATACTAAATATTCTATCAGCATTGTTGATTGATTTTCATACCCATAACAACATTTATTATATCCCATTAACAGCAATGTACAGATAATATTATTTTCCTCTTTGTCCTGTTGACGAATGAAGCAGCCACGATAATTAAATATCACCTGGGAATTATGGATCACCATGATTTCTTTTCATCGTATATCCGCTGCATGAATTATTCTTCCGAGAGAATGATTGATTTCCCATTTATTCATAACCTAGGCAACCACTCGCAAAGGCGTCCGTGTCCTATAATGAAGCCACCGGCAATATCGTGGGCTGCTAAACGGTGGCCTCTGATAGTCCTGTTCCTAGCAGGCTGTATCCCGATGGTCGCCTCGAGCATCAATTGTTTTCGCTGCTTCGCAATGATCGATTCTAGTGATACTAACCCTGGTCCTTACGAGCTGGTAATAAGCCCGCACAGCGACGAGAGCTTGGCTAATGGTATCATCGCAAGTAGGACAATTCAAATATCATATATTGATGAGTCACGCGCAAATGCATGCGTCTGGAGTCTAGACATTATGGACGAGAGTTTCGGAAGTTACTTCAATAAATCAGGGAATGTTTTCGATGTCGTCAATCATATCCTAAGCGCCTTGGTGAACTATCTACAAATCCATTGCTCGCCCGATAATAATCAATCTTGGACTGATGCTATCAAGTTCAGCTGCCTGGATAAGTTTATCTTGTATCGATTGTGTGAAATCCAACGAGATTTGGAAACACACCATCTGCAGGATATGCTTGGTTCACGGGAAAGACGTACGCCCAGATCCAAACGGTGTAGCCTTAACAATCTTCTTTCAACCAAACGTAAAATATATGAGTTCGGACTGGAAAACGAGGGCCTTACCTCCCACTCGCAGACTATTCTTAGTACCATCTACCTTGTGACCGATGTAATAACCGAGTTTTACAACCGTAAGCTGGCCCATTCACGCAAGAGCTTCTACCGCTCCGATCCGGGACGTGACACTGAGGACACGGTGGTACAGAAGATCGGCTCATCTATTGAGATAATTCTCCTGCAAACTATCAAGTATCACATTCTTCACAAGTTGGGCCTGCGGGAACGACCGAACGTAACGCGTGTTGCCAAGAATGAGTACGTGTTCGAGGCACTAGACCGCGTGTATGGTAACAAGATAAATATTGGAAACACTTATGCTGAGAAGCACTACTACAGCAAATATTTGCAAGCGAATCTATCAAAAGATTTCTCAAATTCCTTCGTCGACACGTTCTTCGAGGCGACTGACATCGGCACTGGCGGTCTGGAAAAGCAGCACAACTTCTTCCCGAAGAAGATGAAGTACAAGATGCCGGTGCACACCGACAGTGAGAAGCAAAGTTTATTCGGCGGCACCAAAATTCTTTCCTTCGCTGAAAAAGGTTCGGTCATAATATTTTTCACCAACTTTTACGTTTAATTCACTTCCTCAATTTACCTGGTTTGATCCACCCCTTCGTCGGGGTAGCATGAAGTGATATCATTTCATTATCCTTAGGGATTGTCTGATTTTCCAGCAACACGGTAGGCTTCATTGTTGGCTTCGAAGTCGTGTCTGGTTCGATGCCGTGCTGATTGAATGGCCCGTTTGGCAGGTAGGATACCCTATTATGTGAGGTTTGGGAATCAGTACGGCAGCGTGCCAAGTCATAGTATTTTTTTTCATCCTGTTTACAATGTTACTGCCGCGAGGCAGTTGACACTATATTTATTTACTGGTTCTATTGAGTTAAATTTACAGGGCATTATAAATCAATGTTGGTATTGATTTTTCAATTCTCTCTTTCAGGGCTCATATTTTACCAAAAAAACTTGTCGTATGACAATAAGTGATATTTAAAGACATAGAATAGTAAATCATTCGTCAGAATTTCATTCAAAACTGTTACATAATTAGATAAAATGAATTCAGATTTTTGTCGCAGTGACAGGAAGGGATTTCATAATGAAGCTGCGTCAAAAATGTGTTACCATATACTACAAACATTACAGTTATCATAATTTCTACAACAGCAAGTACACGGAATCACGAACTTGGTCACACAGCATAAAGTCCACTGTTTTCATGCATCATTTCCAAAGAAGTGAGGCGAGCATCTGCATTTAAACCGACATCAGTCGGGGCGGTGACATGGGACAATTGTGTTGTCGGAAGCACAAGAAGAGTTAAAAGAACCCCCTCTTGACAGTTGTTAATTGAGGATGCCATGGGAAACGGGACGACTGAAAGCTGCTGGGAAGTGAGGAAAAATCGTTTTGTCGTTACGCTACATAAACTGAACAAGATGAGCTTAACTGTACTGTACTGGGCGTGGGCGGACTTTTTTTGCCCAAAGAGGAAACACATTAAATCATGAAAAAGGATTTGGCTCTAGTTTTGGTTGGGAAATTAAAGGAGAGCCCAAAAATAAATTTTCTAAGCATTTTGGGGCAGTTTAAGTCCTTACAAAATACGACCAAATACAATGTTTGTTTCAATCTTTTTTCAGACTGATAGCGATAGTTTTCTTTCTGTAACGATTGTAATCGGCTTAAAGAGTATATTTCTATTTGACGCATTTCTCAGTACTAAGCAGCGCAAATCAAAAAAAATATTGCTGCTAACCAATATACTATTTTTGTATTGTGTTCTAAATTTGTCTCGTTAATAAGCTATTTAAAAAAAACAAATGGACGAACATTATTATTGACCATTTTTGATCTGACTGAAATTTTGTACAGATGTGCCTACGGGTTGAAGGTGTCATGTTAGGTTATTAGTTTTGCTTCTGAACCACGACTAAACATTGAAAAAGTTCATGTAAAAACGGCATTGAAGAATACAAATGTTTTTAGAACCAGAATAGTTTGTTTGATCAGTGTGATAGCGTTGACAATTTAGTCTGCAAAATAAAAATGGTTTTTCTCAAAAATTTACCCTTTTCATATTTATTTCTTCTTTCAAGTCAGATAAAAAACAAAATTACTATCTACAACTCTGTCAAAAAAATGACACCGATCAAACAAACCGTTCTGGTTCTTAATTTATTTGTAATTTTTAATATTATTTTTACATAAACCCTTTTTTTGAAATTTAGTCTTAAATCAAAATAAACCTCACTTGTAGCACAAATGACACCTTTAGACCAGAAGAACATAAAAAAAGCTAAAGCCAAATCGAAAATGACAATTTAAAATTAAAATTGCAACATTTTTTTAATTTCCTCAAATAGTATCATTAAACTTATCAAATTTATTTACTGATTATTATGAATTATAGTCAATTTTAAGCGGTTTTCTGTAAAATGATATTAGAATCAGTTATAATGTTTTCTGAAAATTTTGTTCCGAATATGCATATTTCAAAATTTTCAACCTGCTGAAACAGGTTCAATTACCTGTGGAAAAGTCAGGTGTCCTCTAGTCGAAAACGCACTTATTCGCCATCACAAAAGATAAGCTGTTTAGTAACGATGAAATTGATAAAATTTAAACCCTTTAAATCTTTCACCATACACTACTGTACGACACCAGCTGCCAACATTTGCACTACAAAGATGCTTTTAAGCCATTTGCAATACGTCACTGCTGCATTCTGTTTTGATGGTGGGTTTCGTTGCAAACTAAATAGGCATCTTGATTCTATGCTGCGCAAACTGGTGTTTCCATGAACAGTTTTACTTGAATGCGATGCCAATCAATTTCCATAACCTTGGGATTGTTTTGTCCATCTCATTGAAGTCAAAGTTAGAAGCATCAGTCAATACTATGGAATAAGGATATCCGACTTCAAGGACTTTACCCAAACTTTTACCACGTGAAAGAAAATAATAGTCATAGTCAGGCTTGTCTTTTCTCCCCAGAAAATCACCAGCGTTTAGGAGATTATCTTTCACTGCGGAAACAACTGCTCTAACACTGTTGAGGTGAGCATATCGACGCACTTGCTTTGAAGAGAGCAGCTAAACGAGTGTGTCTAAAGAGCTTTAAAAAACACCCCGGTGGAATCTGTAATATCCCTCCTGAGAGTTAACTAACTGAGGTGAGCTTTCTCACAAGAAAGCACAGTACGCACAACAACTACACAACAGTGCTTGCTGAAGTACTTTTACAAAGAATCTCTTGAGCATATGTCAAATGAGTGGAGCATCTGGGTAGGAAAGTAAATTGCGTTTTTCGTTGAATTTGCTTTGCATCTCGAAACTGTAAAAAAAAAATTCAAGCGCCATTCCACATCACGATCCTCTACGAGAAAACTCAAGTTATCTCTGTTGTATTATCTCAATAGAGCGCATTGCGGTGTACTTCTGTTTATTCTCACTAGAGTGATTCACCAATCTTGTTTTGCTCGACTGTGGTGTAAGCTGTAAGTGAGTTTTTTTGCGAGCGGCAGAAACACATCTCAAAGCAGAAGGAAGAAGTGTGATGCCAAAATTTGCTACACGCAATGCTCATATCGGAGAAGAAGTGCGCGGTGAACTTTAACTCCGCTCTTTCAACACGTTGAGGAGAATAACAAACCTGGTCATAGTACGCAAAGACACATAGATTTTTACGTTTTGTACAGTTCAGGAAATTTCAAGTGATATTAGGATGAACTACTTTTACGGAAGTCTAAGTTTATTTGAAGTGAAAGTGATTATCTAGCGTAAAAGCGTGTATATCCCGGGTTTTAATGCGGGGAATACGTATCTCGTAAAAAATGCCTTGATTTGAGAATCCACGTGGGAAAACCACGGTAATTAAAAAATCTTATAAAAACCTTCATGGTTGAGTAGTCACCTTGGACCTAAAGCTTGCTTCATTTAGAATCGTCATTTCATATTTAAGTCGTATAAATGACGATATTTTATTGTACTTTCAAATAATAATATAAGAAATTACTGCGTTATTCATCGGAACTCGCGTCGCACCTGATCTACTTCGGCGGCTAGTTTGCTCCAACTTCTCTGTGCAGTATCCCACATCACCTTTTCAGTCCTTTTCATTTTTCTCTTGATTATTCCCCGATACTTTTCGATTGGGTGGAATTGCGGGCAATTGGGTTGGTTAATAGAATTAAGCTTACGTTTTCAAGCTCCACCTTGTTGTCACGGTACTACTGAACTGAAACATAACAGGACCTCTGTGTGCCTCAATAAACTTGCCTTTGAGGCACTTTTGCTTGAACATCGTTGAGTTCATGGCCTTTGGTTTTTCTTCCGCAGCTTCCTCGCCAGATCTAATTTTCAGTGCAAATTAATTAATGAAAATAAAAGCGATCTTGATCACCCCGTGCTATGGCGAGGTAAAATTTCGTTCCGTTTAAAGTCCATCTTCACGTATGTTTTGTCGTCCATAAGCAAACACTTCATCGGAACCTTACAATAAAATTTTTGACCGCGTGATTACTTTAGCGTCCTGTTGGGTTGATTATAGCCACGGAAAGAACGGTAGCCTCCTCGTAGATGAATCCTCCGGACAGTACTATTGCTACCACCATAATTTTGACGATATCTTGATACGAGAGTCTTGAGTTTACAGTTCAGTTGCCGATCGTATGTTCCAGTACGATACTTATTCTGATCCTTCCGGCTCCCGGTCATCCGTTCTCGGAAAGGTTTGGGCACATCTTATACAATTGATTTGGCAAATTTCAGCGTTTTTGTGATTTTCAGAACGGACCACGTCGGGTTCTCGTGAGTGCTTATTTTGCTTCTTTAGTCTTCCATTTGACACAACCCTCTTCTTGCTTCATATATCAAGATGAAACTTTCTGCACTACAAGAAGAATAATTTCCAAGCGAAGCTTTCAAGCTTTTAAAATATTCAAAATCAACAACTAACAATAGCTTCAGATTCTAACTGGAGCAAGCTGTAATGTTAGCTAGCGGACAATTTTTCCTATAATTGGTCCGGAATAGTTGAGAACAACACAGGAAGCTTCGAGACGACTCAGACTGACTTTGGTCTCGATCACACAGGTCTATAAGAGTTATCAGCATCAGCTTACTCTTCTGTGTGTGATGAGACATTCCTTTCATCCGTATAAATAACGCTTGCACAGCAGTGTGCGTAGTTAGGGATGAGCAATAGAATAAGTCGACAGTGGAATGTAATACGCATATGGATTGTGGAACAGTACCACCGTCCCCCGTAGTTTAATTGGTCAAAACACCATGCCGGAGACAGGGAGATTGTGGGTTCAAGTCCCGTCGGGATTGCGGTATATTTTTCCAAACCTGTATCATATTTCCAGTTTGCTTATTTTTCGCTTTCCCTACTGCACACATTGTCTGCTTAATGAACTTCAAGACGAATTTTGGAAAATTTTTCTTCTTACAGTCATTCCAGGTTCTTTGTAGGGCCACCCACTGGTCATCCAATCCGAGCACTGGTTGGCGAATTGTTTTTAAGCTAGTCAACCGCCCTGGAATAATTTAGAAAGAAAAACAGGAATTGGAGCATGATAGGAACACACATTCATAATTAGCCATCCTTCATAGGAATTGCAATCCTTATAATTTTTTGGTTCTCAAACCGCATAATTAAAAAAAAAATCGCATAAAAATTATTCCAAAATCAGTGCGAAAGAGCCTCGTAGAAAAATCCGCATAAAAGTATAGCTACAAATCCATTATGTCTAGAACTAAACTGTTTGAAGAAAATTTGTCAAAAAATATAACAATTTTAGGCGGCAGTGTTGCCATATATAATTTCCTTGCGTTTAAAAAATTAAATTGTTTGCTAAAAGAAATTTCAGAGACTGTTCACATCCACGCGAACTCTCATATGAGCAATCACCGCTGAAACCGTCCCACTGATCGCACGCCGCGGTCCTTCAAAAAAGATAACGGGCGAAAACTAAAAATTTGTTATTTTAGAGCTCTTTTACTCCACAACAAACACGCTCTGAGAGAAACGAGAGTATGTATTAGGATGGCAATTTTGTTAATTTTCCCAAAATAATAACATGAATAATATCTTGAACCAGATTTTTTATTGGGGATGTTCATTTTTGGAGGTTTAAAAATTTAAACACTCTGCGGCACCCCCAATCATGTCCGATGAAAAGCGGAAATTATACATGGACTTGTTCGGAATTCATCCCCTCCCCCTTTCAGTGGCTCCCCTTCAGTGGTGGGCACCATTTCGCTAATTCGCTAATCGCTAATTAGCGATGCTAATATTCAGTTAGCGATTTAGCGATTTAGCGATTTCGCTAATTTTTGAGCTGTTTAGCGAAACTGTTAGCGTCGCTAAAATTTTGGCCTTCGAAAAGCTAATCGCTAATTCGCTAAATTTTGTAAAGAAGCGACAATTTTTTTGTATGATTTGGACCAATGCGACCATTATTTTGATCTTTTGTGGTAAAGGAGCGACAATAGAACTATTTAAAAAAACTGTGAATTGCTGATGGCGTACGTAAATTGCTTCGATAGATGAACTTACTTTACTGCGAAAGTTACTTTTGGAACGTATTTTTCATTCCAACAACGTTCAACTGTCTCAATTGTCTAGAGTTCCTCTCTTTACGGTACAAGTGCAAGTCAGTCTTTTTACCCTAGAATGGATCGTAGAAGCCACAGGAGCATTTTGACGAAGAAGCTATAAGAATGAATTTTCGGCACACTAAGAACTTTGACAACTTTTGTTCTCCTTTTTCGATTCGGAAAATAATTGAATTTTTATGAAAACATTCCTAAAAGTATCTACTTCAAATGCAAGTTTGTTACTCCTTGTTTTTACAAAATCAAGTATGAACACCGTTTTGTGAACCTCTTATTGTAAATAGCTCTAGAAAGTAATTGTTGTCGTTTGTTTTACCACAAAAGATCAAAGTGGTCCAAAACATACAAAATATGAGTAATAAATATAGCGATGTGACTATTTACATATTAATAAGTTAGCGATTAGCGATTAGCGAAAGTTTCGCTAATATCGGTTTAGCGTTTAGCGATTATCGGTTAGCGGTGCCCACCACTGCTCCCCTTCTATTTCTCATACGCTTTACCTTGTATATGTAAGGAGCATGTATGTCAAGTTTGGTGAATACCGGTCAAGACGTTCTGGAGATATGGTAGAAGATGTATATGCAGCGATTCTATGACCAAGAAAAAAATTCTTTCAAGTGCTTACATTTTGCTCAAAATTGTAGAGATTGATCATCAGCCAAAATAAAACCTTGATGTTTTCCATTTGACTATTGGGGTGTCCAGTCTAAAAATAGAGTGATATTATTTTTGTTTTTATGATTTTTGAGCGGAATTTTTTTTCAATACGTTCCAAATCGCTTGGACGCAGGTTTTCGCAAACCTTGGAAATAAACAAGGACCCACCACGGGAGCTCATGGGAGTAAAAAGATACTGGCCAACAAAGTTGAATATTATGATTTTTTTCTCATTTTTTTCTTTTTGATATTCTTTATCTTTTTTCTTTCAACCAGAAAACCACATGTTTCTCTGAAAGTACAATCAATAGTATTTAAAAAATGTAATACACTCAATACTTACTCTGTTATCATGGTCAAAAAAATTTTTTGGGTTTTACTTTTTCTCTAAAAAGTGCATCTTTTACCATTTTCGAACGCTAGAGATTGGTCGCCATGTTGGAACTTAATGCCATCTTGGATTTTATTAGTAAAACGTGTTTTTGAGTAAGTGCCGTGGTAGATTTTAAATTTGACACCACCATTGTAAAATTGTCCAAAACTCATTTATACATTACCATTCGGACCACTTTAGGAAATCGGCAACTCTCAGCTGAGATACGAAAATGCAACGACTGACTTGGTAGCCAGCATCGTACCTCGAGACCAAAAACCAAACAAATATCAGCAACACCGTCAACGCGAATTATGAGCAAAGCGCGAGCAGTGATGCCATATATCTTATTTATGCATTTGAAAAGTTAAACAACGTTTTTGGCAAATGAATATATTCTGATTTTAGATTTGACGTTTCGTCCTGCTTTTAGAAAATTTCACATGAATATTGCTAATCCTAAATTCGGTAGGCATTTTTATTTTATATTATTTGGGCCGGCATCGTTTGCAATGTCTAATGTTTTATTATGAAAAGGTTTTTTTTCATCATTTACCACTATTTCTGGCTTTTTTGGGCAAAGAACAGATATCACGTCGGAAAAACTTTTCGTCTTTAGGTTTGATTTTTGATATTATATGTGAAAATTTGATTAACATCCCCCGCAAATAAAAATTCAAAAGTCGACACGTTAGATGATAAAAGAGGAGTTATGAACCAATTAGAAAAATGTCATACGATAAAAAAATTTCGCAATCTTATGTAAACCCATTCTCCAACACATGGAACAATTAAATACATATACCACAGACTAACAGGCGTAACACTGAAACCAAGCGTCACAAATAAACGATCATTTCAAACTTCAACCGAATAACAGTCATCGCGCGACAACACCGTCTGGGGCGCTGTCATGCAATCTTATACATATTTTGTGGTTTCCAATTTGACACATGCACGTACGCTAGCGCTGATGTCGAAACACAAGACGCTGCGCTAACACGGCAGCCGATGGTGCTAGTGTTACTAACGTACAGTACTGGTATTATACGAACGATGATTTTAATAAAAATTTGTTCAAAGTGTAATGTCTGTTGGTCTGAGCATATACTTTTAGTTCTGTTATTCACTTCAAAAAGAGCCATCCAAAAAACTTGCTCAAAAAAATTCACATGAAAAATCACTGACACTGAAATCACACATCATAATACCAATTATGAGCAAAACTCGAGATGCATTTTTGAAGATTAAAGTAAATTTTCTCGAATTTGTCTCTAATTCGTATACATATTTTGCCTTATGGAGCTCTTTTGATTATGAACATTCTGAAAAATGCAATTTAAAGAGATGAATCGAGGAATTCAAAAAATATAAATTTTGACCAAATGTATTGCAAGCAGTGCTGATAAAAGTCATTTTCCCCAGCAAAATTCTTCGAAAATTACAGCCAATCATTTTCAATTTTCACTTCCAATAGTAATGTGCTGTTATTCTCAGATGAAATAGATCGCGCGCATCGTTCACGGTTACGGAATAAAATTTGACGACAAATCCAACCAAATGATCTTCACTTCAAAGCGAAAAAGAAAAACAAACAGTTCATTCAACCAAAATGAACCTCACCGAAACACTTTTTCACTGACACTGACCGATGCCTTGACAATCTTCGTTAACTGATAAACTGATTTTGTTGTCTTGCTTCCATCGCATGAAATATAACGACGTGTTTTGACAGTTCACTCACATACAAAAAGCGGGAAGAGAGAACTCTGAAAGGATTGTAAAAAAATAACGTTTATGGATGCTTTTTTTCACTTTCACTCAAGAGTGTCAACAAATATCAACCCTGAATTGCAAGTTACTTGGATAAACAATAATGAAAAACAGTTTATTTAATAATTTGGTATTTTTGATTCAAGCCTACAGTCGAAAATGAAAAATCGAAAGTTAAAAATACAATATCAACAACCATAAGTCAAAAATTCGAAATTTGATGTGAAAAACCTCTGGTTGAAAGTTGAAGGCTAAAAACTAAAAATCAGAAGACAAAAGTGGAACAAAATATACATAAGCGATCAATTTATCAGTTGATCAGAGTTTATCACTCTGTAATTTAATTAAAATATCCATTCTTATTGACCTACCTTATTCTACTCAATTTGATATGATTCGCATAACCGAATACCGCTTTGGGAATTTCAAACAAAAAAGCCCTTCATTACAATTTTCACCGCCGATTCAAGCATTCTTCTTTCATTCATTATTTTTCTCTCTTTATGAAACTTAACCTATATCCTTACGAAAAAAAACTTTCTCGAGCTACCCGCTCACCGGTAAAAACAAATTCTTCGAATTTTCGCATAGTTGGTATTCTTGGCTATCTTGATGCGGCTACTCCCTCGCTCTATCCATAAATTAAAAGCACAGCCCAATTTTTGATTTCCTAATGCAACCAGAACCCGAATTACCAGAACATAAATTTCGTTGACCGCCCAACTTCCAGTTGCACCACCTCTTCGGTTACGATTTCTAGAATCCTAGCCCAAAAAAAAAAAAAATCGGACGAGCTTGGAATAATTAATCCCAATCGTAATAGCGGATAAAAAGATTAATGTAAACTCTTCGGAACGGTTGGTTGTAGACTGCAGTTGCTGTCAGAGTAAGAAAACGGAAAAATAAGAAACATTTGGGTCAGCATTCAGTTGGCACGGAAACTGAACCCAACAAATTCTGGGTCACTTTTTATAGATGTCGCTATTGGATAGGTGGGCTAAAACAAGACTCCCGTAGCTCAACAGACAGTTTCTTTTGTATTTATGTCACAAGGAAAGTGGATTTACCCCCATTCGAGTCTCGGTTGTATGCACAGCGCTTTCGTGCAGAGCCACGAGAATCTTGCAGAGTAAAAATCAATTGGTCACAAAAGGAAGGCCAGAGAACGCATGCGCAATGCGTGAAATGTTATTGCCCCGATGTCACCGCAACAGAAACGGTGGACCATTTCATCTTCTCGCTCACATGTGCTCGAGAATACCTGGCGATATTAGCAACACGAGACGTAATTAGGTACGATTCGTTGGGAATCTGCGAAGTACATTGTGTGAAATATGTATGACAAACGTGTCGGCTGGGTGCGATGACAACCGTCTGAACTGGAAGCTGTGCTGTGCTACCCGCGGCAACAAGACGAGATAAGACATTTTGATTTTATTTATGAATTGCAAACGAGAAAGCCCGCTGCACTCGGCCCTCTCGGAGCGACCTGTGAAATTGACTTGGGGAGGCAAATTTTATTTATCTTCATTACACCACTCGGAGGGTATACATTTTAACAACCTTGACCCAACGCAACGGATGGCCTGTGGCTGCTTGTTAAACAGCTGAGTACGGAAGGCGCGATTAGAGATAATGCTGACACAGAAAGCTAATTTAGCAAATGATGTTTTTGGTAATGAAAATATGTACGCTTTGATTATATTTTCATACCACGCACGAACACCTTCTCACGCGGAAAGCATGTTGTGAAATCATCAGTTTTTCCAAATGTGCGGTGATTTGCTTACTTACATTTGCTTGGTGGTAACAATGAAGGCAATGTTAGACAATTTTACTGGCAATAAACTGTTGCAAATGATGAACCGCATTGCAGAAGACAGAAGCGAAAACAAGAATTGAAGCTCGAAGAATGTTACCAAAACAAAACACATTTTCTATTCCCAAAGTCGGTAGGTTTCGGTTTTTATTATATTTTAATCGGTTCGGGTCGGTTTTTATTATATTTTAATTGCGCCGGCGTTTTCTATAATATTTAATGATGTTTTTATACGGGAATCACTCGAAGTATTGTTCACCATTTACCATTATTATTTGGCTTCCTTCGGACAAAGATCGGATATCACATCGAAAGAACTTTTCGTCTTTAGATTTGGTTTTTGATGTTCTATGTGAAAACAATAATGTAACATTCTCCGCAAAAACAATTTGAATGTTGGCATGTTTGATGATCAAACAAAACAAAACAAGTTATTAATCAATTGCAAAAATGTCATGCGGTAAAAAAGGTTCGCAATCTTTTGTAAAACGCTACTCATTTTTAACCCATAAATCAATTAACATACTTATTCCACAGACTAACAGACGTAACACTTTGAACAAATTATCAATAAAATCATCGTTTAGATACTTCAATTACTAGCACTTTTCATTAGTAACACTAGCACCATCTGTTGCCGTATTCATCTGCGTCTTGTGTTTCGACATCAGCGCAAGCGTACGTGCATGTGTCAAATTGGGAACTACAAAATATGTATGAGATTGCATGACAGCGCTCCAGACGGTGTTGTTGCACGATGCCTGTTATTCGATAAAAAAATTGAAATGATCATATTTTTTTTTGTAGCAATGGAGTTAGGTTCCAGTGTTACGTCTGTGCTTATACTTTTAGTTCTTTTTGATATTGCAAATCGAGCATTCCAAAAAACTTTAGTTTACTTTTATAACATTGTGATAAATCATACATTCTTTAGTTCGACTTACTCACTGTAAACGTTCATGAACTTAGATTAGGATCAAGCATAATGAATTCTTTCACGAGGTCTACGGGTTATCGTTATTCGAATGGATGATACCTGTCTTGTGAATATTTAAATCTATGACATTCCAGTAAGTATTATGTGAGTCCTTTTTTCGGTGGACCCTTTCTTCTGTGGATTATATCCGACCTGCGCGGACGTTCGAACGAATGTGCAAATGTGTAGTCAGGAATAGATAAGAACAATGCGTAGGCCGTAAACTGGCCATCACTGATGTAACTATTTTAAAACAATTCACGGAACAGAAATTTTACTAGTTTATTCAAAGTTGAAACAATAATCGTTTTAGAAAACATTCGTACAGGGCATGCTTTCTGGTGAAATATCGTACGGATTGAGATTGTTTGCCACGTGTCCAAGTTAATTGTAGTACACCTAGGAGCCCCTAATTCATCTAGTTTAGTTTTGAAATTATTCTCATTTGTGTCTGAGGAATCCAATTAAAACTTTACAACATACAGTGATTTTTTCTACAAATCAAATCCCGCCGCGGTATGAGTTTCATTTCCAACCAGTGCCATGAAATACTTAACGTCAAAGATAGCTCCTGTATGGTAAATGAGGCGAAGTCACAAGTGGAATAGAGTCTGCAGAGTACGAAAGGGAATAAAGAAACTCTTCAAGTGTCATACACGCTCTGCGGATCCGACAACTGCAAATGTGATAAATGTCTGTGCCACGATAGGACATAAGTAGCGTGCTTTTGCAATGTTTGACGCTGGAAGTTATTTTCTGTTCCACGATTGAAAATAAAGTCGACAGAGGTCTTGACAGAAAGGGACGAGCAGTTGAACTCGCGACACTGCAGCAATCCCCTGGAAATTATTTGTCAAATAGTATCATACGAGTTTTGAATGTAATCAATAATCCTGTTTAAATAATTATGTTTTACGCCTCTGATTTTATTACCGAAAACTCTATTTCATGATATTAATCTCAATGCTATACTTCTACAGAAAACTTATTGAATGCAATCCGGAAATAGCCATTGTGATAGTCTAATATGAAGCGACTAAGATGAAAAACTAGACGTTGTAGAAATTCTCTATTTCGCGCAAAGCTTCTTGGTAGTAACGCCGGCAAACATTATCGCCCCAGAACGATCCAAAGCACTGGTTCTGCTCAAAGCAATAGTAACGAATTCTATCTGAATTGTGACTGCAACAGTTGGCAATGGCCCATGTGCACTTGCTAGGTCCATTTCGGTTTGATCCTTGTGGTGTGTTCCCGTTTGTAGCTGTAGGTCTGTTGTCGGGGTTTGAAACTTTGTTATTTTGTCCGTCTGCGTCAGTGCCTGAGGATGAATCAACCGTTAGTTAATTGACTTTCTTTACTTTTCTTTCGTAAAACAGGTCCCATTTTAAGCAAGCATTGTTGCTTCAATTTCTGGGATATGTTCTGCAGTGCATATATTGTTTTACCCATCAACCTGCACCGAATTGCAGTGTGCGGCATCAACCCTGCTATAGTTAATGGTGCGCTCATACAAGCTAGTGCAAAACTATTGCTTTTGATTACCTAATCTATTTCCGACTCCACCTGAGAATATAAATAAAACAACGAAAAAGCAAAGCAATTGATGAGCATTCAAGGCATGCAGCGATTATTGTTCTCAGTTTGTGATCTACATACCACCGACGGAGAGTCCGATACTGGACCAATCAAATTCATCCTCACTATTGTGCTGAATCGATGGCCGAGGTGTGGTAGTGGTACCTTGGGTAGTTTGGGGCATAACTCTCACTGGCCCAGGAGTAAATGGCGGTCTGGTTGTTGTAACTGGTCTATCTGTGAATTTGGATAGAAAAAATGTATGTCGATAACACTGTTTTTTTTTTTTGCAAAAAGCTCTACAATTCTGTCAAAAACCAATGAGATACTTGAAGCAAAACTAGATATACTACGTAGATATTGTATATCAATTTCCAGTAAAGATCTCGAGTGCTCAGCTATAAATTATAGCAGGCTTATGTAAAATTCTATTTAAGCACGAGTAGTGAATAAACTACACACTCTCTTAATTGAAGTAAAACAATCAGTCGGAACACGGAATTAATTTACTGTTCAATAAAAATTTATCTTGAGAAGTAGAAAAACGTAGCATATTGATGAAGAGAGAAAGAGGAAACTAGTCAAGGAATGACTTTCAGGAAACCGTCAAAACTTTTATTTAAACAATAAAAAATGATTTTGAGATCCTAAATTGAAAAAAGGGTTTAAAAACAAAAACTAGTTAAAATTAAAAATAGTCGTCCCAGGATTATTTAAACTTTTGAAAAAAGTTTCTATACAGAAATTTTTGGCCCAACTTCTTCTGAAAAACTTTTTAAAATGAGTGCTATTAAGGAAAAGTAGATTTTCTAACAAAATCTGTTTCATGACTAACACTGTTCCACGTTGAAAAGCTTCAGGTACCTGAAATATTTAAATTTAAAGTAATCTGAGATGACCGTTTTCGAAATCACTTTTTAAGTCTATTTTTTTACAATTTTTCAATACTTTTCGATGAAAATTCAGATAATTCTAAAAGTAATTTCTTGACTACTAGACAAACTTAGAAAAAGGTTGTCTGCCTCAATGAACATGAAAAGGAAGTAAAGTTATTTTACACCCACGAAGTTTAATTGAATTCTAAGATGGTGCTGCCAACATCTTAATCAAGTTGGCGGGAAATCTGTCTCTTAGGTAATTTCGTTCATTTTTTTCTAGTGAATCGACTTGTCAACTTATTGAAAACAATATGCTTACTACGCTCCCAGCTGGTCTCGAGGTACGATGCTGGCCTAACAAGCTAGTCGTCATAGGTGCGATTCTCGACTCAGGAGAGACTGTTAGTGTCAGAAGGATCGTAGCGCTAGCCCCGCAATTGTCCTGTACACTTGACAGTTGGCTTTGAAGTCTGTGTATAACAAAAACAGAAGGTCATGTTCCGAATCGGAATCTAGCACCAAGGCTTTTATGATTACTAGTGAAACAATCAAAAAATGCTTTGAGGGGGTTAAACACCTATATTTGACAAAGTTAACACGAATGATTTTTATACCGCAACTATAGAAACACTCATTCGCAATTGTAGAAACACTACCGCAACTATTGGAATAAAAGCGTGCAACATAGTTTTGTTGGTTTTAAGCCTCAAAGAGTGATCAAAGTCAATATTACGGTGCAAAATTAACAAGTAGAACCCATTTCAACAAAAAATATTAGCAGAACAGATCAGTTACACTTATTCTTGCAAAACTCGTGCTTAGCTTTACTACTATTGGAGCATTACCATTGCACTACAAAAAAAAACTTTAAAACTAATGGGCGATTAAAATGACTGTTCGACTGACAGCTGGCGCTGCAGTAAAAATGATGAAGATGATTTGTTAGCAGAACTTTAACCTATCAAGATTCTATTTGCAATGAGTTTAGACATAACTCTTTGAACAAATTTTCAATAAAATCATCTTTCGGATAATATCAGTACTTTACGATAGTAACACTAGCACCACCTGCTGTCGTGTTCGCGCTGCGTTGTGTATTTCGACACCAGCGCTAGCGTACGTGCATGTGTCAAATTGGGAACTACAAAGTATATATGAGATTACATGACAGTGCCCCAGACGGTGTTGTCGCGCGATGACTATTATTTGATTGGAAATGATCGTTTCTTGTGGCGATGGAGCTAGGTTCCAGTGTTACGTCTGTCAGTCTGTGATTCACTCTTTTGATAGATTTAAGTTTTGAGATTAACTCTAGGATTCTTTAAACTTTCAAAGAAGGTTTCTATACAGAAACCATTCTCCCAAAATTCTTCTGAAAAACTTTTGCAACGAACAAAACTTACAAAATTGTTTAATTTGTGTTAGCAATGTTCGATGTTATCCGAATCATAAGCCTAAACCTTTACTAATATTTGTTAAAAGGTGCATTCGAATGTATAAGAAATCCTCTGTATATATACAAATATTTAGTTGAGTACCATATTTGAAAATAAATGCAAGACAGATCTGTATGAATATACTTTTAGACTTCGATGTACGAAGAAAAAAAAATGTTGCGCCACCAACATGTCAAAAAAAAAATATTCATACTTATAATATGTCAACGCAAACAACACAAACATAAAAAATCCCAAAAATAATGTCAGTGTCATTCATCTTGATTTTGCATTCTTAAGGCTGCATATTTTATGTACCCCTTTAATGTACATTACTAACACTGGTAATTTCAAATAATTTCATCATGGATTTCTCTTTACACACACATTTTGATTTCAACAATTAACGTGTAGGTGAAAAAACTCAAAACAGTTGGGTAACAATACCAGTTCTCCCCAACATCGTCTCATAATCAAAACTTCAAAATATTTTTTAACTAATCAAACTCTCCAGGTTGTCTACCAGAATTCACAAACTGTTAGATTTTTCATCTGAACAGGCATTCCAGTCCTGTACAAATATTCACTTTAGATCTTCCTAATATACCTGATTGTTGCACCAAGTCATTGTTCTGCTGTGAAACATGAAAAAGTGGAAAACTTTTCTAATGCTTTAAAACTCAATTGATCATTTTTCTTCATAAGCCTAGAGGTTCTTCTCCTCAACCAAACAATAATCACGTTACCAAGATGAAAGGGGCTTTTTGGAAATAATCTGACAATTGGGAACAGACTGATAAACAATTCCGTTATCACAGTTGTGGGTTGGAAGTGAAATAAAATTTGATCAACAACGTTAAAAATTCACTTTACTTTTTGGATAATTTCTATGACCTTACCCAGGTTTCCAACTTACCATAAATACTATTCGGAGTGGTTGCGCCTGGCGTCTTCTTGGTAGCTGAAAACCAAAGTAAAAAAGTTCATATTAGCATACCGTATAAAATAAAGCGTCTTACTCCTCATCAGCGTATATGTGCGGTCCCGGCTCTGATCGTACACAATATCAAAGGCGAACGTATTGGGTACGGTATTGGGATTTTCACCGAATCTTGTACCTGGATCGACTTCGAAACCCGGACCAAGGGGCGCATCGGTCGGTTGTTCCGGATATACGGGCCGGGTGACAGGCGGCAGATATTGGTTGTGCAAGTTTGGCCTA